>NW_024870924.1:1670000-2190912 GCF_019054845.1 Dipodomys spectabilis
GAGCCCCAAGGTAAAGATTTGTAGAGGAAATAAGTCACACAACCAACCAGGTGTTTGGATTACCACCATGTGTTGCTCTGCTAGAAACAAGCAACAAGTGGTCACTGCCTCAAAACTTTAACCCTTCATTACCCCCCCCCCCCTTGACTTATGGTCCTGAGACACATCTTGTGGCTCCAGCCTCAAACAAAACTCCAACAGCTCTTGATCTTGTACGGGTATAGCCATACTATTAAACAACAATACCAATAACAATAAGTTCATTTTTCTTTTCTTGAGGTGTATGCAGAGTTGTTGGGTAGGATGCTTGGAGACTTCCCATGTTTCCCCACGGTTGTCCAGGGCAAAGCGGTCAGCCAGTCTGGCGTGGGAGCAGTGGATCCAAGCAGCAATGCCATCTACCTTAAGGGCAGTAGCACGCCCTTAAGCAGGGCTACACACCAGTAGCACCATGTAAGGATGGAACCATGTAAGGTCTCTTCCACTATGACACCAGAGATCTCAGGTTGTGCCTTCGAACAAACACCCAGTCCCCTGGTTTAAACGAATAGTGGGTGGGAGTAGAAGCAGAATCATATAATGCTCTAAGCTGGGGCCACATCCTCTTATGCACCAGCTGTAAATAGTCAAGCTTAAACAGAAATTCAATATCATCCAAATCAGCAAGCAATTCAGTCTGAAGCCTAGGGATAATGGGTGGAGGGTGTCCATACATTATTTCAAAAGGAGTAAAGTCAAGTTGATAGGGTGAATTTCTTATTCTAAAAAGGGCAAAAGGAAGGAGCGATACCCAGTCTGGGCCAGTCTCCAAGGCCAATTTAGTTAAGGTCTCTAAATTTTAGAGTCCAATTCATTCTTTCTACCTGCCCTGAACTCTGGGGTCTATAAGAACAGTGCAATTTCCAATCCGTCCCCAGTGCCGTGGCTATTCCCTGACTTACTTTTGAGATGAAGGCCGGTTCATTGCCCTACTCGATGGTGGATGGGAAGACATATCTGGGTAGGATTTCTTCCAGGATCTTCTTAGCCATGATGTTGGCTGTCTCATGCTTTGTTGGGTAGCCTTTAACCCATCCTGAAAAAGTGTCTGCAAAAACTAGCAAATATGTATATCCAAATTTTCCAGTTTTAATTTCTGTGAAGTCTACTTCCCAATACACACCTGGCCTATCTTCATGGAGGCGAGCTCCTTTTGCAACCAGTTGATTAGGGGCATTGGTGAGCTGACAGGCTTTAAAATTTTTAACAATGTCCTCAATGAGTTGATTTCCTTGCCTGATTTTTACTTCTGAGTGTAGGAGCAAGGCCTCCATTCTTCCGGTTCCCATGTGAGGGACCCAATGGATTCTCATAAGAATCCTCTTGCCCAATCTTTGTGGAAAGATAAGTTTCCCATCACCAGTTTTCCACCAGTCTTTATTTCTTTCTCTGTTTTTTTGTTTATAGGCCATGGAAATTTTCTTTATCTACTCCAAGTCTTCTTGGGAGTACTGAGGCTCAGGAGGCAAAGCTTGTGGCCCTGGGTCTACTTCCACTCTGGGCTGGAGATCCACCTCCTTAGCTGCCTGATCGGCCAAGTTATTTCCTTTGGTTATTGAATCAGTTACCTTTTGATGGTCAAGACAGTGCATAATGGCAATATTTTCTGGTTCCCATAAGGCCTGGATGAGGCTTAAAATTTCTTGTTCGTTTCTAATAGCCTTTCCGTCAGCTGTCAATAGCCCCCTCTCTTGGTTAATGGCTCCATGGATATGTACAATGACAAAGGCATACCGACTGTCCGTGTAAATGTTTAGTCTCTTCGCTTTTCCCATCTGTAGGGCTTTTGTTAGTGCCACTAGTTCTTCTCTTTGTGCAGTCATTCTCTGGAGGAGTGCTTCTGCCCATACTATCTCAGTGTCCATGGTGACTGCTATACCCGCGTACCTTTTGCAATCTCAAATGAAACTGCTGCTGTCTGTGAACCAGGTATGCTCGGCATGGGATAGGGATGAGTCCAACAAGTCTGGCCTCTTTTCTTTGGCCTGGTCGCTCTTTTCACACTCAATTTCTCGTTCTCTGTCCTTCCTTTCCTGTCTTTGGTACTCTCTTTCTCTTATTGTAAACCTTTTCCGCCGCAGCTACTAGATCCCTAATAGACTTTTCACCAAGTATGTCTAGAGACTGCAACTTCCGCTTTACATCTGTTGCAGCTTGATTCATATAGGCAAACATAATCATATGAGCTGAATCCTGGGTCTCAAGATCATATGGATATATTGACTAAAATCTTCCCTGAGCTGCTCAAGATATGCTGTGGGACTTTCACTTCCTCCCTGTCTAACATCATAAACTTTGGCCGTATTAGTAGGTTGGCAAGCCTCCTCCTTGAGACCTGCCAACAGAGCCTGGCAATAGAGGAGGAGTCGCTCCCTACTTTCAACTGTATTGTAGTCCCATGTTGGTCGGATCTCAGGAAAATAGGCAGTGATCAGGGCAGGATCTGTGATAGGTGCTTTTGCGGGGCCAGGGTGTGTTTCCGGGCTGCCTCTTGGATACAGTCTCTCTCTTCGGTGGTAAAAAGGACCTATAAAAGCTGACTAAAATCATCCCAAGTGGGCTGATGTGTAAAGAGAACAATTTCAAGCAAAGAATTAAATCCTAGGGTTTCTCAGAAAACGGAGCATTTTGGGTATGCCAATTGTATAGGTAACTGGTAGAAATGGCCAATATTGGAGTTGCTGTTGACCATCCGCATCCACAGGACATATAGTGCATAAGTGAAAAACAGCTGCATTAGAAGGGGGGTTGATCTCACGGTATCTTCGAGTGACTGGCTCCTCAGAAACTTTAAGGGCAGGTGCCGAGTGTTCTATAGCTCCTCTTGATCATTCTCAGGTTCTGCAAAAGGAACCTGGAAAAAGAATATGGGTGAGGAAATATTTCTTCTTCCAAGTTATCTCCCTGAAAAACTGGGGGCTAACTTTTCTTTCCCTCTGTCTCAGTTTCTTTTTGTAAGTATAGGGGGATAGATGGAGTGGTGCCTATGGTTTCTAGTCCCGTCAGACGTACAGTCCAAAAAACTATAAACAGTACAAACAAAACACACCTTACAGTTATAAAAAAAAAAAACCTTACAAAGTGGAGATCTCCCAAATTAGTCCACTGACTACAGTCACGGTGGGGTTCCACACGCACGCCACACAGCACAAGGAGGACAGCCACAGTGGGCAAGTTGGGCCTCTGTTAGGAGGCCCTCTTGGTCAGTTCTGGCCCAACACTGAACTGAACCCCACCCCACAATTCACATGGCGGTGTTCCAAGGACCACCCCCCCACCCCACACAGTGGGGTTCCAAGGACCCCCGTCCCACATGGCAGGGTTTCAAGGACCCCCGCCCCACAAGAGGATCTAGGACATCTCCCAGTTCCTCCAGAGTTGTGGTGCAAGGGTGCCTGCTTCAACAACTCTTTACGAATCAGAGTGGCCATCCTCACAAAGCAAAATGAAAGTAAAACAGACAAATGACAGGACCAGACAAATTAACAAAGACAGTGCTGTTTTACCTTTGGAGTCTGATATATTGGGGGTCTTTGGGGGGATCCCGGATGAGCCCCCACTAATATGTTATACCCAGGTCTCAGGATCCCCACCAAGAAGACCATGGAGAGTCAGACTTTACAGCTGTTTTAAGGTTTTATTTAAACATTCTGCAGCTTGGGTCTCATCCTTCACTCCAACACAGCGGAACCTAGGAGGAGAACCCCAAGCTAAAGATTTGCAGGGTTTATAGAGGCACACAAACAACCAGGTGTTTGGATTACCACCACGTGTTGCTCTGATAGAAACAAGCAAGTTTTGAGATCAATGCCTCAAAACTTTAACTTCACATGAAGATGCTACTAGTGTGTTCTAGACACTTAATGTTGGAGACACAAAACACTCATAATTATTAGATCATTTTATAGGCAAAAGGAGCAATGTAGACTGTATGAGGATCGCTCCACCTTTTGGTCCTCATATCCTGAGACAGTAAATTCACAGAAGCTCAATGCTAAGTGACAGAACTGGCATGTACTGTGGATATTTTCTCCCAAATCCTGTGACACTCATTTCTCACTTTTGGCCTGAAACCTGTGACCAGAGGGGAAGATGAGGAGAGAAAATCCTTCTCAGGGCAGCTATAAAGAACATTGGGTAGTTTACTTATAAATTAAAACCTTGGGAATGACTCTCTTAAGAAGTCAGACTGTCCAGATTAAAAAATGAAGAAGAGAAGAAATAAGGTGCCAGTGGCTGCTGTCTGTAATCCCAGGTCCTCAGGTGGCTGAGATGTAGAGAAACTTAGTTTGAATCCAGCCAGTGTAGGATAGTCCATGACACAGTTATTTCTAAGAGATCATAGAAATTCCCAGAAGTGGACCTGTGACTCAAGCTTAATGCAGTACCCTTGAGCAAACGGAGCTCAGGGACCATGCATAGGCTAATATTTCCACCCCAGGACCTGCCCCCTCAAAAATAGCCAGTGCTTCCATGTCTTTGTCTATGTATTGTATTCTTATAGGTGAAATTCCCGAGTAGCTATGATAAATGGCACCAACCTAGGAAATTTGTATTCAGTACAATGAGTTCATAACAGAGAGACTGCTTTCAAGATAGTGCATGTTCCGGGGCTCCCTTCACTGTTCACAGTGTTACCTAAGGGTTTCTCTGCATCACAAGCCTGCTTGAGGAAGTCTCTATCATTGTCTGGGAGGCACACAAAAGCCCTCACTCCTGTAAAGCTGGGTAACAAACAACTCCACCTGGGCCAGTTAGTGAGGATGAGTGTGGGCGGGCTCTGAAGGTCACAAAAAACAATCCCTCTTTGTAGCCTTAGCTTTCTCTCTTCCCAGTGCTCTGTTTTAACAGGAGACCTTCATTTGTGCCACCTCCCGTGGCAGGCCAAGTTCTGTGCACTTATCCTGCCTTTGTGAGACTATATTCTAGTGTTTAGTTACAGTGCTCAATATAATTAAGGAGTCCTTCAGGCAGAAAACTGTGGCACTGAACATAAGGAAACGATTCATTGCAGGCAATGTTGGGCGTATGATGCCTCTCTTATGTTTCCAGAAGCTTGGAAAAACAAACACATGTTGGATATCACAAAGCTTCCTGTCATGTAGTACTGGTGAAGCTCATCAGGTTTTGAAACCTTTGACTTCTCCTAGTTGGGCCCTGAGTGGCTAGGTTTTGTGGTTGAACACAGGGCTGGGTGCTGACCATGAGCTCAGTGCACAAGCCCAGTGCTTTACTATTTTGTGTAACCACATCACTTCTGATCTGTGATGTGTGTGTGTGTGTGTGTGTGTGTGTGTGTGTGTGTGTATGTGTGCACACCGCGGTGTGTGTGTGCACGGGTTTGTGTGTGCATGCACACATATACATGAGTCCTGAAGCTTGACCTCAGGACCTGAGCACTGTACCTAGTTTTTCTTGTATAATGATATCCCTCTCCCACTTGAGCCACAGGGCCACTTCAGGCTTTGTCCTAGTGATGTCGTCCTAAGAAATGAAGCCCACGATTTCATATATACAAAGCATTCTACATCTAAGGCACATTCCCAGCCCTCTACTTCAGCTTTGTTACTTTATTTCTGTCTTTTTTTTTATCGTTGTTGTTGTCGATTGAAGGAGTTGAAGTCTTGGCCTTGGTGCTGTCCCTGACCTCTTCAGCTCAAGTCTTGTGCTCTACCACTTGAGCCACAGAGCTACTTCCGGTTTTCTGTGGTTCATTGGAGCTATGTTTCTCAAGGACTTTCCTGCCTCGGCTAGATTTGAACCATGATCCTCATGTCTCATCCTCCTGAGTAAGTAGGATAACCCACATGACCTCAAGCACTCAGCTTGAGGTGAATTGGAGATAATAGTCTCATGGTACCTTTTTTGTCTGCGATAGTTTGGAACACAGATCTTTAGAACTCAGCTTCCCAAGAAGGCAGGATGACAGTCTTCAGCTATTTCCCCCTTGGCCATGGACTCTGTTGCAAGGGGGTCCATGGCTCCACATGGTGGAGTGCTAGGCATGAGCCCAAGAGGTAAGATTCAGTGCCTCAGCCCCAAGTTCAAGGATCATGACCAAGGAAAAACCAAACCAAACCAATGTCTGCTGTAGACAACTCACGAGTCTTCAGTAATACATAATTTTGTCCCTGACATGGGGACCTATTTGAGCCTCAATATTCTTGTCTGTATAATCATCTAAGTTATGGAGCTCATACATTGACAAGATGTAAGAATGCACCCGGTTAAGGACATAGCACATGGCACTCTCTGCACCGCTCAGCACACAACATCCTGTGAAAGACTCAGCACCCAGCACCCAATGCAGGACTCAGCACACTGCATCCTGTGAAAGATCAGCACATAGCACCCTGTGCAGGACTCAGAACAGAGCACCCTACGGAGGACTCATCACATAGCTCCATTCCACAAGCTGTCATTAGAATTAGGGTGCTTTCATCAGTATCACCATTCTTTGAGGAAAATTTTACAAACAAGTTCACATCTAATGGTTTAGTGGGGTGTTTTTCTGGGGAGGGGTGTTAGCCATGGGGCTTGAACCAAAGCTCTACCACTTGGAGCCACATTTTGAGGTGTCTCTCAGACTTCCTGCCAGGACTGGGTTTTAAAGCCCTTGAGCAGCTAGGATGACAGGCATAAGTCAGAATGACATGGATAACCCGTGGAGCTGGCTTGTAGCGGTTTACATGTGGCTAAGTCAGGTTAGGTGGCAGCTGTCAACACCAGACTCCTAGCTTGCTCTGTAATGAGGTATTTGAAGTTCTGCCCTTCTATAATTGCAGTTAGAAAATCCTACCTTTTTTTTGGCATCAGACCTGTGGCTTGAGTCAGAGCTTAGACACTGTCCCTAAACGTTTGTGCTCAAGGCTAGCACTCAATTGATTGAAAGACATCAGAATTTCTGAGTTTTTTGTTTTGTGGCACTGAGGAATCGAACCCTGGGCTTTGTGCTTACTATGAGAGCACTCAACCCCGAGCCTCAGGAGTGAATGAGGTATAAATATATGGAGATTGCTGTATATAAATATTATATACAGAAAAACTGATTTCTGCATATCATTAAATTATAGATAATATTGCTACGAATTCTTAGGTATTAAATTATGTCTCCATTTAGTGATATGTCCCAGTTAACAATTAATAAAGCATTAATTAATAATTACTCAATAGCCTATAATTGTTTATCATATATGTACATATATCCATACATATAATTAGATATTTCATAGAATGAGACCAATGTCTATATATTATTAAATTATGCATTGCGTGTTACTCCCAATTATTAGCTATTTAATTATGTCTCCATGTAATTTTTATTCTGTTAATGTTTAATAAAATATTAATTAAACTTAATGCACATCCTACACTTCTTGCATCTAATTTTATCCTAGAATGATTCACTACTAATTCAATCTGTTTATCATTTACTGTAGTGGCAATTCTTCTACCGATGATGTTTTTTACCTTTATTACATCCTATTACATAGCATATAGATTTGCATCCAAACTATACATACTACCTGACACCGAACACTTTCAAAGAAAAGGAAAACATGTGTCATGCTCGGTTTCTCACTCCAAGATTACATTTTTGGGAATGTTGGGATGTACACTCAGGACAAAGAAGGCTGAGTTCATGAATGGGTGACTGCCAACACAGCAGCCACTTGCCAATTCATCTGCCAGGTAGTGCCCAGGCCCTGAGATTGAGCCCCATATGTTGACTCCAAATTGTGCTTAGTGTAGTTCATCATTTTATTTTTTATTCATTTATCATTTATTTTATTGACTGCTATAACACATGGAATATTTACTACATTTATTAAATAAGATATAGAATTGCCTAAGTATAAAACTTCACACCTGACATCCAGGATTTTCACAAAAATAGAAAACAGGTATCACCCTGAGTCTTACTGCATGATTCAATTTTTGTGAGTGCTGGCATCTGAACTCACAGCCCACAAGGCCCAAATCATGAATGGGTGAGTGTCAGCACGCCAACCTGGTGCATATGGAGCTGACAAGCAGTTCCCAACACCTGAGATTGAGCCCCAGGGGTTGACAAAACAAGAACAGATGGACATGCAGATGGTAGTACACAAACAAATATAGATCTTTATAGAGTGCCAGAGGTGTCTATACATTATTTAGTTATATAGGTTATATTTCTACCAATTCTTGGGTATTTATTATGCCTCCATGTAATTAATATTACTGTTTTCATCCTTAATGAATTATTAATTATATCGACCACTGTCCCGAAACTATAGTGTCCATGTAATTAATAGTATTCTTTTAATGTGTCAAAAATATTCATTAAATTTCTTTCTGATGGAGGCATAGAATTCCATTGTGTATATATACCACATTTTCTTGATCCATTCATCTACTGAGGGGCATCTGGGTTGGTTCCATATCTTGGCTATGGTAAATAATGCTGCAATAAACATAGTTGTGCTGGTAGCTTTAGTGTGGTCTGGTTAGTAAACATTTGGGTAAATGCCCAAAAGTGGGATTGCTGGGTCATAGGGGAGCTGTATGTGAAGTCTTTTCAGGAACCTCCATACTGCTTTCCAAAGTAGTTTGTTAGGAAATGGAAAAACTTGGAAAAAATTATATTAAGTGAAGTAAGCCAGGCCCAAAGAAACATAGGTCCCATGTTTTCCCTTATTTGCAATATCTAGTATATGTATGAGTCAAGCAGAAAAGGTCAGTAATGTGATGTTAGGAAAATGAACCCTTATATATGTATTTTAATGTTTTTTTTATTTCATGCATTTGTTTCTAATGCATTTATAAGATTATGTCTTTGTTGCTTTGTATGTCCCTCCCCCACATTATAACCCCTGCTTTTACTATATTTGATGTCAGTATAACTTGTGGAGGAGATGGGGAAAAACAAGTCGTTTAAGGATACAGGTGGACCTGTTGCAACAATGAGAAGTACAAGTTGTGATGTCCAAAACGAGCTTTACAACGTTGGTGCGGGGGGGGGGGGGTATAGGGGGAAGGATTGGGTGGTGGGGAAGTAGTGGGGAGGGAGGTAGGGAAGGGATGTGAAGGGTAAACAAAGGAGGAGGCTGCAATGCTTGATAAGAAATGTATGCATTATCCTGCCCATGTAATTGTAACCCCTCTGTACAGTATGTTCACAAAAAAAAAATTAAATTAAAAAAGAAAAAAAATATTCATTAAAATCCATCAGCCTCCTGAAATCACTCTCTAATTTTATGCTAGTATCATTCAGGAGTAAGTAATTGAACCTCGACATTCATAACTTTCCATTGGTATTCCTATGAATAGGAACGAGACTCTTAGGATCTCCCTCCATTGGTAGGGGTCCTGACCCAGCTTCAAACACAGGGCCTATGTTGTCGTGTTGGCCCATGGCTTCTCTGGAAGCCTGACAGCCTTCATCAATGCCAGGTTACCAACACTTTTCAGCCCTGTCATTTAGACCCAAGATGGTCACCTTGAAAAGAAAACAAATGTAAAACCGGCAGCCATCTGCAAGTTACTGGTTTTTTTCTGTGTCGTTTTATTTATTTATTTTTCCTGTCAGCATTTGAGGCCCAGGAACCTAGGTTCGGCTGTGGGTCCAGTGGCTGCAACAAGCCTAGGGTAATCAAAGTTGAGGCAGAGTTGCCATGCCCTGAGTTCAAGCCCTGTGGTTGACAAAATAAAAATATGTAATACATACATGCATACGTATATATATTCATTAAATATATTTAAACAATTTTTAGGCTACTTGGTGTTGTATTCACGCCATTTTTTTCTGCTAGGCCTGGGATTTGAACTCGGGGTCTGGGTAAATCTGCAGTACTGTTGGGGAAGGGATAGCTCAAAGTGCTGAAAGGCAAGAAAGACAGGCCTGTTCCTAGCACTCGCAAAAATAATATTCGTATATATTTAGAGAATGTGAGATGTCGATATATAATTAAATTACATGTAATATATTACTAATAATTATTAGATATTAAATTATGCCTCCATTTAATGAAGTATCATGGATTAAGGCACAATAAAGTGCTTCCTTGTGTAAATGTAGCTCAGGGGCAATTTCTAGGCTCATAGTTCAAGCCTCAGGATCTGCACTAAAAAAATAAGAGCCATTAAGTGCATGTGTCTGTGTATATATGCATGTATATGTTTCAGTGAACATCCATAGTCATTATGAAGCATAGCACCCAGCTAACTAATTTGCTTTGAATGGAATGATTTCATAGCACAGAGAGTGCTTTCAAGACAGTGCATGTTCCTGGTCAAAAAAATTTAAGACCCTGGCTTGGAATTTGCACCATTTTTCTGACTGGCCTGAGATATCAACTCAGGGTCTGATTAACTCTCTGGCACTGTGGGGGAGGGGGAACCCACCATCATTGAAGACAAGAATTTCAGACCGGATTCCAGGGCCTGAATTCAAGCCCCAGCACTGGAAAAAATAATATTCATACATGAGATCTCTTTACATGTATGTGTTTACTCCATATAACATTTATTACCTTCATTTATTTTTTATTTATTTTATTTAGTGTTATTACATATATAACATTTATTTCATTTATTACATCTTATCACATGGATTTATTTGCATATAGATCATATATAATACAGAGACCCAGGACTTTCATAGAGAAGGAAAAAATGGGTCAAAATTGGCTTCTTACTCCATCTATAAAATTTTGGCCATGCTGAGATTTGAACTCACAGCCCACAATGCACAAATCATGAATGGGTCAGTTGTAAAACAAAAGCCTTTGGCAAACTGAACTGCCAGCCATTTCTGAGGACCTGTGATCAAGCAATAGTAGTGGTGGATAGATAGATAGATAGATAGATAGATAGATAGATAGATAGATAGATAGATAGATAGATAGATAGATAGATAGATAGATAGAGATAGATAGATAGATAGATAGATAGATAGATAGATAGATAGATAGATAGATAGATAGATAGATAGATAGATAGATAGATAGATAGATAGATAGATAGATAGATGGATGCATGGATGGATGGATGGATGGATGGATGGATAGATAGATGTGTAGTTTGCTATGTATATGAGAGAGAGAATGTGAGGATATTAAATTATATATACTATGAATTATTAGTTATTCAATTATGCCTACTTTTAATGAAATGAAGTATCATGGTTGAATACTTATTAAAGCGTTAATGTAAAAGTAGTCAGTATTCCTTAATTGGGAGAATCATACCATGATGCTAGAATGGAAGACATTATCCAATACTTTTTGTGTGGCATTCTATAAGGGAATCATGAACTAACTGCACATTTAATTGTTACTCTTATAACATTCCATTAGGCATTCCCATGGATAGGAATGATTTTCCCAAGATCTCCCTCCATTTATAAGTGGCAGTCCAGGCACTTCAACTCAGGCCTGGGTATTTTACTTCAAAATGCAAACCATTGAAATGACATTGTGAAGATTTCAGACCGTCAGGATGAAAGAAAAAAAATTAGAAGAAAAGAAAGCCAAGTGTCAGTGGATTCTACCTGTAATCCTAGCACTTCAGGAGGCTGAGAGGTAGAGAATACCAGTTTGAATTCAGCCAGGACAGCAAATTCCTTATTTCTGAGGGATTACAGGAATAAAAAATTCCCATGAATGGGGCTATGACTCAAGAGCAGAGCGCTACCCTTGAGCAAAAGGAGCTCAGGAACATTGCCTAGGCTCATAGTAAAACCCCTGGACCTGCCAAAAAAAAAAAAAAAGCCAGTAACAACATGTCTCCCCATGTATGTATGCATGTATTTCTATTGGTTTCTATGATGGAAGGTATCCAGCTAGGAAATTTGCTTTGAATAGAATGATTTCATAGAACAGAGAGAGTTTTCAAGACAGTGCATCTTCCGGGGCTCCTCTCACTGTTCCCATTGTAGCCTGAGGTTTTCTCCCCATCGGGGACTGCTGGAAGAAGTCTTCCTCATTGTTGGAACAGGCCTCACTCCTGTACAGCTGAGTGTTAAAAAACTCCTTCTAGGCCAATTAGTGAGGAGTGTGGGTGGGCTCTGAAGCACAGGAGAAAAAGGTCTCTATGTACCTCAAGCTATCTCTCTGCTGAGAGCTCTGTTGTGACAGGAAGACTTCATTTGTGCACCTCCCATGCCCAAGTTCCCTGCACTTATCCTGTCTTTGTTAGACTATGTTCCAGTGTTGAAATAACCTGCTACAATTAATTCAAGGGTCCTTCTGGCAGACAACTAGCACCTGAACCTAATTAAATGATTCATTATTGGCAATGATGCCTCCTTTGGTTTCCAGAAACTTGCTAAATCAAAGCACATGTGTAATATCACTATGCTTCCTGTCATCTAGGGCTGGTGAAACTCATCAGATTTTGAAACTTTGACCTATCCTAGTTGGACCCTGGGCGGCTGGGTTTCTGAGTTGAACACAGGACCTGGGTACTGACCATGAGCTCAGAACAGAAGCTCAGTTCTTATTAATTGGTGTCACAGCTTCACTTCTGGTATCTGTGTGTGTATGTGTGTTCATATACTTGTACTGGAGCTTCAACTCAGGACCTGAACACTGTACCTGAGTTTCCTCTGTACAAGGATAGCACTCTACCACTTGAGGCACACAGCCACTTCAGACTTTTTTCTAGTGATGTAGTACTAAGGAATCAAACCCAGGGATTCATACATGCAAAGCACTCTACTCCTAAGACACATTCCCAGCACTCTACTTCAGGTTTCTTTCTTTCTTTTGTTGGAAGTTGGAGGAATTTAAGTCTAGGCCTGGGTGCTGTCCTGAGCTCTTTAGCTAAAGCCAATCGCTCTACCACTTGAGCAACAGCACCCCTTGAGGTTTTTGGTGGGTCACTGGAGAGAAGCGTCTCAAGGAATTTCCTGCCCAGGCTGCCTTTGGACCGTGATCCTAAGTTCTAAGCGTCCTGAGTACCTAGGATGACAGGCACTGGTCAGCAGCGACTAACTTCCACTTCAAGTTTCTAAGTGGTGAATAGGAGATAATAGTCTCATGGGACCTTTTTTTGTCTGGGATAGTTTTGAACCCAGATCGTAAGATCTCAGCTTCCTGAGTAAGCAGGATGACAGACCTTAGCTACTATGCCTAGTCTGTAACACTCTGTTGCAAGGGGGTCCTTGGCTCCACGTGGTAGGGCGCTACCCATGATCCCCACAGGTAAGTGTCAGTGGCTAGGTCCTGAGTTCAAGGTTCATGATCAAGAAACATAAAACAAGACAATTGTCTGCAGGAGACAACTCACTAGAATTAGGTACATACATAATTTTGGCCTGACATGAGGACATATCTGAGCCACAAGTTTCTCATCTGCACAATCATCTTACTTGTGGAGCTCTTACAAGAACCAGATGAAAAAATGCACCCCATGAAGGACTCAGCACACAACAACTCATGAAAGACTCATCACATAGCTGTAACCCACATAATGTCATTAGAATTAGGGTGCTTTCATCAGTATCACCATTCTTTCAGAAACACACCACAAACAGTCCAAATTTAGATTTTAGAGGGATGAGTTTTTTTGAGGGGGAGTCAGCCACGGGGATTGCACTGAAATGTTGGGGGTACTGTCCTAAGGTCTTTTGATCAGGCTAGAACTCTACCACTTTAAGCCACAGCTCAGAGTTTTGCAGACTTCCCTCCAGGGTTGGTTTTTAAACCCACCAGTGTCAGATCTCAGCCCCCGAGTATCTTGGATGATAGGGGTGAGCAAGCCAACAGCATCTAGTCCATGGAACTGGGTTGCAGCGGTTTACCTCTGGCTAATTCAGGTTAGATGGCAAATGTCAGCACTAGACTCCCAGCTTTCTCTGTGAAGAGGTATTTGCAGCCCTATCCTTATATATTTGCAGTCAGAACATTCTATCTTTTCCTTTTTTTTTTTTTTTTGGTGCCAGTCCTGGGTCTTTAGTAAGGGTCTAGACACAGTCACTAAGCCTTTATGCTCAAAGCTAGTGCTCGAGTGTTTGAGCAGCAAAACTTCTGGATTTTTCTATGCACATGGTTGTGAGGAATCGAAACAAGGGTGTCGTACTCACTAGGCAAGCACTCTGCCACTGAGCCCCAGTAGTGATAAGTGTATAAACAGATAAATGTGTAGATTGGTAGACAGACAGACAGACAGACAGACAGACAGCAGACAGACAGACAGACAGACAGACAGACAGACAGATAGATAGATAGATAGATAGATAGATAGATAGATAGATAGATTTAGATATATTTAATGAGAGATATCTGTAAATTATGAAATTGCATATATGATCTTTCTACCAAATATTGCCAATTAAATTATTCCTTCCTTTTTTAAGTATCATGATTGAATACATAATGAAATATTAATTGAAAATTAGTCAATGTAGTATAATTGTTGTGTATAATTTTATAATATAATTGTACACTAACTACTAATGTAATTGTTACATTTACAACATTCTATTTGTACAGATGTCTATTGGAAAGCGTTTCTTTTTTTAATTTTAATTTCAATTTTTTAAATTTGTTTTCTGGGGTCCGGTCCTGGGGCCTGAACTTTGGGCCTGGTCACTGTATATCAGCTCTTCAGCTCAAGGCTAGCGCTCTACCAATTGAGCCACAGCGCCACTTGCGGCATTTTTCTTTTTGGTTATGTGGAGCTGAGGTATCGAACCCAGGGCCTCTAGCATGCAAGGCAAGTGCTCTACCACTGAGCCACCTTCCCAACCCTGGAAAGTGTTTCTTAGAATCTCCAGCCAACCATTCATTAGTGGGAGTCCCGGGATTCAAACTTCAGGCCAAAGTTGCTGATTTCTACTTGGATTCCCTAATAGCCCACAAAACATCAGCAATGTAAGTTCATGTATATTGTCTGGACATTGTTATTTAGACCCAGGATGGTACAATAAAAAGGAAAAAAAAAAGTAAAACCAGTTATATCCTTTTCCTTTTTATATTTTTTGCCAGCCCTGAGATTTGAACTCAGGACATAGGCTCCCAGGATCGGCTTTGGCAGAGATGGTAAGACTTGAGTTCAAGCCCGGTGCTTGACCTAAAACCAAATAATAATAACAATGATAACAATAGCAATAAAAATAACAATAATAGTAGTAATATTAAGGCCCTGTCTTGGAATTTGCACCATTTCACTGGCAGGCCTGGCATTTAAAATCAGTCTGGGTAACTCTGTGGCACTGTGGGTTAAGGGGAAGATCACCGTCCTTGAAGACAAGAAGTTCAGAAAAGTTCCAAGGGCCTGAATTGAAGTCCCAGTACTGGAAAAAATAATACTCATATATGAGATCTATTTACATACATGAGTTTATTCCATATGACATTTATTACCCTTATTTATTTAGTATTATTACACATAAAACATTTATTTTATTACAGCATATCACATATACTGAGACCCAGGACTTTCACAGAGAAGGAAAAAACGTGTCAAAATTGGCTTCTTACTCCATGAATACATTATTGGCCATGCTGGGAGTTCAACTCATGGCCTACAATCCCCAATCCATAAATGGGGTCACAGTCTTAGCACACCAGCCTCCAGAAAACTGAGCTGCCAAGAAGTTCTAAGGACCTGTGATCAATCCACAGTAGTGCCATATATATATATAGTGACAGATGGAATGTGAGGATATTATTAAATTATATATTTTTACAAATTATTAGTTATTAAATTATGCTTCCATTTAATGAAGTATCATTATCTAATACTTATAAAATCATTAATAAAAAATCAGTCAATATTATCCTTAATCAGACCATGGTGCTAGAATGGAAGATATAAATTCAATAATTTTTGTGTGGCATTCTAAAATAGAGTCATGAATTAACTGCAGATTTAATTATTATTTTTATAACATTCCATTAGCATTCACATGAATAGGAATGAGTTAGTGGGGATCTCCCTCCATTTGTGGGTGGTTGTCCTAGCATTCGAATTCCAGGCCTGGGACGTTTACTTCGAATGCAAACCATTGGAATGACACCGTGAAGATTTCAGATTGTAACGAAAAAAAGAACAAGAAGAAAAGGAAGCCAAGTGTCAGTAGCTCTTGCCTGTAATACTAGATCCTCAAGAGGCTGAGATGCCAATTTGGATTCAGCCTGGGTAGGAAAGACTGCGACATTCATATTTCTTAAGAGATTACAGGAAATCAAAACAAAATAATAACAAAAAAACTTGAGTGGCCCCGTGGCTCAAGTTGCAGAGCACTACACTTGAGCAAAAGGGTTCAGGGACAGGGGCTGGATGATGGGCATTCAGCAGGTTGCCCATGCCCAGATCCCCAAACTGGGCAAGCTGGAACAAGCCCTCAGAGAGTACTAAGTCTGAGCAGGCAGCTTGAACAAGCATCCTTCACTGCAGTTTAAGAACTAAAGCCAGGAAAGCTTTGCATGGGCTGGTGTGTGCAACTGGTGTGTAAAACGGGTGAATTATGTCCTGGCACTTGTCAAGGGAAACAACAACTTTTAGGCTTTAGGAGTTGTCGAAGGTTGTGGCTCCATATCCTCTATCCCTCTGTAGGATGTGAGCCTAGGCCTCTGGGGGCTGGTGCCATAATTCATTCATCATTCCTCATTGCCGAGTCTCAGGCTGGTCCCAAATCCTGGGAAAGATAGAAAATAGGCAGCAATTTCTGTGCCAAAAGGGGTAATCCAATAAATCCCACCATCATAACTCCCTTTAGAAGTAAGCCTTGGGCTTTGAATGTGGCTTAATGGTAGAGTGCTTACTTAGCACACATGAAGCCCAGAGTTCGATTCCTCCCTACCACAGAACCAGAAAAAGCTAAAAGTGACACTGTGGTTTAAGCAATAAAAGTGCTAACCTTGAGCAAAAGAAGCTCAGGAACATGCCCAGACCCTGGGTTCAAGCCCCAAGACTGGCCAATAAAAAAACATGAGCATGGTGAGACATTTTCTAAAGGGACTTAGAAGAGGGCTGAGGTTATGGGTAACAGGTAGAGGACAGGTGCTGTTGGCTCACCCCTGTAACCTTAGCTACTCAGGAGGCTGAGGTCTGAGGATCCCAAATGGAAGTAGGAAAATCTATATGAGACTCTTTTCTCCAATTAAACTCCCAAAAAGCCAGAAGTAGAGCTATGGTTGAAGTAATATAGTGCTAGTCTTGAGCACAAAAGATCAGGGATATCGTCCATTCCCTGAATTCAAACCCCGGGACTGGCACACGCACACACGAACAGACACACACACACACACACACACACATGCACACACGCGCACACACACACACACACACACACACACACACATACACACACCAAGATGAAGAATTTGACAGTCAGCCTGCAAAAACTCCACCTCTAGAAACTCAGTATTTAAAAAAAAGAGGAAGGAGGGGAGGAAAGACTTGTTCCAGGAGGTGATATAATCAGTGCCAAAATTCCACAGGATTTCTAAGATGTGGAACAGGACAGAGAGCCTCAGGCACAAGGTACAGCATGGGCAAAGGTATTGAGGTGTGGTGTAGAGCAGGTGGTGTGGATGGAATGAAGATTCTGTGGCTTCAGACAAGTCTGGCCGAACACTGAAGTTTGGGTCAAGTTTAGTACTTGAGTCACAGGTAGGGCAGAGAGTGGGGTCCCAGAATGAGGCCCATGGAAAGATTAGCTTGACATTTCACCAAAGACCCCAGCCAATTTCTGTGGCTGGAAGTCTATTTTCACAGCTCCTGACCCTCAGGCCCTCTTTGCATGGAGGAGTCAGGGCAGATGCAGGGAAGAACTTTTGCTTAAGATAAGCTTCTAGCTCAATCCCACCAGTGGCTCAACCCCTGTAAATCCTTGCTACTCAGGATACTGAGATCAGAGATCGTGGGTGAAAGCCATCTCGGGGAAGGAAAGTTACTGAGACTTTCTTGACCATGAACTAACAAAAGCCAGAAATGGAGCTGTGGCTCAAGTGGTAGAATGTCCACATTGAGAGAAATGTTAAGAGACTACAGGTCAGACCCTGAGTTCAGGCCCCAGTACTGGCACCTAAAATATAAAGGAAAGCATTCAGGAGCTCCTAGTCCACTGTGGTGAAAGGCCAGATCAGCCAGCTATGGAGGGCTTATGCTGGTCCGCCTTGATTCTCAGGACGCTGAGATGTGAGGGTTGCCGTTCAAAGCCAGCCTGGGCAGGAATGTCCGGGAGACTCTGATTTCCAATGATCCACCAGAAAACCAGAAGCGGTGATGTGGCTGAAGTGCTAAGCTGAATAGCTGAAAGACGGTGCCCAGTCCCAGAGTTAGAGCCCCATGACCAATACCTGGCCTGCTTTGACCTCATGCTGTGGCTCTAGGCAGAGTATTTTCCAGTGGGCTCCTGATGGTCTTCTAATGTCTATGTGTCCTACAAGTCTAGAAAGCAGCCTCATTGAAGGCCTTTGCCTACAGAGTGGGACACAGTACAAGATCAGGAACAAGCCTTGTGGCATGGAGGTCATCGGCTGGGTCATCAGAAGGGCATCTGTCATGAGTGCAGTGTGGATCTGAGTACTAAATCGATGTCTCAGACCACAGTTCTGGGCCAGAAGGGGTAGACCAGTTAACACCAGCTCACAAGGGAATCACAAGAATGTGAATTTTCAGGCACACCTTGAACAGGTTTTGAGTTGGGCTCATGTGAGACTTGTAGGCTGAGGAATCCAAAGCAGGCTGGATGCTACTTGTAGCAGTCCCTATATCCCAGGAGTTCCAGGGCTCAGAGCCCTGCTTAACTCACCAGTGCTCAGAGGCAGATGAAGGTCTGCAATTATGGGCCAACTACAAAGGAGCATCCATAGTTTCCTTCCCTTGGTTCTATGGCCCCGTGCTGGGATGGAGGGGCAGGTTCCATGGAACTTACTGCCATAGGCCAGACTCCTCAGCCCAAGAAGGACTTAAAGAGAAACAACTGATGTAGCTTGAGAGTTTATTATGATTATGCCTCAGGAGTGCCCCCAGTTCTAGCTCAGCTTATCATTACTACCTTCTTCTGTGTGTGTGTGTGTGTGTGTGTGTGTGTGTGTGTGTGCGCGCGCGCGCGTGCGTGTGCGTGCATGTGCATGAGTGCACCTTGGTAGTAGGGCTTGAATTCAGGGCCCATGTTCTGTCCCTCAGGTTTTTCATTCAAGGATAGCACTCTACCACTTGAGCCACAGCTTTTCTTCTAGCTTTCAAGTGGTTCTTGGGAGAGGAGATTCTCACAGACATTTCTTGTTGGGCTGCATCTGAATGTCAGTCCTACGATCTCAGCCCGCTGAGGGAGCAAGGAATAAGACACCATGAGCCATTAGCATCTGGCCACGCTTTCCTTCTTGGATAAAACAGAATACCTATTTCCTAGCCGAGCACTCATCTACAGCTATCCCTACTTCCCTTCCCCTAACCCTCCGGGCTTCAGAGGAAACATACCCTCCCCTGAGGACAAAGAAATAGGATGCACTGACAGGTTTGAGCATTATGTTCTCCACACAGTCAGGGGCTGCTGGGAGCTGATGTAGAGGTCAGAGATCTAGGCCAGGGCAAGTAGACACCTGTTAGAACAGAAAGTATGAAATTAATTAACACCACTGTTGAAGCTCCCTGTGGTGGATTTTGTGACATTTTGTTGTCTACCAGGCCAGGGATGTCACCTTGGGATCTGGGAAACTCTGCTGCACTTGGGGCAGGGGATGGGAGAAAAGGGAATCTCTCCTCCCTTGAAGACAAGGAATTCAGATCTGTTCCCTAAGTCTGAATTCAAGCCCCAGCCTTGGAGAACATAACATTTATACACATTTTTATTATATCATTTATACTTACATCCATACATTCAGTCTATATCTTGTTTGTTGGAATGATTCATTACACTTTATTATATATTTGTTTACCATTTATTTTATGGACTGTGAGTGCACCTATAACATTTATTACATTCATTCAAATCTATTCCATAGCATGTAGCTTTGCAGACATATTATAAACATCATACCTGACACCCAGCACTTGCAGAGAAAAGGAAAACAGGTATCACACTTGCAATCTTACTCCAAGAAGACATTTTAGCAACGCTGGGACCTGAACTCAGGGCCTAGAGGCGCAATTCACCAATGGGTGAGTGTCAGCACGGCAACCTCTAGCAGATTCAGGTGCCAGGTGGATCCCAGGACCTAGGATGGAGACACAGGTTTGGCCAAATAGCAATATCTTTCTATGCAGACGGTGGTATACAAATAAATATATATTTAGATACTGCAAGTGATGTCTATCTAGTATTCAATGACATACACTACCTTCCTAGTGATTCTCAAGTATTTAGTGAAGACTCCATTTAATCAATAGTATTCTTTGAGGGGATGGGAAGGTGGCTCATTGGGAGAGTTCTTATCTTGCATGCAAGAGTCCCGGATTCGATTCCTCAGCAACACATGGTAAAAAAAAAAAAAAAAAAAAAAAAAAAGCAGGGAATGGCACTGTGTCTCACATGGCCCCACCCTAACCCTGAGCTGAAAAGCGGAGGGACAACGCCCAGGCCCAGAGTTCAATCCTCACTACTGACAACACACACATACACACACACACACACAATGTATCCTTTTAATGCATAATAAACTATAAATTAAAATCAATCCACATCTTGTGAATACTGGATTTAATTTTTGCTGGACTGATTGACAAACTACTCAACCAACCATGACATTGACCACATTCCTCTGGTGTTCCTATGGACAGGCAATAGTTTCTTAGGCTCTCCAGCCCTATGTAAGTGTCATGACCGGGATTCAAACTCAGGGCCTAGGTGCACAGTAGCCAATGGCTTTGCTGACAGCCAGCTGCCAGCAATGCCAAGTGAACTACAGGTTGCAGTTGTGTCATTTGGACCCGGGATGGTAAACATGTAAGGAAGGAAAACCAAAAAACCTCTAATTGTTCGCAATTCATGGCTATTTTTCCTTGCCATTTTCACTGTTTTTTCGTGTCAGCTCCTGAAGCCTAGGATCCCAGGATGGGCTGTGGATCCAGAGGCTGCACCAATTCAGGCTAGGGTGATGGAAGCTGAGGCAGAATTGCCACGACCTAACTTCAAGCTCCGTGCTTGCCTAAATAAGTAAATAAATAAATAATATATAAATATATAAGTAAAACAATAAAATATTAAAATATATAGAAAATAAATTTTAAAAATGTAAAAATATTAAAAATACTAGTTGGGATCCCTAGCTTGGAATGCGTGCTCATTTGTATTTCTTCCAGGCCTGAGATTTGAACTTGGAGTCGGGGAAACTCTAATGCACTGTAGAGAATGGGGAAACTCACCCTCTTTGAATACAAGCAATTCAGGCCTGCTCCCAGGCCTGAATTCAATCCCCAGCCCTATAAATTAATTTTCATCCACATTTGAAATGATTAATATCTACATACTTATGTTTACTGCATATTGCTTTTTGTATTATTTATTCACTATATATATAGACTATTATTACACTTATAACACATATTAAATTTACTACATTTTATGATAATTATACAGATTTTGCATATGTATTATATCTTACTTCAGATCTAGGACATTCACAGAAATACTATAGTAGATGATCCGATGCTTAGAAAAACAGAAAGAATACACCAACCAAAGTCTAATTCATCCCTAGGCACCACAGTGGCTCACATCTGTAAGCTACTCAGGAGGCTGAGAACTGGAAGATGAAATATCAAAGCCAATGAATGCAGAAAAGCCTGAGAGATATCATCAGGCATGGCTGAAGTGGTAGAAAATCAGCTATGAACAACGAAGCCAAGAAAGAGCAAGCTGACTTCAAATGTGAGGAGAGGAGGTAGGGAGACAAAAGGGAGAGAAATCCTCTAAAAATGGAGAACAAAACGACAATACACAAATCCCACCAAATTTAAGGTAGCAACCAAACCGAAAAAAAATGAAGCTTGTGCAGTAGTATAACTTTACATGAGCACATAAGCTCTTAGGTGCACTTCTAAGCTATGTTTTTAAAAGTATATATGTATATATATTAATAATGCATGTATATATGTATATATATATCTTTAAATAAAATAAGAAAACAGCCAATGAATAAATACTTCTGAATTAGTGCCTTAACCATGGCATTATAAATTATTTATACTAAAAGTGTATTCCAAGTTTCTTTTCTCAGAATCAATCTTTAAGAAATTTGTTCATGTGCCTGGCACCGGTGACTCATGCCTATAATCCTAGCTACTCAGGAAGCTGTGATCTGAGGTTGGTGGTTCAAAGTCAGCCCAGGCAGGAAAGTCCTAGAGACTCTTATCTCCAATAAAACACTCGAAAACCGAGGTGGCACTGTGGATCAAGTAGTAGATCACTTGCCTTGAGCTGAAGAGCACAGGGATAACCCCTGATTTCAAGCCCCAGGACCAAAAAATAAATGAAAAAAGAAGTTTGTTCATGCAGATCATAAAATTCTAACATTCTGAGCTTTAGCAAACTTTTCTGCCAGGGTCTTATGATCTTTGTGCAAGTACTGGACAACTGAGATACATCACAGTCCCATTGTTTTTGTTTTTCATTTTTCAATCCAGTTTATTCCCAAAATGCTAAGAAGTACCTTCTGTCCTCACAGAAGTGAGGTTTTATTCAGAAACCCAACCTTTTGTGCTATGAGGACTCCCCTAGTGTATTTCATGGTAGGCACTGAGGAAAACTCATATGACACAAATGTAGAGAGTTTATAATTGTAGAAATAACTCTAAATAGAAATAAATTCAACTCTCCCGACATTCTAGGGAGAAATGATGTGCTTATTTTCATTCTCACTCTTCAGGGCAGATGGTCAAAATAGAAATACCAATGTGCTATGCTGAAATGTAAAAGTTTAAACCCCCTTTTTGAAAAACTCTCATGTTATAAAAATCAGTAAGTATCAAATAAAGGCGATGTGAACTTAAAAAAATATTGAAAATACCAATGAAGCTCCCTGGCTTGGAATGTGTGCCATTTTTTTTGCCTGCAAGTCCTGGAATTTGAACCTGGGGTCTGGGTAACTCTGTTGCACTGTGGGTGAAGGGGAAGCTCACCGTGTTTGAAGACCAGTAAGTCAGGCCTGTTCCCTGAATTCAAGCCCCAGACCTGGAAAACGTACTCCTTATATACACTCTAAAGATAGGATTAAACTTCCATACAGATGTTCAGTCTATATTATGTGTGGTGTGATTATTCATTGTACTGTTTTATATTTTTCATTAATTTACCATTTACTGACTGTGATGAATCCTATGTATTACATTGTTTACATCCTATCAAATACCATCTAGATTTGTAGATGTGTTTTCCATTATGCCTGACACCCAGGACTCTCCCAGAAAAGGAAAACAAGTGTCACACTTGACTTCATATTACAAGATTAAATTTTTAGCAGTGTTAGGATCTGAACTCAGAACCTAGCAGGTACAATTCATGAATGGATGAGTGTAAGCACAAAAGCCTCTAGCCAATGAAGCTGTGAGGTGGTTCCCAGGTGCTGAGATCGTGACCCAGGATTGGCCAAAGCAGCGATACAAGGATAGGCAAAGAGTGTTATACAAATAATATATGTTGGTATAAAGCACCATACTCGCCTATGTATGATTGAATGACATATACTACATTCCTACCAACTCTTAGGTATTTATTATACCATAGTTAATTATACCATACTTATTATACCATACTATTCTTTTCATCATTAATAAAGCATGAAATTAAGATCAATCATTGTCCTAGGATTATTTCATCCAATTTTAGTCTCCACCAATGCACAAACTTCTCGATCAATTGGTATCCCTATGCATAGGAATGAGTGTCTTGTGATATTCTGCCATTGGTAGTTGTCAGGACCTGGATTTGAATCCAGGGCCTATGTTGACAGGTTGGCCTATGGCTTTACTGTGAGCCTGCCAGCCTTCAGCAATGGCAGGTCCCGTCCACTTTGCACCCGTGGCATTCAAAACCAGGATGGTCACCATGCAAAGAAAAAAAAATGAAACCCCCATTCCTCTGCAGCTTGCCACTTTTTGGGCTAGCTCACTTTTTTTTCTTTCTGCAAGGCCTCTGGGACTAGGATTCCAGGATTGGGTATGGGTACCGAGGCTGCACCCAGCCTAGGGTGATCGAAGCTGAGACAGAGTTGCCACGACATGTGTTCAAGCCCCATGATATGCCAAAAACAAAAGGAAAAAGACAAAAGATAAAAATTAATTGATTATCTAAGTAAATTTAAAAATAATAGATCTCCTTGGTTTTGAATTTCTACCAGTATTCTTTCCTAGATTGAGATTTGAACTCAGGAACTTGTAGCAATGTGAGGGAAAGTGCAGATTTGCTACTACTTGAGTTCAAACCTCGTGCCAAGACAAAACTAAAATATTAAGTCACTGAGCTTGGCAGGGGGAGTAGTTGTGAAGATGGGAGATAAGGAATGATAGGGGGGAAAAAAAGGAGGAGGGAACAATGCTCAATAGAAAATATATTCATGACCTTGCTCATGTAACTGTGACCACTCTGTACAACATTTTCACAATAAAAAAACATACAAAAAAAGAAACAAAGTAGTATTCCGAGAAGCACTTTTGGGTTAAGGGAAGGATGCCTGAATAGATGTACAAAATTCTACACTGCTTTTTATTTAATGTTTAGTATGGAACTGAATAAACTGCTTCCATTAAAAAATTAAGTCACTCGGTATAATTTGTGGAGGAGATGGGGTAAAACAAGTCGTTTAAGGATACAGGTGGACCTGTTGCAACAATGAGAAGTACAAGTTGTCATGTCGAAAATGAACTTTACAACTTTGGTGCGGGGGTGGGCGGTGGGGACGACTGGGTGGGGGGGGCAGGGGGAGGCTGGGAAGGGATATCAAGGGGAAACAAAGGAGGATGATAAGAAATGTACTCATTATCTTGCCCATGTAACTGTAACCCCTCTCTACAGTATATTCACAAAAAATTAAAATTAAAATAAAAAAAAAAATTAAGTCACTGTCTTGGAACTGGGGCCAGTGTTTATACCATTGGTGGGATTTGATCTCACCTTCCAGGTAACTCTTTTATACCATGGGTGAAGGAAAAATTTACTGTCATTGAGGAAAAGAAATTCATGTTAGAGTTCCCATGGCCTGAAAGAAGGTCCTGCAATGGAAAAGATATTTCTATACATGAGCAATATATGATATATACTTACATATGTAAGTTTATTACATGTTATGATTCTCAATATTGATTTTGTATTTTTCATTTTTATTTGATTCATTCTTTCAATGTTTATTTTATTTATATTATCATTTGCATTTACATTTTGCACATCTATTATAAAATTATACACAATAATTTAGGACAATGACTCATTTATCATTAAAACATTTTGTGTTGAAACATGATACATAATTAAATGCAGGCAATTCTCACATTCTTCTCACTATTAGAGTCTCTCCCAAGAATAAGCTTTGTCTTATTTATCTTTGGACACCTTCCTATAAGGAAGTCTTTAGATGACTTATACAGAGAAGCCTTTTTTAAAAAAAATTATTTATATTTTATTGTGAAAAAACTGTACAGAGGGGTTACAATTACATGGGCAAGATAATGAGTACATTTCTTATCAAGAATTGTAGCCTCCTCCTTTGTTTCCCCTTCCCATCCCTCCATACTTCACCTCCATACTACTTTCCAAAGTGGTTGAACAAGTTTACACTCCCCAAAACAATGAAGTAAGGTTCCCTTCTGTCCACATCCCCCTTAGAGTTCTTGATTTTGCCATTCTGATTGTGGTGAGGTGGTATCGTAATGTTTTTTGATTTTCATTTCTTTATTGCTAGGGAGGTTGAGGATTTCTAAATGTGTCTATTGGCCATCCTTCTTTCTTCTTCAGAGAAGTTTCTCTTTAAGTCTTTAGCCCACTTATTTATTGGGCAATTGTTTCTTTGAGGATTTGTCATTGGGGGATTTATTTTTTTGAGTTCCAAGTATATTTTATATGTGAGACCATTGTCGGTTGTATGGCTAGTGAAGATCTTCTCCCAATCCGTGGGCCTTCTATTGATCTTGCTAGCTATGTCCTTTGCCATGCAGAAGCTCTGCAGCTTCATGCAATCCCATTTGTCCAAACTTTCTTTGATTTGTTGTGTTTCCGGGTCTCTATTAAGAAAATTTCGGCCTGCGACAAGGAGACCTAGAGTTTCTCCTATTCCATCCTGTAATGTTTTCCGAGTGTCTGCTTTGAGTACAAGGTCTTTGATCCATTTGGAGTTGATTGTGTTGCAGGGTAATATATAAGGATCTAGCTTTAATTTTTTAAAATAGTTAACCAATTTTGCCAGCACCATTTACTGAAGAGGCTGTCTTTCTTCCATTCTATTTTGTTTTAGCTCCCTTACCGAAGATTAGATGGCCATAGGTCTGTAGGTTCATTTCTGGGTTTTCAATTCTATTCCACTGGTCCTGAGGTCTGTTCTTGTGCCAGATTTGATTACTCATTTGATTACTATGTCTTTATGATAGAGTTTGAAATTTGGTATTAATATTCCTCCAGCAGTGGTCTTTCTGTTGAGGAGCATTTTTGCTATTTGGGGTCTTTTTTTGTTACATATGAATTTTTGGATTGCCTCTTCCATTTCCTTGAAGAATGAGGTTGGAATTTTGATAGGTGTCACATTGAATAATACATAGCCTTGGGAAGTATTGCCATTTTCACGATGTTCATCTTTCCAATCCAGGAGAATGGGAGTTTTTGCCATTGTCTAAGTTCTGTTTTGATTTCCTTTTTCAAGTTTTTAAAGTTTTCATCATAGCGGTCCTTCACTTCTTTGGTTAAGTTAATTCCTAGGTATTTTATTTTTTGTGGGGCTATTTAAAATGGAGCTTCTTTCATAATTTCAGCCACACTTTTCTCATTGTTGGCATAGAGAAAAGCCATTGATTTGGGGGGGGGGGGGTTATTGGTTTTTTTTTGGGTCCAGTCGTGGGGCCTGAACTCTGGGCCTGGGCGCTATCCCTCAGCTCTTCAGCTCAAGGCTAGCGCTCTACCCCTTGAGCCATAGCACCACTTCCAGCTTTTTTCTTTTTGCTTATGTGGTGCTGAGGAATGGAACCCAGGGCCTCATGCATGCAAGGCAAGCACTGTACCACTGAGCCACTACCAGCCCTGGGGGGGTTAATTTTATACCCTGCTACTTTGTCAAAGTTTTGAAACAGCTTGAGTAATTAGGGAGTGGAGTCTATGGGATTCTTTAAATACAAGATCTTGCCATCTGTGAAGATGGAGACTTTTATTTCTTCTTTCCCCATTTGGATCCCCTTTATGTTTGCACCTTGTCTTATTGCTGTTTCTAGGCGTTCTAATACTAGTTTGAAGAAAGGTGGAGAGAGTGGACATCCTTGTCTTGTTCCTGAGTTAAGAGGAAATGGCTTCAGTTTTTCACCAGTAATTATAATGCTGGTTGTAGGTTTGTCATATACAGCCTTTATTTTATTGAGGAATGTTCCATCGATTCCTAATTTTTCCAAAACCTTCATCATAAAGGGGTGTTGGATCTTGTCGAATGCTTTTTCTGCATCTACTGAGTTAACCATGTGGTTCTTATCCTTGCTCCTGTTGATGTGATGAATAATATTACTTGATTTGCGTATATTGAACCAGGTTTGCATCCCTCAAATGATACCTGTTTGATCATGGTGTATGATTTTTTGGATGAATTGTTGAAGTCGATTGGCCAACATTTTGTTGAGAAGTTTGCATCAATGTTCATCAAAGAAATGAATCTATAGTTCTCTTTCTTTGATGAGTCCCTTCCTGGTTTGGGATGAGGGTTATGATGGATTCATAGAATGTGTTCGGTAGTAAACTTTCTCTTTCAATTTCACTGAAGATTTGGAGGAGTATTGATATGAGGTCTGTTTTGAAAGCCTTGTCCAATTCTGCTGTGAAACCATCTGGTTATGGACTTTTCTTAGATAGGAGGTCTCTTATTGCTGTTTCTATTTCAATGCTTGATATGGGCCTGTAAAGATGGTTTAACTCATCTTGGTTTAGTTTTGGCAAGTCAATACTTTCTAGGAAAAGGTCCATTCCTACCAAGTTCTCCAACTTATTAGCATAAAGTTTTGAGAAGTGTTCCCTTATAATGTTTTGAATCTTGGTTGTTCTTAGGTGATATATCCATTCTCATCTCTGAGTTTATTTATTTGGGCGTGTTCTCTTCTTTTTCTGATAAGATTTGCTAAGGGTCTGTCAATTTTGTTAATTTTTTTGAAGAACCAACTCTTCATTCTGTTGATTTAATTTGTTTTGTTCATTTAATTCTGATTTAATTTTAATTATTTCTTTCCGTCAACTGTATTGGGATTTATCTTGCTGCACATTTTCAAGGAGGTTCAGATGTATCATTAAATTTGTGGTTTCTGATATCTCCAATTTGTTGATGTAGGAACTCAGAGCTATAAACTTGCCTCTGAGTACTGCCTTTGCTGTGTCCCAAAGGAGCTGGTAATTTGTGTGCTCATTTTTGTTGAATGGCATGAACACTTGAATTTCATTTCTAATCTCTTCCATCACCCACTCATGATTCAGCAGTGTGTTGGTCAGCCTCCATGTGTTACTGGACTTTCTTCGGTGGATTTTGGTGTTGAGTTCTAATTTTATTCTCTTGTGGTCAGAGAAAATGCAAGGTATAACTTCAATGTTTCTGATTTTGGACAAGTTTGCTCTGTGGCCTAAAATATGGTCTATTTTAGAAAATGTTCCATGTGCTGCTGAGAAAAACGTGTATTCTGATGCTGCTGGGAAAAATATTCGGTGGATGTCTGTTAAATCTAGTTGATCTATGCAGTTGTTTAGATTTGCGTTTTCTCAGTTGAGATTTTGCCGAGTTGATCTATCTAATGGGGAGAGTTGTGTGTTAAAATCCCCAACAATTAATGTCTTTGCATCTATGTGGGATTTGAGGGAAAGTAGTGTTTCTTGGATAAATTTGGGTACTCCGTTGTTTGTCAAATAGATATTTAGAATTGTAATATCCTCCTGAAGGAGAGATCCCTTAATTAGTATGTAGCGATCTTCTTTATTTCTTCTCACAAATTTTCATTTGAAGTCTATTTTATCTGATATTAGGATTGCAACTCCCACCTGTTTATGGGGGCTGTTTGCTTGGTAGATTTTGTTCCAGCCTTTAACATGGAAAATGTGTTTGTTTTTATTGTCAAGATGTGACTCCTGAAGGCAGCAGACAGAAGGATCTTGCTTTTTAATCCAACTAGACAGTCAATGTCGCTTAATTGGAGAATTAAGTCCGTTAATGTTGAGAGATAGGACTGAGAGGTATTTGGGAGTTCCTGACATGTTATCCACCTTCTTGGGGGCTGAGAAAACTGGGTTCTTCCTATGGTTCTTGGATTCTCAGTTTGGGTGCAGTTTCTTGGCCTTTATTGTGGTCATGGTGGTTTTCTATGTGTAGGACATCTTTAAGAAACTTTTGTAGGGCTGGTTTGGTGGAGATGTATTGTTTCAATTTTTCTTTGACATGGAAGGTTTTTATTTGGCCTTCGGTTATGAGGGAGAGTTTAGGTGGTTACAGTATTCTTTGTTGATAGTTGTTTGTTTTTACGGCATGGCATACATCATTGCAGTCTCTTCTTGCTTTGATTGTCTCTGCTGAGAAATCTGAGGTGATTCTAATTGATTTCCCTTCATAGGTAATTAATCTTTTCTCCTTGAAAGTTGTAAGGATCTTTACCTTGGTCTGAATTGATTCTGTGTAGATTATAATGTGAGGGTGGGATGTCTTTTTCTGGTCTGGTCTATTTGGAGTTCTAAAAGCTTCTTGCATCTGTATAGGCCTATCTTTTTGCATGTTTGGGAAGTTCTCTGCTAGGATCCTGTTAAACAAATTTCCTAGATCATTAACTTCTGTTTCTAGGTTCTCCACTACACCCATTATCCTTAGATTAGGCCTTCTGATGGTGTCTTCCAAGTGTTGGATAGATCTCTCATTATTTCTTGGACTTGTCTTGGATGGTTGTATGTTCTTTCTCTATAATATCTAGGCTGTCTTCAAAACCTGAGATTCAATCTTCTGCATGGTCTAACCTGCTGTCAAGACTTTCTACTTTGTATTTTATTTCTTATCCTTCTAATTGGTCAGCTTTGATGGCTTCAAATTTTTTGTTGAAGCTTTGTTTTAGATCTTCTATAAATGTCTTTACTTCCTTAATTTGGTGTTCAGCGTTTATTCTCAAATCACTTAGTTGATTGGTTATGGTTTCCTTGAACTCCCATTCCTTCTGTTGGGTTCCTTTCAGCATTACCTTTGTTGTCTCCCAGACTTCCTTTAGCTCCTTTTAATGGATTCCATGAATGCGTTAATGATCTTTGTGTATTCTCATCCTGCTCTCTCAATTCCTGTGTTACTCTTTGCTCAGCTTCCTCACGTTAATGCCATTCCTGTAGTTCTCTTTGAGTGTTCTCAGCCTGGTCACGCCATTCCTGACTTTCTCTTTGAGTATTCTCAAGCTGCTCACGCATATCCTGTATCAGTTTTTGAGTAGCTTTCTCACGTTCACGATAGTCCTGTATAAACCTTTGGATTGCCTCCTCTCTCTCCCTATCACGCTCATACAGAGACATTTGTTGGTTTTCAATCTTTTCCTGAATTGACCTTTTGATACCTCTATTGAACTTTTGTTTGCCTCCTCTCATTCCTTATCATGCTCATACAGAGTCCTTTGTATGTTTGCCAGCAGTGTTTGTAGAGCTATTTGGGAACTCTCCTCTGGGTTATTCATAATCTGTTCTGTCCCCTGATTATCATGAGTGGAAGTTGAGATACCGGACTTGCCAATTTTCTTGTGTTTTTCTGGCTTACTCTCCCCATTTGGGATGAAAATAACACCAGTTTTGTGCAAGAACACTAACTTAAGGCAAGCATCAACCAAAGTCTGTATTTGCACAGTCAGTAGTCTGCTGATACAATCTAGTTCAACAGATAAATCTATTCAACATCAAACAACCATATATTAATGGGCTACAAATCGCAAAGAAGCATTTGGTAAACCAGAAATTATTAGGTTTAGGGAGAGAGGTGGGTAAAAAATAGGAATAGAGTAATGTGGGAATGCACAGGGAGAATTAACTTAACTAAGTATTAATATCAAAGCAGGAAATAGGTTGGATAGGATGAATGTAGGGAGAGAGAAAAAAAGAAGAACGATAAAGAGAAAAAAAATACCAGAAAAAAATAGAAAAGTAAAAATTAAATATAATAGGCAGAAATAAAAACAAACTATTCAGAGAAGAACGTGGATATAATGACAGAACGGGAGGGATATAAAGGAGATTTGAAAAACTTTAAAATACTTAAAATATTATATATATATATAAAGACGTAGTACTGCTATTAAAGAATTTAAGTCTAAGAGGTTTTGAATTGAGTAATAAATTTGTGGATTAAGTGTGTGCACAATGGGGGACAAGGTTTAATAACCGACTATGGGTTTTTCTTAGGATGTGCAGAACAACAATTATGTCACATAAAGAAGAACGAAAGAGAAGAAATGGTGAAAAGGATAAGATAGAAAGAAAAAAAGATCAGAAGTTCAGTAGAGCTAAAAAAAAAAAAACCAAAAACAATTTTCAAAAAAGAAAAAATAAAGGAAAACTCACACACACATATACCCCTAAAATAAAAATTATAAGAGGAAAAAAACCTATCTCGAAAAGAATTTTTTCTTTTTTTTTTTTTTTTGGTCCGGTCGAGGGGCCTGAACTCTGGGCCTGGACGCTGTCCCTCAGCTCTTCAGCTCAAGGCTAGCGCTCTACCACTTGAGCCACAGCGCTGCCTCCGGCTTTTTTTTCTTTTTGCTTATGTGGTGCTGAGGAATCGAACCCAGGGCCTCAGGCATGCAAGGCAAGTGCTCTACCACTGAGCCACCTTCCCAGCCCAAGAATTTTTTTCAATAAAGGTAAAAATTAAAATTTAAAAAAAAGTTACAGAAAATTATTTTTTTATAAAGGGTACAAAAAAAAAAGAAAAAAAAGTTCTTTGATTTTTTTGGGAGGGGTGGGAAAAATCCTGTATATCCCTGTGTCCATAACTAGCTTTTTGTTGGAGTCTCTGGTCCGCTTGTGGTGTTTGATTTTCCTGTGGCTTGGTTGGTTTCCTAAGTCAGTTTGTTTTATCAGGTAGAAAAATGCTCTGCTTTACCCAGGATTTGGTGATCCTCCTCCCAGGTTAGATCAATGGGAGGGAGATCTGCTTTGAGTATCACAAAAGAGGGATATGGCTTTTTCTTCAAGTTTGGAGATGCTGTGATGATGCTAGGTTCTGGGTAGAACTGAGGCCTTTCAGTAAACAGTAGCTTTTCTCAGGGGCTAATTTGTGAGAAACTCACAGAGCCCAGCCTGGAGCCACTCTCAGGGATTATGTTTACTAAATTTCAATTGATTGTCAAGGCTCTCAAACGAGGGGCAGCCTCTGGCTCTGATTACCCAGTGAAGAAAGCCATTCCTGGGGTTGGTGCCCGAGCTGGGTAACTTTTCCCTGCGTGGAGCTGAGTCTGGCAGGTCAGTTTAGGTTCTTGTGACCTGCTAAATGACTCTAGTTTTCTTCCAAGGCCTGAGTTGGAGCTAGCATTTCTGCCGAGCTTTGTCACTATCCAAGATGGAAATCTCTGGTATTGGGGGGGGGGTGGCCTTCCCTCCTCTGCTCCCTGATGAGAAGCCTTTTCTTGAGGACAGGCAAGTTGTGGGCTAAAATTGCAAGGGGAGGCTAGAAATGTGGCTTAGTGGTAAAGAGCTCACTCAACATGCATGAATACCAGGGTTTGAATCCTCAGTGGACCATACTCAGAAAAAGCCAGAGGCAGTGGAGTGGCTCAAATGGTAGAGTTCTAGCCTGGAGAAAAACAAGCCCCAAGACAGTCAAAAACAATAGGCCAGATGCCGGTGGCTCACACCTGGAAAACTACCTTCTCATGAGGCTGAGATTTGAAGACCAACGTTCAAAGACAGCCTAGGCAAGAAAAGCCTGTTACACTCTTATCTCCAATGAACCACTAAAAAATCCCATGTGGAGCTGTGGCTCAAGTGGTAAAGAGTTACCCTTGACTGAATTGCTCAGGGACATTGCCCAGGTTTGATACAAGACACACAACTGCAATAAAAATTGAGGGTTAATCAAAGTACTTTTCCTATTCGCTAATTATGAGAACATTCTCTGGAAAATCAACGCTGATGTACACAAGAATTGGAGTCGGATCTCCAGACTTAAGTGTAGCAGGTCCACATGCCCAGTCTTACAGACTCTAGCATTGTAAACTTGTGTCCACAGGGTTCTGAAAGTCCAATGTTGAAAGGCTTAATATGTTCACCAAGCCCTTTGTGATAAGCAGTTGACTTGTATTGTCAATGTTATTACACGTTTGAACCTAGCATAGCACCTGTAGCTCTTGCCCATAACCCTAGTTCAGGAGGCTGAGGTCTCAGGATGACACTGAAGCCAGCCAGGGCAAGAAAGTCTACGATACTTTCACTTCCAGGTCTGAAAGGTCAGATGGTCAAGAGCTTCTTATTTTTCCCTTGGTGATGAGAAGTTACTGTAAATGTTCTTAGTGTTCTTGACCCATTGACCCATCCTGGGTTCAAATGAAGTTGTCAGGATCCAAGCCCTGGCACAGTTAGCAGGAAGACCTCCAGTGTAACACTGTATTTGAAGGACAGAATACAGTTTCAAAAGCCAGGCTAGGTGAAGAGAACAAAGAGGCAGAATATACAAACTCAACAGGGAAGAGAGCTGCAAAACCACTTCATTCATTCCAGGCACAGCCAGCAATGGGGGGAAACCTGAAACATTTCTTAAAGTTACACCAGGGTCAGGCTTTTCTCAGCTTCCTCAAACAATGACTAACCTTTCTCCCTCAGGTGAAGGGAGCCTCAGGCTATCTTTAGGTTACCAATAGAGAGCCAGTTTAGTTAGGGAGAGGGGAGGAACAGAGTAGAAAAGCCCTGCTCTCTGGTTTTAGGGAGTGGGTTTTTTACTCTCCATCTATCAGATTTGAAGGCCCTTCTACCTCTGCCAGTCTTTTCTCCTTCCTTCATTCTCCACATCATTAATGCTAATCCCCAGTCCATTCTTCCTGCTCTGTCGTTGTGTGAAGGTGATGCTGGTGTCCTGGCATACTGCAGAAGCCTCATGACTGGGAATTGATCCCTTCTTTCCTCCTGAAGCCCAAGACCAGATTCATCTATCATTTTTCTATCTATCTATCTATCTATCTATCTATCTATCTATCTATCTATCTATCTATCTATCTATCTATCTATCTATCTATCGACCTTTCTTTCTTTCTTTCTTTCATCTTCCTTCCTTTCTTTCTTTCTTTCTTTCTTTCTTTCTTTCTTTCTTTCTTTCTTTCTTTCTTTCTTTCTTTCTTTCTTTCTTTCTTTTTTCTCTTTCTTTCTTTCTTTCTTTCTTTCTTTCTTTCTTTCTTTCTTTCTTTCTTTCTTTCTTTCTTCTTCCTGTCTTTCTTTCTTTCTTTCTTTCTTTCTTTCTTTCTTTCTTTCTTTCTTTCTTTCTTTCTTTCTTTCTTTCTTTCTTTCTTTCTTTCTTTCTTTCTTTCTTTCTTTCTTTCTTTCTTTCTTTCTTTCTTTCTAGGTATCTATCTATCTATGTACCAATTTACCTACCTGCCTACCTACCTACCTACCTACCTATCTACCTACCTAACTACATAAATAGTTTTCTCTTTGACATTTCTTGGGCTGAACTCAAGGCCTGGGCACTGTCTCTAGCATTCTGCTACTTGAGCTACAGCACCAATTCTGGATTTTTCTGTGTATGTGTTACTGAGGAATCGAACCCAGGGCCTCTTGCATGCTAGGCAAGCACTCTCCCACTAATCCACATTCCCAGCCCCCTCCTCTTTTTTCTTAATGGTAGTTTTTACATATATATGCTACTATTTTGAGTACCCAAGTATAATTTTCTGAAAACCGCTTATTTCTATGAACTTTGAGCTTCTCCTCCTCTGCCTGATTTGTGACTTCTGCATTGGCCTCATAATAAAATGTAAATAAAGGCTCCTGAGAGCTTCAGTGTGCATCATATAAACAAACAGGCCTAGAACCCTGGAAGAGAAAAGCAATGGGGCTGAAATGAAGAGAATGATACAGTATGTACAATGAGCATATCTAAAACATAAATCAGTAAATAAAATCAGAAGTTTTGAATACAGCCACTTTGCACTTAGGGAATAATATACACAAGTATGTAAGTAGGACACTGATACATAAACTTGGCCTTCTCTTTTTGAATTTTCTTTTGTGGCCATCCCATGGCTTAAACTGAGGATGCGATGCATTCCTCAGCTGCTTTTCACAAGGTTGAGTTTCTACCACTGCCACAGGTCTACTTCCAGCCACCTGGTTGTTCAATGGACATAAGTGCCTCCCAGGTTTTCCTGCCTGGTCTGTCCTGTATCTCCTGCTTGACATTCTCTCTTAAAGCTGGAGCTCTACCCTCTAGGCCACTGCTCCACTTCTGGTTTCTGGTGGTTTATTGGAGACAATAAATCTTTCCTGCTAGGGTTGGCTTTGAATGGAGTTTTCCTGAGGAGGCTTCAAGTGGATTTCCTCAGGGATTCACCTAGAAGCCGCCCCACCCAAACCTTTTGTCTAAATCTCGAGAGGTACTAGAGAAAAACAGAAACAGAAACATGCGTCTAGTGTGTCCTAGATACTTAAGGTTGGAGATACAAAACACTCATAATTATTAGATCATTTTATAGGCAAATGGAGCAATGCAAATATTATGAGGAAAGCTCTAGCTTTCAGTCCTCATATCCTGAGACAGTAACTTCACTGCAGCTCAATGCTAAGTGACAGAACTGGCATGTCCTGTTGACATTGGCTCCTAAATCCTGTAACACTCATTTCTCACTTTTGGCTTCCAACCTGTGTTCAGAGGGTAAGATGAAGAAAGAAAACACTCTCCGAGAAAGCAGCTATAAAGAACATTGGATAGTTTACGTATAAGTCCCAACCATAGGAATGACCCTATTAAGAAGTCAGTCCAGATTATAAAACAAAGAAGAAAAGAAAGAAGGTGAAAGTGGCTGCTAACTGTAATCCCAGCTCCTCAGGAGGTTGAGATGTAGAGAATTTGATTTTGAAACGAACCAGTGGAAGAAAGTCCTTGACAATGTTATTTCTAAGAGATCACAGAAAAACCCAGAAGTGGGGCTGTGACTCAAGCTTAATGCAGTACCCTTGAGCAAAAGGAGCTCTTGGACCAGGCCTAGGCTCATAGCTCAACCCCAGGACCTGCCCCCTCCAAAAAATAACCTGTACCTCAATTTCTTTGTGTATGTATGGATGTATTTCTATAGGTGAAATTCCTGAGTAGCTTTGATGAATGGCACCAAGCAAGGAAAATTGTATTCAATACAATGAGTTCATAACACAGAGACTGCTTTTATGATATTGCATGTTCCAGGGCTCCCCTCACTGCTCCCAATGTAGCTTGAGGGTTCCTCTGCATCCCAGGCCTGCTGGAGTAAGTCTCCCTCATTTTCTGGACAGGAACACAAAAGACCTCACTCCTGTACAGCTGTGTACAAAATAACTTCATCTGGGCCAATTAGTGAGGATGTGTGGGTGGGCTCTGAAGGTCAGGAGAAAAAGGCCTCTTTTTACCCTTAGCTATCTCTCTTCCTAGTGCTCTGTTTTAACAGGAGACCTTCATTTTTGCCACCTCCCATGGCAGGCCAAGTTCTGTGCTCTTATCCTGCCTTTATGACACTATATTTCGGTGTTCAGATACAGTGCTCAATATAATTCAGGAGGCCTACAGGCAGACAGCTAGGGCACTGAGCATAATGAAACTTTTTAGTGCCGGCAATGATGGGCCTATAATGCCTCTCCTAGGTTTCCAGAAGCTTGGGAAATCCAAGCACATGTTGGACATCACACAGCTTCCTGTCATCTAGTATTGGTGAAGCTCATCAGGTTTTGAAACCTTTGACCTCTGCTAGTTGGGCCCTGGGTGGCTAGGTTTTGGGGTTGAACATGGGGCCTGGGTGCTGACCCTGAGCTCAGAGCCGAAGTCTAGTGCTTTACCACTTTGTCAAGCTTAACTTCCGCTTTCTCTCTGTGTGTGAGTGTGTGTACGTGCATGTGTGTGTGCATACACTAGTCCTGGAGTATGAACTCAAGACATGAGCACTGTACCTAGTTTCTCATGTACAAGGTTTTCCCTCTTCAACTTGAACCACAGAGCCTCTTCAGGCTTTTTCCTAGTGATGTGGTTCTGAGAAATCAACCCCAGGGTTTCATATATGCAAAGCACTCTACCCCTAAGCCACATTCCCAGTCCTATACTTCAAGTTTGTTAGTTTGCTTCTGTCTTTTTTGTTGTTGTTGTCATTGTAGGAGTGGAAATCTGGGCCTAGGTGCTGTCCCTGGGCTCTTCAGCTCAAATCTTGTGTTCTACTACTTGAGCCACAGCAACTTCCGGTTTTCTGGTGGTTCATTGGATCTAAGTGTGTCAAGAACTTTCCTGCCCATGCTAGCTTTGAACCATGATCTTCAGATCTCATCATCCTGAGTAGGATGACCGGCATGAGCCACAATCACCTAGCTTACACTTCAGGTTTCTAAGTGGTGAATTGGAGATAATCATTTCATGTTACCTGTTGTGTAACATGATATGAAACAGGGATAGTTTGGAACCCAGATCTCTGCTTCTTGAGAAGGCAGGATGACAGACCTAAGGATGACAGAACCCTAAGCCGTGGCACTCTGCTGCAAGCGGGTCTTTGGGTCCGTGTGGAGGAGTGCTAGCCATGAGACCAAGAGGTATGGGTCAGTGGCTAGGCGCTGAGTTCAAATTTCATGATTTAGAAAAAACAAGACAAAACAATTGTCTCCTGTAGACAACTCACTAGTCTTCAGTAATACATAATTTTGTCCCTGCCATGGGGACAGATCTAAGCCTCAATATTCTTTTCAATAGTCAAGTCATTTGTGGAGTTCTTCCAAGCACAAAATGAGAGAATGCACCCTTTGAAGGACAAAATACATAACACTTTTTTTTTTGTGTCAGACATGGGGCTTGAAATCTGGGCCTGCACTCTGTCCTTCAGCTCTTCAGCTCAAGGCTAGTGCTCTACCACTTGAGCTACAGCGACACTTCCAGTTGTCTGGTGGTTTATTGGAGATCAGAGTTTCAGCAACTTAACTGCCTGGGCTGGCTTTGAACCACTATCCTCAAACCTCAGCCTCCAGATTAGTTAGGATTACAGGCTTGAGCCACTGGTGCCCGGCTCCAAATAACCCTTTTTACACGACTCAGCACACAGCATCCTGTGAAATACTCAGCACCCAGCACCCAATGCAGGACTCAGCACACTGCACCTGTGAAGAACTCAACACATAGCATCCTCTGCAGGACTCAGCACACAGCACCCCGTGAGGGCCCCAGCACCCCAGAAAGGACTCATCACGTAGATGTATCCCACAAGCTGTCATTAGTATTAGGGTGCTTTCATCAGTAACACCAATCTTTCAGAAACATATCACAAACTGCACAAAGTTCACATCTAATGATTCAGAGGGGTATTATTTGTGGGGGAGTCAGCCCCAGGGCTTTGGACTAAAATGTTGTGGGTATGGTCCTAAGATCTTTTGCTCAAGGCTAGAGATCTATCACTTTGATCCACAGCTCAGAGTTTCACACACATCTCACCAGGGCTGGATTTTAAACCAACCAGTGTCAGATCTCAACCCCTGAGTATCTTGTATGACAGGGGTGAGCAAGCCAGCAGCATCTGGTTCTGTGGGGCTGAGTTGCAGTCATATACCTCTGACTAAGTCAGCTTAGATGGCAGCTGTCAGCACCAGACTCCCGGCTTGCTCTGTGATGAGGAATTTGAAGTCCTATCCTTATAGAGTTGCAGTCACAACATTCAAACTTTTCTTCATGCCCATTCTGGACCTTGAGTAAGAGTCTAGACACAGTCCCTAAACATTTATGCTCAAAGCTAATGCTCGACTGCTTGAGCGACAGCACAACTTCTGGATTTTTATGTGCATGTGGTAGTGAGGAATCAAATCCAGGGCTTTGTATGTACCAGCCATCATTATACCACTGAGCCCCAGGTGTGACAAGTGTATGAACAGATAAATGTGTAGATTCGCATATATGTATATACATATATATGTATAAAAAAGAGAAAGATGTATGTATATTATGAAATTACATATATTATATTACAACCCATTATTGACATTCAAATTATTCTTTCAACTTTAAGTATTATGTTTGAATACATAATAAAGTATTAATTGAAAATTAGTCAATGTAATCAAATTGTTGTGTATAATTTTATAGTATACTCATACACTAACTACTAATTTGTTACTTTTATAAAATTCCATTCGTATGGATGTACATGGAATGGTTTCTTAGAATCTCCCGCCAATACTTAGTGGCAGCCCTGGGATTCGACCTCCAGGCCTAAGTTTTCATTTTGGTTATGGCTTCCCTAATAGCCAGCCAAACATCAGCATGCAATGCCATGTCCACTTTCTGGGCCTTGTCATTTACAAGCAGGATGGCCATAATGCAAAGGGAAAAAATGTAAAACCACCTTCTTGAATTTCTCCATTTTATCCTTTTCCTTTTTATTTTATTTCTTGCCAACCCCAGGATTTGAACTTGGGTCCTAGAATCCCAGGGCCAGCTGTGGCAGAGATGCCAAGACCTGAGTTCAAGCCTCGTGCTTGGCAAAAAAAAAATGATAAAATAAAGTAAGGCCCTGGCTTGGAATTTGCACCATTTTTTCTGTCAGGCCTAGGATTTGAACTCAGCATCTGGGTATCTTTGTGGCACTGTGGTTGAAGGAGAAGCTCACTGCCCTTGAAGACAAGAAATTCAGACCTGTTCCCAGTGCCTGAATTGAACCCCAGCACTGGAAAAATGTGAGTATGACGTTTATTACCCTTATTGACTTAATATTATTACACACATAACATTTCATTTATTACATCCTATCAAACAGGATATATTTGCATATGAATTATACATCATACTGAGACCCAGGACATTTTTTCAGGAAAAAAAAATGTGTCAAAAGTGGCTTCTTACTACATGAATAAATTTTTGGCAATGCTTGGATTTCAACTCATGGCCTACAATGTCCAATCCATAAATGGGGTCAAAGGCTTAGCACACCAACCTATGGCAAACTGAGCTGCCAGAAAATTCTGACGACCTATTATCAAGCCACAATAGTGCCCAATCTATATTTATATCTATTTGTACATCTATATATGTATATATGTGTGTGTGTGTGTGAAGATTGCTGTATAAATATATATGTAGAGAGAGAGAATGTGACAATATTATTAAATTATATATATATATATAGTTACCAATGATTAGTTATTAAGTTATGTCTCCATTTAATGAAGTATCATGGTTGAATACTCGTAAAAGCATTAATTAAAATTAATCAATAGCCTTCCATTAGGGGAATCATAACATGGTGCTAGACTGGAAGATATAAATCAAATGATTTTTGTATGGCTTTCTAAAATAGAATCATGAATTAACTGCAAATTTAATTACATTTATAACATTCCATTAGCATTCACGTAAATAGGAATGAGTTTGTCAGAATCTCCCTCCATTTCTGTGCGGCAGTCCTGAGATTCAAACTCCAGGCCTGGGAAGTTTACTTTGAATGCAAACCATTGGAATGACACTGAAGATTTCAGATTTTCACTATTTAAAAAAGAACAACAAGAAGAAAACAAAGCCAAGTGTCAGTGGCTCCTGTATGTAATCCTACCTACTCAAGAGGCTGAGATGTGGAAATTGGCAATTTAAATTCAGCCAGGGCAGGAAAGTCCGCAGCACTCTTATTTCTAAGAGATCACAGGAAAATATCCCCTGTTGGGTCTTCGTCTGTCCCATAAAAGACAGACGGAGTCCGAGGAAAGGTAAGTGCAGCGCTCACCCGTTCCCCAGCCTCCCTCAGCCCGAGAGACAATCAGACACAGCGGGGAGCCAAATCCAGCAGGTAGAAAACTCGTTTATTAACAGAGAGCAGTCCCTTTTAAAGACAAAAAGGGTAGGTGGCATGGTGAGGGAGGAAGAGGAACCAATCACTGTCAAGGTCACACCCTATCATTCACCTGAGCCTTCACGGGCTGGTTAGCCACTGATCCACAGATCAATTGGGCTCTGTCCACTCTACTCTCTCCCATGGCCATCGTGGCTGCCCATGTGCTCTACAGATTCCCACTTTTTTTTGTTTTAATGTCAAACCCACCTCCCAGTTATCCTTTTCCCTCCTCTGTAAAATTTGTTTTAACAGGATTACATTGGTAAGGATAGCATTGGCTACACAGGGGGTTACAGGCAAGTCTGGGGGTCGAGATACGCATAGATAAGGATAGGGAGGGCCCTTGTGCATGATTCAAGAGCCTGTCCCAGTAACCTCACATCCCCACCTAGCACAGTAATAAACAGCAGCCTCACCACAGTTAGAAATGTCCGAAGCAGTTCAATTAATTCCTGGGCACCCAGTGTCTTTTAAGTAAGCCAGTTCCTTGTACATGCCTTTAAGCTAGCACAGGGGTCAAGATGACCTTTGAGCTTTATTGTCAGCTCCCAATGGCTCCCATCATCATCTCCCCTGTCTTTGTTTAAAGAAGCGAACCCGCCTGTCTTAGGTTGGGTGGATCACCTTGTCTGCCTTACCCATCATCGGGAACTTCTTCAGAGCGAAGCTGAAGGGCCTGCCTTAGGTTGGTCAGACTGACACCCCCTCTTACCTGTCTCTGGCTGCGATTCCTCTCAGGGGGAAATTCATTCATTTGGAGCTTGATAACTGGCTGGCTAAGCTCATAAGAGTTTTGCAGTGCATGTATAATGCAAGGAAGGCATAGAAAAAAACATCAGCAAAAGCATTGCCAGGCCAGGAAATGTCACTACTAGTCCTTTAACCTTAGTGAAGGATGGGATAGCAGTCTTTGCCACTTCAGAGTCCAGAGGTGGGGATTGTTCTAATCCAGCTATCTGCCTGTGGGGTTGGACAAGATCTAAACTGGAAGCAAAACAAAAGGTGGTTGTTTAACAATAAGTATGGGTTCAATGCTGCTATACCAGCAATTAGTAAAAGAACAATTAAAGCAGGTAACATTAAAATAATTAACTCCTACAAAAATATTAAACAGCCCATAGGTGGTGATCAAAATGAAGGTCAGGCCACCAGGTCAAAGGGACAGCTTCTCTTGTGGCGCTACTGATGATTTCTGCAATGCCAGCGTTGATCACTGCCCAGGTCACCTGTTGAGGTTGATGCAGATTCCATAGGGCCGTTAACAGGATTGGGAGAGCCAGGACTGCCAACAGCTGGAGTATCACCATCTGCAATTGTTAGAGAACACAAGAGCTTCTCAAGGGCTGGTTGCCCTTGGGGATGGTTAGTAGTTATCTTTCTGGCTTTTGTCTTTAAACACAAGATTCAGCCATGGCCGTTTTTGTTTCCTTGTTGGTTTGCTTATTCTTGGGCATCCTCCTGTATAGAGGAAATGGTTAAAATCTTCAGGTTCCTGGCAGGGATCCAAATGGGAGCGGACTCCCCTATGGGGAAAACGCATCCAAATCCCCTGCCCATAGTAACTAGGGGGTCAGGTCCTCTCTATTGTTCTGTCAGGGGGTCCTTCCACCTGACTTTCACTTGGGGCTTAGGGTTTAGTTGTCCCCAGTGCTTCTGAAATCTGGATTCAGTTGCCCCTTTGGGAAAATTTAAAATGTTAATGATAAACAAAGCTATCTGTAACTGTATATGGGGGCTAACTCCCGTTTTTTTGTTTTAATAATTGTTCTTTAAGACATTGATGATTTCTTTCTATAATTGCTTGGCCTTGGGGATTATAGGGAATTTCTGTAGTATGATTAGTATGCCATTTGTCAAAAAACTCTGACATTGCTTTGCTAGCAAAACAGGGTCCATTATCGGTTTTAACTTGTGCTGGTAGACTCAAGGTGGCAAAGCATTGAAGAAAATGTGCTTGTGAATGTTTAGTTCTTTCTCCTGTATGTGCTGTGGCCCAGCATGCTCCTGAGTAGGTATCTATAGAGACAAAGATATATTTAAACTTACCAAAGGCCAGGAAATGAGTAACATCCGTTTGCCAGAGGACATTGGGTTTAAGGCCTCTGGGATTTATCCCTGGGGGTTGTAACGGGGGTACTATTAAGAAAGGCTGGCATGTTTTACAGGTATGTACTATCCTTTTGAGGTCCTTTACAGGAATCTGAGGAAATCTATGCTGAAGACCTCTCCAATTAATATGGGTTAAATCATGCAAACAGGTAGCCTCTTGTAATGTTAATGCTTGTGGGCCAGTAGCTAACTGGTCCGCACACTTATTGCCTAGGGAAAAAAACCCAGGAAGATTTGAATGCCCTCTCAAATGTTGAATATGAATAGGGGCTCCCCGCCCTTCTAATAGGCCCTTAAGGGTAACCGTAAGTGAAGAAATAGGGTTTTCATCCAGCTTAAGATGTGCCTGGGGAATATGAGGGAGCAAGTTAATCATATATAGGCTATTAGAATACAAATTAAAGGGTTTTTGAATGTCGTTAAGGGCCATAATTATGGCCAGCATTTCCTTATATTGTGCTGACCCTAGACAAGGTTGAAATCTTTGTTGGCTCGGGGTCTTTTGTTGCTCCTCAAAGGCTGCATATGCAGGGCCTGCTTTACCTCCATCAGTAAAAACATGGAGGGCGCTAGGAATAGGCTTAGGAGAAAATAGAGATGGTATTTTGAGGAGAAGTCGCCATAACATGACAATCCATTTGGATGGCCCATAATGACAGTCAATTTGGCCTAGACACCTCTCCAAGGAGAAAGCAAGATGAGCATTGGCTCAAGTGAGCCACTCAATGTCTGCCATCCAAAAAGGAAAAACAATGGAGTAAGGGTCAAGGCCATAATGCCTTTGGGCTTGCGTCCTTCCCTTCACAATATCATCTGCAAGTTTGTCTGCTTGAGAGTACACCCGAGGTGTGCCCCCCAGGGGAATGTGAACCCACTCTAATGGCTCCCCATTTTGAGTTAAAACTGAAGATATTAATGTGAGCCCTGCAAACAACCAAAGGGAAATGGGCTCACTAATAGAATACCTCTTTAGAGAAACTTTATCCAGGGCTTTTTGGAACTGCAAAAATATTGCCCTATGGCTGTCTGTAATTGAAATAACTTCTTGTGGCGTCCTGTCTTTTAGCAGGGCAAATAAGGGCATAAGACTATCTTTAGGGACAGAAACCCATGGCAACAGCCAATTGATTTCCCCTAAAAGACTCTGAAGTTCGGTTAAGGTTAGAGAGGCTGGAATATCCAGCAAAGGCTTAAGGGGACTGGCCTGAGTCAAGGTAAAGTGGGTCCCGAGCACCTTAAAAGGAGCTACCTTTTGAATTTTATTAAGGGCTATGGTAAAACCCCCCTTTTTTAATATGGTGAGAACCTGGGTCAGAAGGCCCTCCAGGCAGCTTGGGTCTCGGTGCCCCAGAATCATATCATCCATGTAGGCATAGACAAGGGAGGTATCTGAACCCAGCACAGGCTCTAAAGGTGTGGCCAAGTATTGTTGGCAGAAGGCCTGGCTATTGGCCATACCCTGTGGCAGCACCGTCCATGCAAACCTCCAATCAGGCTGGGAAAAATTAAGAGAAGTTATAGAGAAAGCAAAATTCTCACAGTCATCTGGATGCAGAGGGATAGAAAAAAAACAATCTTTAATATCAATCACAACCAAGGTATATTCTGAAGGTATAGCAGGAGTCCAAGGCATGCCCCTTAGGGGCGTTCCTACTAGCTCCATCCTTTCATTTACCTTACATAGGTCAAGGAGCATACGCCAAGCCCCTGAGGCTTTTTGGATAACAAATACGGGTGTGTTCCAAGGACTTATACAAGGGAGGATATGCCCGAGGCTTATCTCTTCCTCCACCAGAAGGTGGAGGACTTCAAGTTTAGGTTTGGTCAATGGCCACTGCTCCACCCAGATTGGGCTTCCTGGCTTCCACCTAATGGGAGGTACTCGCAGGGCAGTGGCCTTTAGGATTGGGGGTGCACCTGAGCGGGTCCCCTATGTTCTTCTCTGTAATTATGAAAGTTAAAAAAATCCCTTTCCTTAACTCCCTCTCGATCCTGTTTAAGCCTTTGTGCTTCTTCCCCATCCAGGTATCATCATATGATGCTCCATGGTCTGTAGTGTCCACGGCATCCATTTGTCTTAGCATATCTTGCCCTAGTAAATTGGCAGTGAGGTTCTTTGCCACTAAAGGGCATATCTTTCCCTGTTCTCTATCTGGGCTAGTCCATGTCATAAGGGCAACCATCTCTTTGGTCTGGGAATCGCCCCCTACCCCCAATATCTGGGGCCCAGGTGCAAGCTTCCAATCCAAGGGCACTTCCTGCTCCCTGAGTATGGTTCGGTCTGCCCCAGTGTCAATTAAGCAGTGAAACCTCTTTCCGCCTATGAGAATACTCATTTTAGGGCAGAGTCCGTCCACCAGGGGGATGGTCCAATGGACCTGGGCTGCCCTGCCATGAGGCTGCCTGGACTTCACAGCAGAGGGAGTTCCTCCTTTAATTAATGGGGCTAGAGGATGCCCTTCCCTAAGTTTAAAGACTTCCCATCTAAATCAAACTTGTATGCCTCCATGCCCCTGGGGCAGGGTGTAGGGGGCGGTTTGCCCTCAGGCTTGTTGGCGGGGGATTGTTGTAAACAGTCCCTCTTAAAGTGCCCCTCCTGCCTGCATTTAAAACAAAGTCCCTCTCCCCGGTAGTCTTGGGGTTCCTTGGGCCTGAGTAATAGCCTCAGTCATTGCAGACGTCTGAGCCTGTAAAGCTAAAGCTAGTTATTGGGACTGGTGCTGTTGCATTCCCACAACCTGTAAGGCCACCACCCATCTGCTCAGGGAACCCTCTCTCAATCCCGCGCAGGTCATGTGGTGGTCTGCATTCATCCCTTCCCAGACCAACAGCTTTACAAACTGATCTCGGAGGTTCCCTGCAGGTAGCTTGCAGTGAATACTCTATTGGACTCGGTCTATGAAATCAGGTAGAGATTCACCCGGTTTTGTCTCACTCCTGCTATGGGGGACTCAGCAGGCCCATCATCTAGTTTGTACCATGTGACAAGTCCTGCCTGCCTCACCTGGTCATGGTACGGGCCAGGTATTGGGGCCTGTTGGACGCCGGTGGAGTACCCTTCCCCATTCCTGCTAGCATGGCATAAATAATGGGTATCATGGGTTTAGCCTGCTGGTTGCTCTCTGCTCGCACTCTGCATTCTTCCTTAAAGAAAGCACACCATTTTATAAACTGAGAACTAGTAAGAACGGCTTTGGCTACATCCATCCAGTCCTTAGGGACACACGGGTGATAGGCAATGTCTTGTAATAGGGTCTGGGCCCAGGGAGGGTTTGGGCCATCCTCCGCCACCACCTTGAGGAGCTCTTTAAGATCCTTACCTTCCCATGGATAACATTCCAAGGGCCTGTTAGCTCCTGGTGCCAGGTTGACCGGATACACTTGGGGAAGCGAATCCTGAGGCCTAGAGTCTGGGCTCTCGAGTGGCCCTTCCTTTCCAGAGGAGGTCTCCGAGTAGGTTACTTCCCCGGCCCTCGGCCCCTCCATGGGAGGTTGGTAGGGGTCTGGGACTTGCAAGTCCCTCTTGCAGGTCTCGTAGGGTGCCGTACCTCCCCTCCACTCGGGGTAATAGGGAGGGGCCTAGGACCGTCAGTATCAGCTGGGTCAGAGGGGGTAATTTTAACCCTCATTTTGACTTCTACTGTGCACGTCTCAGTGCGCTCTCGATCGGATTTGACCCTTTCCTTTTCTTCCTCATTTCCCAGGTCCTCCTGTACTCCTTCTAGGCCTAATGTTGCCTCCTCCTCCTTCTTCTGTGATATAGTATTACCCATATTTAGGGTTTCACTTACCCCGAGAGACCGCTTAGCCTCGGCCGGTATCTTTTCCTTTCGTGCCCCACGTTGGGCGCCAGATGTTGGGTCTTTGTCCGTCCCACAAAAGACGGACAGCGTCCGAGGAAAGGTAAGTGTGGCGCTTGCCCGTTTCCCAGCCTCCTTCAGCCCGAGAGACAATCAGACACAGTGGGGAGCCAAATCCAGCAGGTAGAAAACTCGTTTGTAAACAGAGAGCAGTCCCTTTTAAAGACAAAAAGGGTGGGTGGCATGGTGAGGGAGGAAGAGGAATCAATCACTGTCAAGATCACACCCTATCATTCACCTAAACCTTCAAGGGCTGGTTAGGCACTGATCGGCAGATCAATTGGGCTCTGCCTATTCTACTCTCTCCCATCGCCATCTTGGCTGCTTATGTGCTCTACAGTAAATTAGGCTCTGCCCACTCAACCCCCTCTCAGCGCCATCTTTGCTGCCCATGTGCTCCACAATGGGTTGGGTCTGTGGCTCAAGGGCAGAGCACTACTCTTGAGAAAGAGGTGATCAGGGATAAGGCCTAGGCTCATATTTCCACCTGAGACCTGCAAAAGAAAAAAAAGAAGGCAGTAACTCCATGTTTCTGTGTATTTATGGATGATGTATGGATGATGGGTATTCAGCAGGTTGCCCATGACCAGATCCCCAACCTCGGCAAGCTGGGACAAGCCCTCAGAAAGTACTAAGTCTGAGTCAGTAGCTTGAACAAAACATCCTTCTCTGCCATTTAATAACTGAAGTCCAGAAGGCTTGCCTTGGCTGGTGTATGTTCTGGCTGAGGTGTCCCATTGGGATATCTAGCAGCCAGCTTCTGCCTCCAGGGAGACCACTGTTCCTAAGGTGTAGGAGTGGTGGAAGGTTCTGTCTCCATATTCCCTATCCCTCTTTAGGACGTGAGCCTTGATCTCAGGGGCCTGGTGGCTATCACTCATTCATCATTCCTCATTGCCGAGTCTCACACTGGTCCCAAATCCCGACAAAGATATGAAATGGCCAGTGATTTCTGTGCTGAAAAGAATATGCCAATAAATTCCACCCTCATATTTCCTGTTAGAAGTAAGCCTTGGGCTGTGAATGTGGCTAAGTGGTAGAGTGCTTACCAAGCAAGCTTGAAGCCCTGGGTTGGATTCCTCAGTACCACATAAAGAGAAAAATCCAACAGTGTCACTGTGGCTTAAGTGATAGAATGTAGCCTTGAGCAAAAGCAGCTCAGGAACAGGCCTAGACCCTGAGTCAAGCCACAACACTAGCAAAAAAAATGTGAGCTTGGTGAGACATACTCTTCTGGGACTCAGAGGAGGACAGAGGTTATAGGTAAGAGGTAGAGGGCAAGTGATGGTGGCTCACCCCTGTAATAATAGCACTCAGGAAGTTGAGATCTGAAGATTATAACTGAAAGCCTGTGCAGGCAGGAAAGTCTATATGAGACTATTTTCTCCAATTAAGCACCAAAAAAACCCAGAACTGTTGGACAAGTAGTAGAATGCTAGCCTTGAGCATAAAAACTCAGGGATAACCTCAAGGCCATGAATTCAAACCCCAGGACAGCCCCCCCCACACGCACACACACACACACACACACACACACACACACACACACACACACACACAATACCCCAAGATAGAGAACTTGACAGTCAGCCTGCACAAGCTCGATCTCCAGCAACTCAGTATTAAAAAACAATGAGAGAAGGGAAGGAAAGACTTGCTCCAGGAGGTGATATGACCAGTGCCAAAATTCCACAGGAATTCTAAGATGGGGACCAGGACCGAGGGCCTCAGGCAGAAGGTACAGAGAATGCGCAAAGGTCCTGAGGGGTGGTGTAGAGCAGGTGGTGTGGATGGAATGAAGGTTCTGTGGCTCAGACAAGTCTGGCAGAACACTGAAGGCTGGGCCAAGGTTTGTACTTTAGTCACAGGTAGGGCAGAGGGTGGAGTCCCAGAATGGGGTTCAGGGGAAGATTAGCTTGAATTTTACCAAAGACTCCAGCCAATTTCTGTGGCTGGAAGCCTATTTTTCACAGCTCCTGACCCTCAGGCCCCCTTTGCATGGAGGAGTCAAGGCAAATGCAGGGAAGAACTCTTGCTTAAGAAAAACTTCTACCCAATGCCTCCAGTGGCTCAACCTCTGTAAATCCTAGCTATTAAGAAGTATGAGATCGTAGATCATCGGTCAAAGCCAGCTCAGTGGAGGAAAGTTAGTGACAGTTTTCTGGCCAATGAACTACCAAAATCCAGAAATGGAGCTATGGCTCAAGTGGTAGAGTAACAGCCTTGAGGAAAATAGTTAAGAGACCAGAGCCCAGACCCTGAGTTCAAGCCCCGGTACTGGCACAGAAGAAAATAAAGAAAGTTTTCAGGACATCCCAGTCCACTGTGGAGAAAGGCCATTATCAGCTGGGCCCTGGTGGCTCATGCCTATCATCCTAGCTACTCAAGCCTGAGACCTGTGGATCAATCAAAATTAAAAGCTAGCCTGGGCAGACTCTTATGTCCAATAAATCACCAAAAAGCTGGGAAGCAGAGCTACTGTAGTTCAAGTGGTATAGCACCAACCTTGTGAAAACGCTAAAGTATAGCACCTAGGGTCTATGTTCAAGTCCCGGTAAACACACATTCACACATACACACACACACATACACTCACTCACACACACACACACACAATAACATCCTTAACATGTGCCCGTGGCTTATAACAGCAATCCTAGCTACTCAAGAAGCTGAGATCTTAGGATGGCAGCTTGAAGCCAGAACAGGCAGGAAAGTCCATGAGACTCTTATCTCCACTAAACTACTAAAAAAAGATGAAAGTTGAGCTCTGGTTCAAGTGGTAGAATGTTAGCATTGAGCAAAGGAAGCTCAGGGACATTGCCTAGGCCCTGAGTTCCAGCTCTAAGACTTTTTAAAAGACATCTTTTGCCACTCCCAAAAGCCATGAATCCTGATTTGGTCATCATAGACCTCACTTCCACTACTGCCACTTCCACAGTACTGCCATTAGTGGTCGGTGTGTGGCCAACACTGGGTTAAGAAGAGAAAGTACCCAAGGGCATGCATAGCCAGGTCAACACTAATACCCTAAAACAATGAGGTATTGGCCATACCAGTCTCTCATCCCCCAGTTCCCTGGCCCTGGAATCTAAAGTCTGTGCCTCTGTATACTGAACATCTGGAATTGTCTAGAAGGACCTGAGAGGCCCAGCTGGGGCCGGAAGATAGACTGTCCTGAGATAAAGTACATTTACATTTCCTAGACATTGACCTATACTTCCAAGCCACCTTGGCCTCACCTCCCATGTAGCCCTAGATGCTCCTTGCTTGGGCAGCCTTCAGTCAGTGAGCCAGAACCACCAGCAATCCCCCATTCCCCACTCCACTGCCAGCCTGCTGAGAGGGATATGCAGTCAGAGGCCCAGCTGTGGAAAAGAATAAGACATCGCATGCCTGAGGCCCTCCCTCTCAGGCAGAGGAGACCTTATGCCAGCTGGCATCACTGACCCAGAATCAACTGGAGGCAGCCAAATATTGGGACAGCCAGACTTGTGCCACAGAAAAAAGTTGGAATAGAGACCTGTGGCAATTTAGGACTAATTGTAGACCCTAATAATGGGCTAAAGGCAAGGTCGTTGTGAAGGAGAGGCACCATCTGAGATCAGAAACAGGCAGACCAGCAACCAGGAAGGGAACAGAAAAAGACGAGGGAAAATTACACACACACACACACACACACACACACACACACACACACACACACACACACACGGATATTCCAAGCCCTTAGCAGTTCTTGAGAAAAAAACTATAAACTCCCTCTATTAAGATCACATCCAACCCGTGAGAAGATGGCACTATCATACTCAGATTAACTGTAGACACAGCATTGAGCCTCTCATATCTGGAATGTCTCATAAGCCAGCATAGAATTTCCTACCTTACACACTGCAATGTCGAAAACTCAGCCAACCTCTTTGTTTAATGTTGGTCATGAGGTTTGAAATCTGGGTCAGGGTGCTGTCCTTCAGCTCTTCAGATGAAGATGAGCACTCTACAATTTGAGCCACAGTGCCATTTCCTGTTTTCTGGTGGCTCATTGGATATCAAGACCAACAAACTTTCCTGATCAAGCTGCTTTGAACCGTGGTCTTTACATCTCATCTTTATGAGTAGCTAGGATGACAGTTGTGAGCCACCAGAGGTGCCAGACTTCATCCATCTTCATATACCCAGAGGAAACCCAATTCATCAGGCCACAAACTTCTTGTAACCCATTACTTCAGACTTTGACACCCAGCATCCAAATCCATCCTTCATTAGGGAGAATACAGACACAACAGTCCCACCCCTGCACCCATTTGCCCACTCCCTGCCTGCCATAGGCCTCGACCACTTGAGTTCTTGGTAAGGCACCATCCATTATACTGTGGCTTCAAACTGGTACAAACTTGCGGAGTTCTTAGAAATGTCTGTAAAGTGAGGCCAACACTTGGTATCTCAATCACAGCACCCTCCCACACACACTTCCACATATTTGCAGCGAAGATGTTTTACTTTCTTTCATTTTTTTTATTGTGGGCTTGAACCCTGGGCCTGGGTGCTGTCCTTGAGCTCTTCAGCTTAAGGCAAGTACTCTACTACTAGAGCCACAGGACCCCTTCCAGTTTTCTGGTAGTTTGTTGGAGATAAGAGCCTCAGGGACTTTCCTGCCCATTCTGGCTTTGAACCGTGATCCTCATATCTCACCTGGGATGACAGCCATGAGCTATTGGCACCCAGCAAAACATACTTTTCAATGCTTGTCATCCTATACTCTCAGGAGACTGAGATCTGAGGACTGCAGTTGGATGCCACCCTTGGCAGCAACGTGAATGAGAACTCTTTATCTCCAATTAAACACTCAAAAACCTGGAAGTGGAGCTGTAGCTCAAGCAGTAGAGGGCTCGCCTTGAGCTGAAGAGATGAGGGACAGCGCCCAAGCCCAGAGTTCAAGTCCCATGCCTGACCAAAAAAATTCAGTTTTCACTAACAAGTAGGAGCAAAAATGTGAGATTCAATAGTAACTAGAGCATTATCATTATATTTATTTCTCAGTGATCCTTCTTGTAATGATTAATGAGAGTTTTCGATACAGGTTTAGCTTGAGAATTAGTGTTAGGTAATTTATTAGATGGTAAGTAAATCTAAAATTGTTTCAGGTTACAGAAGTTCAGGGAAAGGTAGGATCATTGGAAACTACAGTATTTTTCCTGAAAAGAGAATTTGAGGACAAATAATATAATGGTTCATGTTAGGGAACAAGATAACTTCAGAGGTAGAGTCAGAAAATCTGTGGGAATTAGAGCAAATTGAAATGCATTTCCAGAGTGCAAACTGGAGTATCCATTAGAATGATTAAAAACTAGAGTCTTTTTCTTAAACATTAGAATTGGACAATCATTAGAGTGAAAGTTAGGTTTCAGTTCCAGCTGGAGTTAGATTTAGCCTTAGGGAAATGGAAAGTTTAGGGTCAAACTGAAAGTAAATCTTCGAATAACAAGTCTAGTTAAAATTTGGATGAATGTGAAATAAGAAACTGCTAATAATATTAAGATTAGAGTATGATTAGTGTGAGGGTAGGTCTCAATATGCCAGTTAGGTTCGGGTTACAAAAATGGCAAGATACTGAGTAAAACTACAAACTATTTTTAGAAAGATGAGTTGAATCAAAGTTAGGATGAATAAAAACTAATGTATTTGTATGGCTTTTAGAATCCAAAGGCTATTAGTTCAAGGGTTAGGGTTACTGTTCTAGTTCAAGTTAGACTTATGCTTAGGGAAGGGTAAGCTTTACAGTAAAACTGAGTTTTCTGCTAACATTTTCAAGTAAATAAGTTTGAAATTTAACAAAAACTACAGAGTTTTCCTAAGTTTCCTATTCAAGGTTGAATAGGGTTAAATTTAGAGTTAGGTTTCTAGTAAGGTTTATATATAGTTAGGGTTAGGTACTAAAGTAGATTTTAAATAAACCTGCAACTTCTTTTTGCAGATATAGGAGTTCAGTAAACATTAAGATCAGTGGAAACTGTGATAGTTTTCATGATATGAAGATTTGAGTTTAATGATTCATAATAGGGAACGATTTCAGAGTCCAAGTCAGGGAATCTGTAGGATTTGGAGCAAACTGCAAATCATTTCAAAGACAATAAGTGTCTGTTAGAATGTGTCTAAACTCGAATATTTTCCATTAATTTTAGGATTGGGTTACTATTATCATCAAGATTAATCTTTGGGTTCTGTCCAAGATTAGAGTTAGGATTAGGGAAATGGAAGGTTGAGAAATTGAGTGACTTACTTTCTTTATGATGTATATTTACTATTCTAAGTTTTGAACTCAAGGATTGGGTTCTGCCCCTGAGCTTTTTGCTGTAGGCTACCATTCTACCACTTGAGCCATGAGTCCACTTCCACCTTTCTTTGACAGTGAATTGGAGAGAGAGTCTCTCAGACGTTCCTACCTGAGTTGACATTGAACTGGGATCCCCAGATCTCTGCCTTCTGATTTAAGGTAGAATTACTGCATGAGCTACTAGTGACCGGGAAAGTGACTGAATTATACTGATTGTTTTTACTTTTGTTCGAGATTGAGACTTGAATTCATTATCTGACCGCTTTGCTCACTAAGTAGCACTCTGCCACTTGAGCCATGTCTTCAAAAAAGGTTATTATAAATAGCTGGAAATCATTAAATTTTCTTCAAATGATATGTATCATTAGTGTTGTTCTAAAACTTATCCTTACCAAAAAAGATTTATTGACCCAAGAGATTATTCGAGCAGATTCTCATGCTTTGCTTCTAATTGCATAACATTTTAGCGACCTGATTTTTTAATTATTATTTTAAGTAGCAAAGCAGTTATCATTAAACAAGGAAGTTTGTGCGTACAATATACATTGATCAATGCCAACCCTTTCAACATTCTCATCCATCCCTCCCCTATACATCTCTTCCTTCACTCTTGTTAATTTTGTAGGATATTTACTTGATTCCTCTCTGCATTTTCCCACTTTTCTCCTATTCAATCTTCCACCTTTTCCCACTCCATTCCTCTTTTGACTAACCACATCCATAGGATCCAGCAACTCTACTCCTGGGCATTTACCCGAAAGAATAACAACCAGGATATAGTAATGGTTTCAGCACAACCATGCTTCACACACACACTGGAAATTCTACTTACCCATCAGAAAGAATATTGTACCATTTATATCTCTCATTTCTCATTTCATCTGCCTGGTATCTCATTGCCATCGTATTGTTCCTGTACTGCAGTAACTGACACATGCAAACTGATGTAAATGATTTTCAGGGTTATGGGCTAACCAAAGATTCATGAGTATGAGCTCTCTGCTCATTCTCTTTGTCTCTGCATGCCTTTGAGTAGTGATTGTACAGATTCATTTGTACCATTTGCTACACAGAAAAGAGTTGAACCATACATATATATATGCATGTATATATATATGATTATACACACACATATATATATACATACATGGGTAAATGCACACATATGGATATATATTAAATACTTGAGTACATTTTATGTTTTCAAGAAATATGCAGCTAACAAAAATCACATGCATTTTCCTACCTTTCCAATTTTTTCAAAACCTAAAGCACTTTGTCTCTTTTGAATACCTAATTTTCAAGATAATTTCACCATCTCTGATCTGTCAGTGGACTTGAAATTAGATGTTCAAATAGGACAAAGTTATTTAGGCTTTTTGGTGGAAGAAAGGAATATTACTAGGTTTCTATTCAGGGGTTCTCTGCTTGCTAGACAGCACTTGGTCTGTATAGCACCAAGCATCTCAACTACTTTTGCCATACTTCTAGTCCATTTTATTTACTTGTGGTCTTGAAGTTTTGCCCTGGTCGGATCTTAGATTGACTGAGACTTTGCTACCTATGCCTCAAAACATAATTAGCTAGAATTACAAATGTGAACCACTATGGCCAGCTCATTTGTTGAGATGGCTGTCTTGGCAGTTATTTCTTTGGTCTGCCTCAGACCAAGATTCTTTTCATTTCTGCTTCCCAATCAGTTGGGATTACAGTTGGGGCTACTATACTTGGTGTACATGACACTTTCTGTTGTTTTTTTTTTTTTTTTTGTCGGTCGTGAGGCTTGAACTCTGGGCTCAGGCGCTGTGCCTGCACTTTTCAGCTCAAGGGGAGTGCTCTACCGCTTGATCCACAGCACTAGTGTTGGTTTTGTAGTGGTTTTATTGGAGATAAGAGTCTCACGGACTTTCTTTCTTGGGTTGTCTTTGAACCGTGATCCTCAGATCTCAGTATCCTGAGTAGCTAGGATTAGGGGTCAGCCACAAGTGTCCGGCACACCTTCTGTTTTTTAAAAGAGATTTTCATTGAAAAATGCTGTATAGAGGGGTTATAGTTACATGAGCAAGTTAATGAGTACATTTTCTATCAAGCATTGTTACCTCCTCCTTTGTTTTTCCCCTACCCTCTTCTCCCACCTCCACAACTACACTCCCCTGTACTCCCTTCCCTTCTTCCCCGCCTATCTTGTAAAGATCCTTTCTCAACATAGTGTCTTGTACATCTCATTGTTACAATGGGTCAGCTTGTATCACTATTTATCTATTTTTTTCCCTTCCCCTCCCCACGCTAGAGAAGGGTGTATACAAGATGCAGGGCACCAACACTAAATATAGTGAAAACAAGGGTAAACCATGGGGGAGGAACATAAAAAGAAAAAAAAAACACATGGTAGATTATAAACCCTATCTTGGGGTTCATTTTGCTTAACATTATCATATCTGGTCGTATGTACATAGCTTTTGAACTTTTATGCTTGTCCCAGACATATAATAGTTATTGCAAATAAGGGAAACTATAGGACCAATGTTTCTTTGGTTTTGGCTTACTTCACTTGATATAATGTTTTCTAAAACCTCACTTAGAGCTCCCCTATGATCCAGCAGTTCCCATTTTGGGGCATTTACCCAAATGATCACAAAAAAGACCATACTAAGCTACTGGTGCAACTATGTTTATTGCAGCATTATTTACCATAGCTAAGATATTGAACCAACCCAGATGCCCCTCAGTAGATGAATGGATCAAGAAAATGTGATACACACACACACACACACACACACACGCAAAAACACACATACACACACAATGGAATTCTATTCTTCCATCAGAGAGAATGACATCGCCCCATTTGCTAGGAAATGGAAAGACACAGAAACATTTATTAAGTAAAATAAGCCAGGCTCAAATAACCATAGGTCCCGTGGTTAATCTACTTGGAATAACTAGGATATGGTAGCATATAACCATATAAGAGGATGTTATGCGAAATGAACCCCAAGATAGGGACACAAATGATTTTTATTCCATGAGATTCTTATCTCTATATAATCCCCCAAATAAAGTTGGAAGGGGAGCTGTCCTTCAAATACAGAGCACCACCCTTAAGGGAAAAAACCTAAGTGACAAGGTAAGGTCCTGAGTTTACCATACTATCAGCCCTCAAAAAAGTTGATTTCTTTTCCTTGAGGTTTTTATTAAATTGCTCGGGGAAAATAATCAACGTTGTATTTATGATTAGCATTACTATTAAAATCATCTTAATCTTTATTTTCTTAAATTTTACTTACACTTTAATATCCAGTAATGATAAGAGATGATTACTGTTTCAGAAGTTTTTATGTCTGTTGAATATATGGATGAGAGGTGCATACAAGGAGTTTGGACTGAAAATAGATATTTGCAAGGTCTTCCATAAGAATTGATAGCTGACGGAGCTGTGGGCATCTTTGAAATAAACTAAAGAAACCAGCAAAGAAAGATAAGGTATGATTCTGGAAAGCAAACAATTTTGGAAGAAAAAAAAGGAAAATATGTGGCTTTTGGTAAGAACTTTGTAACCCACCTACACATTTAATTCCTTATTTTTAGTGGAAGACATTTCAGTAAACTTTATTTTACAAAGTTAAACATGATTGACATTTAATACTAACTGGCCTCTGTCTCAGGTAAGCAATTATTCTAGCCAGGTGCCAGGGACTCATGCCTATAATCCTAGCTACTCAGAGAGCTGAAACCTCTAGATCCTATTTCAAAGCCAGTCTGGAGAGGAAAATTGGTGAGACTTTTCTGTGGCACTGTGGCTCAAAGTGGCAGCACTAGTCTTGAGTAATAAATCTCGGAGACAGAACCCAGGCCCTGAGTTCAATCACTCTGAAATTATTCTTAAAATACTTGTTCTCAGTTTTTCTTTAACTTGTCTGGAAGAATGTTTTTAACTTAGGGATTTTTTATTTCATGTTGTCATAATTTATTTTTAAGATGTTCAGAAAAAAAATATTTATAGTAAGAACTGGTTTGTATTGCTTTGTATTATGTTTTGCTTCTACATCTATAGATCAACTGGAAAGTAGATTGCCAAACCCCTCCTCCCCCCACCAAAGTTGTAATGTGAATTTTTCAACCTAATGACTTGTATATCTCATTGTTGCAATGTATCCACCTGTATCCCTAGTTAAACGATTTGTTTTTGCCCTTCCCCTCCACAAATTGTACCTACATCACATACAGTGAAACCAGGGGGAGAGACATAAAAAGCAATAGAGAAACCATCTTATAAATATGTTAGGAACAACTGCATGAAAGAAAAAAATTGAATACTTATCTTGGGGTTCATTCCCCTAGCATCAATTTATCTGACCTTTTCTGCTTGACTCAGCATATACTAGTCATTGCAAATAAGGAAAGCCATGGGACCTATGTTTATTTGGGTCTGGCTTACTTCACTTAACAAAATTTTTTCCAAGTCTTTCCATTTCCTAACAAATGGGGCAATGTTATTCTTTCTGATGGAGGCATAGAATTCCATTGTGTATATATACCACATTTTCTTGATCCATTCATCTACTGAGGGGCATCTGGGTTGCTTCCATATCATAGCTATGGTAAACAATGCTGCAATAAACATAGGTGTGCTGGTAGATTTAGTATGGTCTTGTTTGTGATCATGTGGGTAAATGCCCAAAAGTGGGATTGCTGAGTCATAGGGGAGTTCTATGTGCAGTCTTTTAAGGAACCTCCATACTGCTTTCCACAGTGGTTGAACAAGTTTTCACTCCCACTAACAATGTAGTAAGGTTCCCATCTATCCACATAACCACCAGCATCTGATGTTATTAGATTTATTGATTTTGCCATTCTAACTGTGGTTAGGTGGTACCTCAATGTTGTTTTTATTTGCAATTCTTTTATGGCTAGAGAGGTTGAGCATTTCTTCATGTGTCTATTGGCCATCCTTCTTTCCTCTTCAGAGAAGTTTGTCTTTAAGTCTTTAGCCCACTTATTTAATGGGCAGTTGTTCCTTTAAAGATTTGTTGTTGAGGGATTTAATTTTTTGAGTTCCAGGTATATTTTAGATATGAGACCCTTGTATGTTGTATGGCTAGTGCAGATCTTTTCTCAATCCATGGGCTTTCTAGTGATCTTGCTAGCAATGTCCTTTGCCATGCAGAAGCTCTGAAATTGCATGCAATTCCATTTGTTCCATTTGTCTTTTTTTTTTTTTTGGATTTCTGGGTCTCTATTAAGAAAATTTTGGCCTGTGCCAAGGAGACAGAGGGTTTCTCCTATTCCTTCCTGTAATGTTTTCAGAGTAAGACTTCAAACTTTTAAAGTTTGAAGATCTTTGATTATGGTGATTGGATGGGAGTAGATTGAGCTGTTTCATACATTCGTGTGTGTGTGTGTGTGTGTGTGTGTGTGTGTGTGTGTGTTTAAGGAGGGTTATGTGTATCATTGAAATCAAGGATAAGGGAGTTGGTTCCTTTTTCTGAGATATACATTATGGTGTTTGTTTGTTGGTGTTAGGCTCTGATTGCTTGCCTTTGCCTGATGTGTACATTCCAGGTCAATTTTTCAATTAAAGTTTCTTAAGTATTCTTGAACATATAATGCTCTGATATTGGTTTGTCTTTAGTCTGCCATCTAGGATCTTCTTTTCCTCTTAAATATTAACATTCAATATGAATTTTACCTCCTGACTAATTTTCGCCTTTAATTTGCATTTTGAAATAAGTATGATAATACTTTTGATCTCTGTATTCATGAAGGCAAACCATTTTGAATTATCTGTTTAATGTAATAACACCTGGACAGATTTGTTAGCACCAAGACCTTAAATTATCTTTTGTAGTTTTAGTTTAAAATAACCCTCCTCCATGTTTTTAGCATTGGTAGACAAAGAATTCCCACAACGCCTCACTACTTTTATGTTTCACTTTGTCTATGCTTCCTTGTCATTGCTAAGTTGTTCTGGATGCCTGTATTAGCTACCCCAACCCTTGCAAAGCTGTTGCTGCTACCCAATTTCCTGCCACTGCAACTCAGCAATTACAGTCACAATTACCATTTCCCTGGTATCATATTCTCTGCTACTCATTTTGCTACTCATAATTCTTAACACTATGGTTCCAGCCACCTGATCCCTGGCACCCCTGTCTCTGGTACCACATTCCCAAAGAAAGCAAGGCAAGAGTAGGCACAGACAGTCGAATTGTGTACTCTTCTTGCAGGCACAATGGGACGTTATTCCTCAGGTATTTAACATGAGGAACTAACTAGTGGTGGGAAGAAAAGAGGTTACTCAGAGAGGACTAAAATCCAAGGACATCAACTTATAACTTGTTGCTAGGAAAAGCAGGCCTTAAGGTGAAAGTTAATGAGAAAAGAAAATTTGACAAAAATATTGGGGATGATATAAATAAATGTTTTAGCTTAATCTCTTCTACAAGTGATCTGAATTATTTTATGACATAGATATGTAACTGCTTGGCATTTTAAAAAGTATATGAAGATGCACATTTATGTGGTACTTCTATTAATTTTTGGAATATTTGCATATGATCATGTTAATGATACTCAATAGTGTATGCTTTATGATATGCTCATGAGTCTGCCTTTGCCAATATGAATTGAGCTCTCTAACAATAACTGGTATTTCATTGTCACATTCTACAAGGATATTACTGAGGCTAATACCAAAATGAAAGCTGGAACAAGAAAACTGAACAAAGCTACAAGATTGAAGGGAAGGGGTCAGTGGTAAGGGCTATGATAAAAGAAATTCTTCACCATGGAATCTTGGAAGAATAGAATATGTCTTTTTGAATCACTAGCTTTTTAAACATTCTTAGAAAGCAGAACATGATTTTTGATTCTTGCTTTTTGGGACCTCTTAATGAATGGTTAAACAAAAAATTATCGAAATGACTGAAAATCCACTGACATGAATTATTAGATTAACATTATACTCAATGTTGCCTTGAGATGCAGGCAGGCTGGATTCCTTTTCTATTAAATTAATGGAATAAGCTTCCTTTTGAATGGTTGGACAGTCCATGACACTTGTTCCAAAACAAGAAAAGATACTTCAGAGAGAAAAAAAGAGAAGGAGAGTCAAGGCTGCTGAAATTAGCATATTTCATATTTGGACTTTAATGGGTTGTTACTACAAAGAATTAGAATTTCATCTTAAGGTAATAATTTCAAAATGGATGTGCTAGAGGATAGCTTCGAAATGTAATATTTAATGCTGTTGGATTACTTGAAGACAAAGGTTTACAGAAAATTTTAAATTCCAGAAAAACAGCAATGTATCAATAAACACCTAGAAGAAATATAATTTAAAAATTCACCTGTTCAAAGCAAATCCTGGCATGAAATTCTGTGAGTCACTTATCTCCAAACAGGAAGTGGCACTGTGGCTCAATTGGGAGAGGGCTCCCCTAGAGCTGAAGAACTTTGGGATATGTTAATACCAAAGCCCTGAGTTCAAGGCCCATGACTGACAAAAAGAAATTTTAAAGAATTAAATCATTAGGGCTGGAAGAAGACTTGTGTTAGAGTGCTTGTCTTGCGTGCATGAGGTCCGGGTTCAATTCCTCAGCACCACGTAAGCAGAAAAACCTGGAAGTGGCACTGTGGCTAAAGTGGCAGTGCGCTAGCCTTGAGCTGAACAGCTCAGGGACAGCACCCAGACCCAGAGTTCAGGCCCCCCCATACCAACAACATCAACAACAACAAAAAAAATTAAAGCATCAAACAACCTGAAGATGTTGTCCAGAATAATGAATGCAGCATTATCCAGCTTCTCCTGCAACTCTGTGTTCACTTGCTGCAGGTCATCGAAGCTTCTGGTCTTTTCCTCAAGCTGAAGAGTCACATCATTCAGCCATTCAAAGTACATTTCGGTCTACTTCTGTGCATCAGTGACCGCAGAAGCCACCATATCTAGCTCTGCCACACACCGCTGTGGACTGCAGGTGGCTTGTAAGAGCTTCGTGCTCCATTTGGCCACCTGCTTCACTTGGGCCGGTGAAGATTGTAGATATCTTTCTCCTCAAACCAACCTCTGTATGGGTGATGTGTGGATCTCTAGCTCTGTTTGTGGTGCTTCATGCAACTGGCCTATCTTCTCCCTCTCTTTCTCTGGTCGATCCTACAGGTCTGTCTTCTCCTGCTTCAGTGGTGGAATCTTGGCACTGAGTGTCTTGTTTCTTCTTTTGCTGCAGTCCAGGGTGGGAACCACGTGTCACCAGCACCTCTGCAGATCCTTGAGGGTATTAGGACCCTTGACACTCTGGTCCCTGGTGGCTGTGACTGTGTCCAAAGGCAGGAAAGGCCCAAGGTCTGCATCACCTTTGGCCAGACCCTCTGTTGAATCACTCTCCCCAGTGGTGTTTGTCTTGGGGATCCCTCCCTTTTTTGTGTTCTTTTTTTCTTGAATGTTGCAGGTCTGATGGGAGGATTCCTTTGCTGGTGTTCTGCAAGTAGTTTCTTGCCTGTAGGTCTTTCACGGAGTCCTGTTGTATCAGACATCTGAGCGCTAGGATGGGAAAGATGGGCTGGCCATGTTCCCAGGCTCTGGGAAATCCTCTCTTCTCTCACTATCTGACTAGGACATCAATTTTTCATTCTACTCCAAAGTTGCCTCATGTCTCATGCTCATCACTCAGCCACCTCTCCCTTCATGAACTGCTGGTGGTAGTGTCAACCACCGAAGGGAATCCTGGTGCTAGGCATCATGGAATGTGGGTGTGGCCACCATTCTTGTATCCCATTGGTCAGAAATAAACATGAAAGAATGGGGATGTGGCCGGAATCCTGTGATTCAGGCAGCATGGGTGGAGTCAAGATGACAGCCGCTCCCCCAGCCCTTTTCCTAGGGAACACTGCCCAATCCAGTTGGAGACAAGAGGGTGACCTGCTTTAGCTGCATGGTTGTACATATTTTTGTTTATGTCTGTTTGTTGCCAGTCCCGAACCTTGAACTCAGGATCTGGGCACAGTCCATGAGCTGTTTTGCTTAAGGCTAGCCATCTACCACTGTAGCAATATGGCTCTACTCCTGGCTTTGTTGGCACTGAAGGTGGACAGGGGTCTCAAGGACGTTCCTGCCTAGGGTGATTTTGATTATGATCCTCCTATCACAGCCTTGTAAGTATCAAGGAGGACTACTGAGAGCCACTGGTGACTGCCTAATCACTGGTCTTGCTGATGTTCTTGGACAGACGTGTCAGTTCCCTATCCTCAGGTTTAAGTGGTGGGAGCTGGAGCCTATAGTTCAAATCCTGGTCCTGCCATCTCCAAATGGCAGAAGATTCTAAGAAATTCATTCCAATCCGTATGAATACCAGTGGAATGTGATATATGTCTTGATTGAATGTGCCGTTCTTGAATGATTCTAGGATAAAATTATACACAATTATATTATAGGACACTGATCAATTTTAATTAATACTTCATGAATCATTTAAACAATCACATTCATTAAATGGAGGCATAATGATTACCTAAGAATTGTGCATCACATAGTATAGACATGCCATTTTTCTGCCAGGACTTTCTTTAGTTAATTGATATATACCATTTTCTGAATGTAGTTTGGTATATGAAACTAGGATATATTATACCTGACCTGAAAATCAATTATTCAAACAGTTTTTATCAGAAATGCTTATATCCAAATGTAGAGGGTAATCCAAATTATGTATATTCGAAGACAATGTTTGGTTAGTCCTCTTCTCACATTACCCATTTCCTTCTTGAGAACAATACACATTGTAAGGAAATGCTTAGAATGTTTTGGAGAAATTGGTTGACTTCAAACCAGTGAGTTACTCTATGCTGAATTTTGTTAACTTTATATCCAGGAAAGCTAAATTCTTTATATTTTTCCTTAGGCTTTATACTCAGATTTAATCTCTGATCGGTGACAAATAAAGATATAATTTTTTTTAACAGTAGCAAAATTCAGGCTGAGGAATCTAGGTACAATGATACTCATGTAGATAGGCCTCATCAGTCATGAGACCATGATATCAAAATGTTAACCAGTGCTTATTGGTGTCATGCTTATGAAATTTTGTGTATTATATACAGTGGTTATTAGAATTTATTTTTGTAATCAACATCATTTCATGGGTTAGGAACTGAAGTGAGACATTATACTCATAACAAAATTTAACGAGGCATCCAAAATTAGTTACTAAGATATACATCATGTTACACAATATTCTAAAAATGCAAGCTAAAGGACATAATTTATGAAAAAATCAACATTTACAATAAATACAGAATCAGTATGACTGATTTTTCTTTTACTTCAGTTGCAATACGGCTTACATGATGACTTTTCTGGTTATATGTTTAGTTAGGTCTTGATATTTAGTTGGAGAAGTTCTTTCATATATTCATTTGTCAGATCGAAGAGGAAGTGAATTCCTTGCCAGAGTCAACACCCATAATAATGTTATAGATGTATACTGATACTTTGCCAAAGTTTCAAATCTGCTCGAGTAACTTGGGTCTTTTTTGGATCTAAATAAATAGATATGCAATTTTGTCAGTACTAGAAAGATTTTGACCACCATTTATTAAACTATTATTTTCCAGAAAATACTTCTCTCTTTTCATGAGACATTTAATTTCATTCATATCATGTGTTGATGTTTTCCTTTAGATAAGCCACATTCAGTCTTCTACAAAGTGTAATTTGGAGTAGTTTAAAATTATGTACACTCATGTAAAATGCTCAGATTCTACTATTTGCATATTTTTTCTTTTTAAGTCAGTAGGAATTAGTTCTCAATATGGATACAATTGGAGTTATTCATTACATTTCTGAATTTTTAAAGTATGTCATGATTTTGTTATTTTATTCTTTTAAATATGTGCAGATCTCACTCCTCATACAGTCACATTTGTTTTAAAAAATTTGATCCATTCAAGGGTTTTGTTATATTAGGTTCGTCTAGTTGAATTTAATTACAAATTAACACAACCGTATTTCTGAGACACAGTTATCTTTATGGCTCTACGCCAAGTTAACATGTATTTGAGGTTTTTGTGCTTAGAAAAACTGGACATAACATGTTTTTGTTCCTGGGGGAGTTCTACTTTGTTGGTTGTTTTTCCAGATGTGACTGCAACATATGTGTGCATTTTATTTCAATTGTTTTCTGTCTATATTTTGTTTCCTATAACAGAAACTACAAAAAGAATCAATGATTTAGAACTTTTCCAAATAAAATTCTAAGATAGACACTTGAAATTTTGTGACAACTCGGAATAGGCAGGTTTTCAAAGACATTGTTTGACATGATTTGAATTCTTCCTCCTTGCTGGGCACCAGTGGCTCACGCTTGTATCCCTAGCTCCCTAGCTACTCAGGAGGATCACGGAGATCTGAGGATCACAGTTCAAAGCCAGTCCGGGCAGGAAAACCTGTGAGACTCTTTTTTTTTTTTTGGGTCCAGTCGTGGGGCCTTAACTCTGAGCCTGGGTGCTGTCCCTCAGCTCTTCAGCTCAAGGCTAGCACTCTACCACTTGAGCCACAGTGCCACTTCCGGCTTTTTTCTTTTTGCTTATGTGGTGCTTAGGAATCGAACCCAGGGCCTCATGCATACAAGGCAAGCGCTCTACCACTGAGCCACCTTCCCAGCCCCTGTGAGAATCTTATCTCCAATAAACCACTAGAAAACCAGAAGTGGAGCTGGGGCTCAAGCGGTAGAGCACTTGCCTTGAGCTGAAGAGCACAGGGACAGGGCTCTAGCCCAGATTCAAGCCTCACGACTGACAAAAAAATAAAGATTGAATTCTTTCTCCTTTTGCCTCACTATTTCCAATAGTATTAGTGCAAAGTCATAAGTGGAAAGAAAATAATTTTGTCTGTATGAATTCAGAATTTTTGTTTCAATTGGGACACACTACACATTCATACTTCATTTTAACTCAAAAATCTTTCCTTTTAAATCTTCATTTAAAATCACAGATGTGAATTTATCATCCTAAAATAGCAGCTACTAATTTATCTGAAATGATCCAAACTATTTTCACTTCACATTATATGTAACATAGAGTGTAATAATAATAGTAAGTAATATAGTATGTAATAATTGACTTTGGGGAAAGTCAATAACTGTGGATTTTTGTGAGATACTGACAAATAATAAAACATATATAATTCGATTAAAAAATTCACAGTTACATCTAAAAATAAATCATAAATATAAACTAATGCTGAAAAAGAAAGATTGTTTATTGGAAAAAGCCAGAAGTTTCAATAAGCTTACTTTTTAAAAATTGTCTTAGATCTGGGCTTTGTTGGCTCATGCCTGTAATCCTAGCTACCCAAAAGACTGAGATCTGAGGATAGTGGTTCAAAGTCAGCCTGGGCAGAAAAGTCCTGTGAGACACTTATCTCCAAGATACCTTTTGAAAACTAGAAATGGTACTGTAGCTGAAGAGATACAGTGGTATCCTTCAGTGGAAGAGAGGAGGGACAGTGCTCAGGCCCAGAGTTAGAGCCCTAAGACCGACAAAACAAAATTGACATGAATTTTACTTTATTATTTTATGATTTTTTATGGTGAAAATACAGAGGGTTTATAATTACATGAACAAGGTAATGAGTATATTTCTTATCAAGCATTTTTGCCTCCTCTTTTGTTTCCCCTTCCCATCCCTTCATATCTCCCCTTCTACCACCCCACCACCCCCTCGGCACCAAAGTTGTAAAGTTCGTTTTTCAACATAATGTCTTGTACATGTCATTGTGGTAATTAGACCACCTGTATAACAATTTGTTTTTCCCTTGTCATCCCCCAATTATACGAACATCAAATACAGTGAAAACAGGGGTTATACCGTGGGGGAGGGACATAAAAAACAACAAATAAATCATGTGATAAATATGGCAGAAACAATAGCAAGAACGAAAAAAAAAATTGAGTCCTTATCTTAGGGTTCATTTCTCCTACCATCAACTTGTCTGACAGTTTCTGTTTGTCTCAGACATATACTAGTTATTGCAAATAAGAGAAACCATGGCACTTATGTTTCTTTGGGCCTGGATTACTTCACTCAATATAATTTTTTCCAAGGATTTCCACTTACTAACAAATGGGGTAATGTCATTCTTTCTGATGGACACATAGAATTCCATTGTGTATGTAAACTACATATTCTTAATCCATTCATCTACTGAGGGGCATCTGGGTAGGTACCGTATCTTAGCTATGGTAAATAATTCTACAATAAACATAGTTGTATTGGTAGCTTTAGTATGGTATTGTTTATAATCATTTGGTTAAATGCTCAAAAGTGGGAGTGCTGGGTCATTGGGGAGCTCTATGTAGTCTTTTGAGGAAGCACCATACTGCTTTCCAAAGGGGTTGAACAAGTTATTCAGTCCCACCAATATCCCCACCAACTTCTGTTGTTATTAGAGTTCTTGATTATAGCCATTCTAACTAGGGTGAGCTGGTATCTCAATGCTGTTTTGATCTGCATTTCTTTTATGGCTAGGGATGTTGAGCATTCCTTCGTGTGTCTATTCGCTATCCTTATTTCCTCTTCAGAGAAGTTTCTCTGTAAGTCTTTAGCCCACTTATTTTTTGGGGATATCTTTCTTTGAAGATTTGTTGTTGGGGGATATAATTTTTTGAGTTCCAGGTATATTTTAGATATGAAACCCTTGTCTGTTGTATGGCTAGTGAAGATCTTCTCCGAATCTGTGGGCTTTCTATTGATCTTGCTAGCTTTGTCCTTTGCTAGGCAGAAGCTCTGCAATTTCATGAAATCCCATTTGTCCAACCTTTCTTTGATTTTTCATGTTTCTGGATCTCTATTAAGAAAATTTCGGCCTGTGCCAAGGAGACCTAGGGTTTCTCCTATTCCACCTGTAATGTTTTCAGGGTGTCTGCTTTGACTCCGAGGACTTTGATCCATTTAGGGTTGATTCTGGTGCAGGGTGATAGATAAGAATCTAGCTTTAGTTTTCTACAAGTGATTAAACAATTTTGCCAGCACCATTTACTGAACATGCTGACTTTCTTCCATTTTATTTTTTTAAGCTCCCTTATCGAAGTTTAGGTGGTTATAAGTCTGTAGGTTCATTTCTGGGATTTCAATTCTATTCCATTGGTCCTGAGGTCTGTTCTTGTGCCAATACTAAGCTGTTTGATTACTATGGCTTTGTAGTGGAGTTTGGAATTTGGTAGTGATAATCCTCCAGCACTGTTCTTTCTGTTAAGGATCATTTTTGCTATTCGGGGTCTTCTATTGTTCCATATGAATTTTTGGATTGCCTCTTCTGTTTTCTTGAAGAATGATTTTGGAATATTGATAGGTATCACATTGAATTGGTAGATAGCCTTTGGAAGTATTGCAATTTTCACGATGTTGATCCTTCCAATCCAGGAGCATGGGAGGTTTTTCCATTTTCTAAGTCCTGTTTTGACTTCCTTTTTCAGGTTTTTAAAGTTTTCATCATAACGTTCCTTCACTTCTTTGATTAAGTTAATTCCTAGGTATTTTATTTTTTGTGGGGCTATTATGAATTGAGTTGCTTTCCTGATTTCAGCCACACTTCTCATTGTTGGCATGCAGAAAAGCCATTGATTTTTGAGAGTTAATTTATGCTATGCTTATTTGCTGAAGTTTTGAATCAGCATGAGTAATTTGGGAGTGAAGTCTCTGGGATTCTTTAAATACAAGACCAAGGAGGATTGGTGTGAGCCCTGTTTTGAATGCCTTGTAGAATTCCACTGCAAATCCATCTGGTCCTGGGCTTTTCTTAGATGTGAAGTCTCTTATTGCTGTTTCTATTGCTATGCTTGATATGGGCCTGTTAAGTTGTTAACTCTTGGTTGAGTTTCGGCATGTCGATATTTGATAGGAAAAGGTCCATTTCTGCCATGTCTCAAACTTATTAGCATACAGTTTTGAGAAGTATTCCATTATAATGTTTTGATGGTGATGCTACCATTCTCGCCTCTGAGTTTGTTTATTTGGGTGTGTTCACTTCTTTTTCTGATAAGATTTGCTAAGGGTCTGTCAATTTTGTTATTTTTTTGGGGGGGGGGCGGTCGTAGGGCCTGGACTCTGGGCACTGTCTCTCAGCTCTTCAGCTCAAGGCTAGTGATGTACCACTTGAGCCACAGCACCACTTCCGGCTTTTTTCTTTTTTCTTATGTGGTGCTGAGGAATCGAAACGAGGGCATCATGCTTGCAAGGCAAGCACTCTACCACTGAGCCACCTTCCCAGCCCCAATTTTGTTAATTTTTTCGAAGAACCAACTCTTTGTTTTTTAAATTCTTTTTAGGGTGTTTTTGGATTCTAATATACTTAATTCGAATTTAATTTTAATTATTTCTTTCTGGCTACTGGATTGGGGTTTATTTTGCTGATCTTTATGAAGGATGTTCAGATATCTTATTAAATTGTGGTTTCAGATCCCTCTAATTTGTTGATGTAGGAATTCAAAGCTATAAATTTGCCTCGGAGTACTGTTTTTGCTGTGTCTGAGAGGAGCTGGTAATTTGTGTGTTCATTTTTGTTGAATATCATGAACATTTGCATTTCCTTTCTAATCTCTTCCATGACCCACTGGTGATTCAACAGTGTGTTGTTCAGCCTCCACGTGTTGCAGGATTGTGTTTGGTCGCTTTTCATGTGGAGTTCTAATTCTATTCCCTTAGATGCCATTTCTTGGCCTTTGTCTTGTTAGTTTTCTATCTGTAGGATATCTTAAAGTACCTTTGTAGGGATGGTTTTGTGGAGATATATTTTTTCAATTTTTTTTTGCTATGGACAATTTTTATTTGACCTTCAGTTATGAAGGAGAGTTTAGCTGGGTACACTATTCTTTGTTGTGGTTTTTCTTTAGGGCATGGCATACATCATTCTAGGCTCTTCTTGCTTTAATCATCTCTGCTGAGAAATCTGAGGGTATTCTAATTGGTTTTCCTGTATAGGCGATGGGTCTTTTCTCCTTGACAGCTTTAAGAATACTTTCCTTGGTCTGAATTGATCCTGTGTGGATTATAATGTGATGGTGACATGTCCTGTGCTGTTCTGGTCTATTTGGGGTTCTGAAAGCTTCTTGTATCTGAACAGGCCATAGGCCTATCTTTTTGCATGTTTGCGAAGTTCTCTGCTAGGATTCTGTTAAATAATTTTCCTAGACCATTAACTTCTGTCTCTAGGTGCTCCTCTATACCCATTATCCTCAGATTAGGCCTTCTGATGGTGTCTTCCAAATATTGGATAGATCTATCATATTTCTTGGATTTATGTTGGATAGTTGCACGGTATTTCTCCATAATATCTAGGCTGTCTTCAATCCCCGAGATTTGATCTTCTGCCTGGTCTAACATACTGTCAAGACTTTCTATTTGTTTTTAATTTCTTTTCCTTCTAGTTGGTAGGCTTTGATGGCTTCAAATCTTTGTTGGAGCTTTGGTTTAGATCTTGTATGAGATTTACTTCCTTAATTTGGTGTTCACTGTTTATTCTCAGATCACTTAGATGATTGGTTATTGTTTCCTTGGACTCCCATTCTTTCTGGCAGGCTCTATTCTGCATTCCCTTTGTGGTCTCCCTGAATTGTTTCAGCTGTCTCTTTATGGATTATTTTGAATGCATCTATTTATCTCTGTCTATTCTGATCACGCTCTCACAATTCCTGTATTACATTTTGATTAGTTTCCTCACATTAAAGCAATTCCTGTAATTCTTTATAACTGTTCTCAGCCTGCTTATGCAATTCCTGTATTAATCTTTAAGTAGCTTCCTAATGCTCACAAGATTCCTGTACTACTCTTTGGATTGCCTCCTCTTGGCCCCTATCACGCTCACACTGAGACCTTTGCAAATTTTCAATCATTTCATTCACCATGTTTACCAATAGTGTTTGTAGAGCTTTTGGGGAACTATTAATTGTTATTATTATCATTAACTACTCTTCTTATGATTATCATTATCTATTCTGTCACCTGATTATCATTAGTGGGAGTTCAGATACCTGGACTTGCCATTTTTCTTGTGTTTTTCCAGCTTGTTCTGCCCATTTGGTATGAAAGTAACAGCAATTTTGTGCTAGAACACTATTTTAAGGTAAGCATCAACCAGAGTCCTGTAGTTGCACAACCAAAATGGCTGCAGACACAATCTAGTTCAACAGATACAATCTATTCTAAATGAAACAACCATGGATTAATGGGTTAAGAACAACGAAGAAGGATTTGGCAAACCAGAAATTATTAGCTTCAGGGAGAAATGTGGGTCAAAATAGGACTAGAGGGATGTGGAGAGGTAAAATGAGAGTAAATATAACCAATTCCTAATCTCTGAGAGGGAAATGGATTGGACAGAATCATAGGAGAAAAATATTTTTTTAAAAAAAGAAAAAAATGGAAAAACAAAAATTTAAATTTAAGAAATGAAACACGTAAAAATTATGTAAGTTTAAAGAAATGATATTGAGAGAAGAAAAGGATAGGATGAGAGGAGGGGAGGGATAGAAAGGAAACATGAAAACTAAAAAAATAATTTTTTTAAAATTAGTTACTTGAAAATTATGTAGGTATAAAGAGATAATACTGCTATTAATGAAGTTAAGCCTAAGAGGTTGTGAACTGAGTAATAAATTTCTGGCTTAAGTATGTACATAATGGGGGAGAAGGTCTAACAATTGACAAAAGGTATGTATCTGGAGTTGAGCAGGACAGCAATTAAGTCATGCAAAAAATAAAGAAAGAGAGAAAAAATGAAAAAAAATTAAAAAGGACTAAAAGGTCAAAGAGATTAAACACACACACACACACACACACACACCAAAAATAAAAATTATGAGAAAATAAAGATCAACAGAAAAACACTTTAAAAAAATAAAAAATTTAAAAAAATGTTCAAAAAAGAGTTCTGTTTTTGGGTTTTTTTTTTTTTTGGAGGGGGGAATGGGAAGAGCCTGTATCTCCCCTGTGTCTATAACCAGTGTCTTGGTGGAGTCTCTGGTCTGCTTGTGATGTTTGGTTTTCCTATGGCTTGATTGGTTTCTTAAGTCAATTTGGTCAGGCAGAAAATGCCCGGTATAAGGCAGGATTTTTTGATCCTCCTCCCAGGCTAGTTCAGTGGAAGGGAGATCTTTGAGTATCACAAAAAAGGGAGATGGCTGTTTCCTCTAGTTTGGAGATGCTGTGATGAGGCTAGGTTCTGGGTTGGGTTGAAGCCTTTCAGCAAACAGTAGCTTTTGCCTGAGGGGCTAGCTCCTGAGATATTCACAAAACCCAGCTTGGAGCCATTCTCCGGGTTTATGTTTACTGAATTTCAATTGTTGTTTAGGCATCTGTAGGGTGGGGCAGCCTGTGGCTCTGTTTACCTGGTGAAGAAAGTCTCTTCTCCGAGGGCAATTTACTCTGCCTGGGCAGAGTGACTTTCCCCTGGGTGGAACTGAGCCTGGCAGGTCACTTCTAGCTCCTGTGACCTGGAAAATGACTCTTGTTTTTTTTCCAAGGCCTGAGTCGGAGCTATCCGCTCCCTGAGAAGGAGTGAGGAAGTCAGGGTTCTACTCACAGCAGAATCTTGCTTCACGGACCCTCTCTGGTCTGAAATCTGCAGGACGAAGATATCTGTTCCTTTTCAGTTCTTGCTCGTGTTGAATAGAATCCGCCAGTCTTCTGTGTCTGGTTCCTTTGTCCTGGACTCTCGGTTGTAGGTATGGTGTCTATGGCCGCCACCACTGCCACCACAGCCCTTGCAGCCACGGCTACTGGCAAGTGCTCAGATCTCTTTCCTTGCCTGGATTTTCCCTCTCTGGCCATACTCTGCACTGTGATGGCACACTTGGGTATGATTCTCTAGCCTAGGACTCTTCACAGGAACACTAAAACTGCTTTCTATGCGAGCACTTGTTTCAAATCCAACCTCTCCTCAGCTATCTTCTTCTGAACTCCCTTAACACATTATTATGACATGATATTGTGACACCACATTGACATTGTGATATCACTGTGCCATTCTGTTTTCACAAAACAATTATGACATCACATGTTAGAAAAGCCATGGGTTTTAGGACTTCTAGCTCCTTCCTTGAACTCTTGTCCTCATTGTAAACTAGTAGCAATTGAAATCAGACATGTGATTTTAATATTACAAACTAGTAGTGACATCACTATTCCATGGGTGACCTCATTACCAACCTGATATCACAAACCTACTGCAGCATCACATTGCCATTGTGACATCACAATCACATTGTGACATTTCAATCGGTTATGACCTCTTAGCTCTTTTGAAAAAGCATATGGCCTTTGTGACATCAAATTCAGTTGTTTACCCATATAATCAATGTAGTCTAACAATTAAGATCAGTTATATCATTGTCATATTACAAACCCTTGGAGGCAGGATCACCAGTGTGACATCATTAACCGGTCCTTTCCTCATAACTTTGAACGATGCCCTTGTGTTACATAGGCCTTTGTGATCTCATAATATTTTTGACTTCATATTTCAGGTATGATGTGTGATATTAGAAATGCACTCTATCATAAAAATTGTGTCATCACTGTCAGATATCATAAGCATTGTGTTACATTGTGATATCACATACCTGTTGGGAGTTCATCACATTTGGGCCAATGCATGAGTTTGTAGATCTCACAATCCCATTCTGAAATCAAATTCTATTGGGAGTTAATGAAAATTGAAGTCCAGCATGCCATTGTGACATCATCAAACCAATTGTGACATCATAAATCTATTGTGACCTCATCACCATTATGGAATCACCAACTAATTACTACATCAAAATATTATTATGCATTGATATTGTGATATCATATTGCCATCACTGTCCAATTCAGAGTTGCAAACCAATTATGACCTCATAACATTTAACTACTAACGTGAACTAGTATATTTATGATGCATAAAACACAAGACAATTCAATGAGGCACATTGAAAATAACTTTATTTACTCTCGAAATAGGCCTGCATTTAACTTGTCCTGGGCTGTACACTCAGTGACAAGCCAGCACCAACCACGAAATCTCAGACCTCCAGTGAGTGGGCAGCCACACATAGTTAATTTGTCTGCAAAGCACCAACTCCCCATATTATCATATCCAAAGCTCCAAACTTCAATAGGTAAGCCTTTGTCCTTTCCCTTTATTCCCTCCTTCTTTATAGACTTTCCTTCATTTCCCTTTTTCCCTTCCATCACTTCCTTTTTCTCTTTAGGCCTCTCCACTATCCACAGGCCTACACCTCTCTGACCTGGTGGCCAACTGGCATACTTTCCCTCCTACTCTCCCTCAAATTCCTCTTCTCCCAAGTATTTCCCCTCCTGCTGTCTCACTACTTCCTTCCCTTGATTTTCTCCAAATCCATTTCTCTGCCCATGCAGCGTATACATAGGTTGAACACCTCCATCACTCCAGTGGGTCTCCTGCCTAACGGTTTTCAACCATCACTTCACAAACTGCCCGTTCCCCAATCACTTCTTCACAGTTAATCATGTGAGGATGACATCCTACCCCTTCCAACAACATACCCTGGCCCTTTGGTGGTATGTCTCATGCACTCCAGTGGGCCAGGACATGGGGCCACATTGATTAGTGGGTCCTGCTGATTATTACGGCCCCGTTGCTTTATACACCACCCCACTGGTTTTCATGTCCAATCAAATCCTTGATTCCTTCTTACCAAATCCTAAAAATTCCCTTCTCTCAACCCAATGAACAGTCTTAAAATGTAAATTGAATAGAAAACAAGTAAATTATAGAAACACATTAGTTAGCAGTAATTAACACTTAGAAATTCTTATCCTTAAGGGATAATCTGAGTGTCTCTGAACAGTTCACCTTGCAGCCTTCTCTGTATATTGGTCCTAGCACCACTAAATATGGTCCTTGCCACTTTGGTTCTAATTCAGGAGCATGATGAATTTTTACACCAGCTGTCCAGGCAAGAAAGAGTGGGTGAAGTTTTTTTTATCTCTATTTCTTAGTTTATTTCACTTACTTAAGGTCTAGCTTTTGAATTTATTGCTGAAGGAGACTTGCTCTAGAATAAACTACGTTACTCTCCCCAAAGAAATTTGCCTTCCAATTGGATTTAATTTCTTATTTTATATTTGAACTTATCTGTTGCCATCATGTTTATTTATTTTTTAAATACTTTGTATTGTTGTTATTTTTAAGTAGTTGTAGAAAGAAGTTCCCATTCTACTAAACAGTACATGAATACAAGGTGTCTGACAACATTGTCACCCATCCCTCATAACCCTTCCCTTCTCACACTTTTTTGTAAAAATTGAGATAGCTGATTATATATATTTCACATATTTCACAACATTGTGGAATTGTGATACTTAGTTAAAGTCAGAAACACATTTTAACCTTGACAAGGCAAATTAGCGTTATCATGGTCTAAAGTTTGTTAATTCTATGAGCTTTGACAATCCAAATTATTTTTCCCACCTTAGGTGATGTTTACATTTTTTCCCTTTTGCTTAGTGTAAGCTATTCCCTCTTTCCCTCTCACTCCTCCCTTCCCATCAGTGTGTTTGGATTACTTAGTTATTTTTCTTCTATGTCCAGTGCAGCTGATGGACACCTTTGTTGTATGTTGTTCCATTTCCCACTTATTCTGTTCCTTCTCCTGGCTTCCCTCCATTGTGTGCATATTTCTACCATCTACTTAGTCAAGAACATGGAGTCATTAATGGTGATACAACAAAAAGAGTGGCTGTCCTTTGTTTCTCGAGTCCTGTTTACTTTGTCATACCTTCTTGCATTTTGGCTTTAGAATCCACATATCAGGTAGACCCTGTGCCATTTGTATCTTTGTTCTTGGCTTACCTCACTCAAATAATTTGTCTAGTTCCATCCATTTCCCTACAAATGCCATCATTTTATCATGTCTAAACGCTGCATAGTATTCCATTGTACATAGGTACCACAATTTTTGGATCCACTTATCAGTAGTGGCTCATCTGGGTTGGTTCCAAATCTTGGCTATTGTGAACAGTGCTGCAATAATCATAAAGGGGTGTGTGTCTTTGTATACTGGTTCCTGTTGTTCTGAGTAGATGCTTAGGAGTGGTATGGCGAGTTCATAGGACAGGTTGATATTTGGCTTTCTGAGGTACCTCCAGACTTCATTCCAAGTGGTTGTATTAGTATACATTCGCACCAGCAATGAAGTGATGCTTCTCTTTCTTTGCATCCCCTTCAGCTTCTGTCATTGGCTGAATTTAGGATGTGGGCCATTCTGACTGGGGTAAGGTGGTATCTCAGTGTTGTTTTTATGTGCTTTTCCTTTACGGCCAGGGATGATGAACATTTCCTCAATGTTTCTTTGCTGTTTTTAACTCTTCTTCTGCGAAGTCTCTCTTTAGCTCCCTTGACCATTTCAAAATTGGTTTGTTAGGTTTGTAAAGGGTTAGTTTCTTGAGTTTACCATATATAATGGATATTGCACCCTTGTCTGATATATTGCTGGAAAATTGTTTCCCAATTATTTGGCTTTCTTTCTAGTTTGGTTACTATTTTAATTTTATTTAATTTTATTTTATTTGTGAACATACTGTACAGAGGGGTTACAATTACATGGGCAGGATAATGCATACATTTCTTACAAAGCATTCCAGCCTCCTCCTTTGTTTACCCTTCACATCCCTTCCCACCCTCCCCCATTACCCTCCACCCAATCCTCCCCCCCCCCCCCGCACCGACGTTGTAAAGCTCATTTTGGACATGACAACTTGTTCTTCTCATTGTTGCAAGAGGTCCACCTGTATCCTTAAACGACTTGATTTTCCCCATCTCCTCCACAAGTTATACTGACATCAAATATAGTGAAAGCAGGAGTTATACTGTGGGGGAGGGACATACAAAGCAACAAAGAAATAATATTATAAATGCATTAGAAACACATGCATGAAAGAAAGAAAACATTAAAATACATATTTAAGGGTTCATTTTTATAACATCACATTATCTGATCTTTTCCGCTTGACTCATACATATACTAGATATTGCAAATAAGGGAAACCATGGGACCTATGTTTCTTTGGGCTTGCCTTACTTCAATTAATATAATTTTTTCCAAGTTTTTCCATTTCCTAACAAATGGGGCGATGTCATTTTTTCTAAGGGAGGCATAGAATTCCATTGTGTGTATATACCACACTTTGTTGATCCATTCATCTACTGAGGGGCATCTGGGTTGGTTCCATATCTTAGCTATGGTAAATAATGCTGCAATAAACATAGTTGTGCTGGTAGCTTTAGTGTGGTCTTGTTTGTAAACATTTGGGTAAATGCCCAAAAGTGGGATTGCTGGGTCATAGGGGAGCTTTATGTGAAGTCTTTTGAGGAACCACCATACTGCTTTCTAAAGTGATTGAACAACTTTACATTCCCAACAACAATGAAGTAAGGTTCCCTTCTGACCACATCCCCTCCAGCATCTGTTGTTGTTAGAGTTCTTGATTTTTGTTGTTCTAACTGGAGTGAGGTGGTATCTCAAATTTGTTTTGATTTGCATTTCTTTTATGGCTAGGGAAGTTGAGCATTTCTTCATGTGTCTATTGGCCATCCTTCTTTCTCCTTCAGAGAATTTTCTCTTTAAGTCTTTCGCCCACTTATTTATTGGGCAGTTGTTTCTTTGAGGATTTGTTGTTGGGGGATTTAATTTGTTGAGTTCCAAGTATATTTTAGATATGAGACCCTTGTCCGTTGTATGTCTAGTGAATATCTTCTCCCAATCCGTGGGCTTTCTATTGATCTTGCTAGCTATGTCGTTTGCCATGCAGAAGCTCTGCAACTTCATACAATCCCATTTGTCCAACCTTTCTTTGATTTGTTGTGTTTCCGTGTCTGTATTCAGAAAATTTCGACAGGCGCCAAGGAGACCTAGGGTTTCTCCTATTCCAACCTGTAATATTTTCAGAGTGTCTGCTTTGACTTCGAGTTCTTTGATCCATTTGGAGTTGATTCTGGTGCAGGGTGATATATAAGGATCTAGCTTTAGTTTTCTACAAGTAGTTAACCAATTTTGCCAGCCCCATTTACTGAAGAGGCTGTCTTTCTTCCATTCTATTGTGTTAGTTCCCTTATCGAAAATTAGATGGCTATAGGTCTGTAGGTTCATTTCTGTGTTTTCAATTCTATTCCATTGGTCCTGAAGTCTGTTCGTATGCCAATACCAAGCAGTTTTGATGACTATGGCTTTGTAGTAGAGTTTGAAATTTGGTATTGATATTCCTCCAGCAGTGTTCTTTCCGTTGAGGAGCATTTTTGCTATTCGGGGTCTTTTATTGTTCCATATGAATTTTTGGATTGCCTCTTCTATTTCCTTGACGAATGAGGTTGGAATTTTGATAATTATCACATTGAATTTGTAGATAGCCTTGGGAAGTATTGCCATTTTCACGATGTTAATCTTTCCAATCCAGGAGCATGGGAGGTTTTGCCATTTTCTAAGTTCTGTGTGATTTCTTTTTTCAAGATTTTAAAGTTTTCATCATAGAGGTCCTTCACTTCTTTGGTTAAGTTAATTCCTAGGTATTTTATTTTTTGTGGGGCTATTAAAAATGGAGTTGCTTTCCTAATTTCGGCCACACTTTACTCATTGTTGGCATACAGAAAAGCCATTGATTTTTGGGGGTTAATTTTATACCCTGCTACTTTGCCAAAGTTTTGAATCAGCTTGAGTAATTTGGTAGTGGAGTCTACGGGATTCTTTAAATACACGATCATGTCGTCTGCAAAGAGGGAGAGTTTATTTCTTCTTTCCCTATTTGGAAAACCGTTATATCTGCATGTTGTCTTATTGCTGTAGCTAGGCATTCTAATACTAGATTGAAGAGAAGTGGAGAGAGTGGACATCCTTGTCTTGTTCTTGAGTTAAGAGGAAATGGCTTTAGTTTTTCACCATTAAGTATAATGCTTGCTGTAGGTTTGTCATATGTAGCCTTTATTGTATTGAGGAATGTTCCATGGATTCCTAATTTTTCCAAAACCTTCATCATAAAGGGGTGTTTGATCTTGTCGAATGCTTTTTCTGCATCTATTGAGATAACCATGTGGTTCTTATTCTTGCCCCTGTTGATGTGATGAATAATATTAATTGATTCGGGTATATTGAACAGCTTTGCATCCCTGAAATGAATCCTGTTTGATCGTGGTGTATGATTTTTTAGATGAATTGTTGAAATCGATTGACCAAAATTTTATTGAGAAGTTTTGCATCAATTTTCTTCGAAGAAATGGGTTTATAGTTCTCTTTCTTTGATGAGTCCCTGCCTGGTTTTGGGATGAGGGTTATGATGGCTTTCAATTTCATTGAAGAGTTGGAGGAGTATTGGTGTGAGCTCTGCTTTGAAGGCCTTGTAAAATCCTGCTGTAAAACCATCTGGTCCTGGACTTTTCTTAGCTGGGAGGTCTCTTATTGCTGTTTCTATTGCAATGATTGATAAAGGGCCTGTAAAGATGGTTTAACTCATCTTGTTTTAGTTTTGACATGTCAATATTTCCTAGGAAAAGGTCCATTTCTGTCAAGTTCTCAAACTTATTAGCATAAAATTCTGAGAAGTATTCCCTTATAATGTTCTGAATCTTGGTTGTTTCCATGGTGATGTTTCCATTCTCATCTCTGAGTTTATTAATTTGGGTTTGTTCTCTTCTTTTTCTGATAAGATTTGCTAAGAGTCCATCAATTTTGTTAAGTTTTTCGAAGAACCAACTCTTTGTTTTGTTGGGTCTTTCTATATTTTTTTTGAATTCTAATTCATTTAATTCTCATTTAATTTTAATTATTTCTTTTTGTCTAGTGGATTGAGGTTTATCTTGCTGTTCTTTTTCAAGGAGGTTTAGATGTGTCATTATATAGTTTGTTTCTGATCTCTCCAATTTGTTGATGTAGGAGCTCAGAGCTATAAACTTGCATCTGAGTACTGCCTTTGCTGTGTCCCAGAGGAGCTGGTAATTTGTGTGTTCATTTTTGTTGAATAGCATGAACATTTGAATTTCCTTTCTAATCTCCTCCATGACCCACTCATGATTCATCAGTGTGTTGTTCAGCCTCCATGTGATACCGGACTTTCTTTTGTGGCTTTTGATGTTTAGTACTAATTTTATTCTCTTGTCGTCTGAGAGAATGCAAGGTATACCTTCAGTGTTTCTGAATTTAGACAACTTTGCTTTGTGGCCTAAAATGTGGTGTATTTTAGAAAATGTTCCATGTGCTGCTGTGAAAAACGTGTATTCTGATGTTGCTGGGTGAAATGTTCAGTAGATGTCAGTTAAGTCTAGTTGATCTATTTAGCTGTTTAGATCTGCAGTTTTTCTGTTGAGTTTTTGCGGAGTTGATTTATCTAGTGGGGAGAATGGTGTGTTAAAATCCCCAACAATTAATGTCTTTGGATGTATATGGGATTTGAGGGAAAGTAGTGTTTCTTGGATAAATTTGGGTGCTCCATTGTTTGGCGAATAGATATTTAGAATTGGAATATCCTCCTGAAGGAGAGATCCCTTAATTAGTATGTAGCGACCTTCTTTATCTCTTCTCACGAATTTTAATTTGAAGTCTATTTTATCTGATATTAGGATTGCAACTCCCACCTGTTTATGGGGGCCGTTTGCTTGGTAGATTTTGTTCCAGCCTTTAACATTGAAAATGTGTTTGTTTTACGGGCAAGGTGTGACTCCTGAAGGCAGCAGGTAGAAGGATCTTGTTTTTTAATCCAACTAGACAGTCTATGTCGCTTAATTGGAAAGTTAAATCCGTTAAAATTAAGAGATAGGACTGCGAGGTATTTGGGTATTCCTGCCATGTTATCCACCTTCTTGGTGGCTGAGAAAACTGAGTTCTTCCTATGGCACTTGGATTCTCAGTTTGGGTGCAGTTTCTTGGCCCTTATTGAGGTCTTGGTGGTATTCTATGTGTAGGACATCTTTAAAAACCTTTGGTAGGGCTGGTTTGGTGGAGAAGTATTGTTTCAATTTTTCTTTGCTATGGAAGGTTTTTATTTGGCCTTCAGTTATGAAGGAGAGTTTAGCTGGGTATAGTATTCTTGGATGATAGTTGTTTGTTTTTAGGGCATGGCGTACATCATTCCAGGCTCTTCTTGCTTTGATTGTCTCTGCTGAGAAATCTGAGGCGATTCTAATTGGTTTCCCTTTATAGTTTGATTAATCTTTTTTCCTTGACAGCTTTAAGGATCTCTTCATTGGTCTGAGTTGATCCTGTGTGGATTATAATGTGACAGTGTGATGTCCTATTCTGGTCTGGTCTATTTGGGGTTCTAAAAGCTTCTTCTATCTGAATAGGCCTATCTTTTTGTATGTTTGAGAAGTTCTCTGCTAGGATCCTGTTAAACAAATTTCCTAGACCATTAACTTCTGTTTCTTGGTGCTCCTCTACACCCATTATCCTTAGATTAGGCCTTCTGATGGTGTCTTCCAAGTGTTGGATAGATCTATCATATTTCTTGGACTTGTCTTGGATGGTTGTATGTTCTTTCTCTATAATATCTAGGCTGTCTTCAATCCCTGAGATTCAATCTTCTGCATGGTCTAACCTGCTGTCAAGACTTTCTACTTTTTTTTTTTATTTCTTTTCCTTCTAATTGGTCAGCTTTTATGGCTTCAAATTCTTTGTTAAAGCTTTATTTTAGATGTTGTATGAATTTCTTTACTTGCTTAATTTGGTGTTCAAGTGTTTATTCTCATATCACTTAGTTGATTGGTTATGGTTTCTTTTGACTCCCATTCCTTTTGTTGGGTTCCATTCAGCATTCCCTTTGTGCTCTCCCTGACTTCCTTCAGCTCTTTGTTAATGGATTCCATGAATGTCTTTAGTGATCTTTATGTATTCTCTTTCTGCTCTCTCAATTCCTGTATTACTCTTTGATTAGCTTCCTCCCGTTCGTGGGATTCCTGCAGTTCTCTTTGAGTGTTCTCAGCCTGCTCATGCCATTCCTGACTTTCTCTTTGAGTATTCTCAAGCTGCTCACACATATCTTGTATCAGTTTTTGAGTAACTTCCTCACGCTTATGATATTCCTGTATAAACTTTTGGATTGCCTCCTCTCTCTCCCTATCACGCTCATTCAGAATCCTTTGTATGTTTTAAATCTTTTCATTTATCATGTTTGCCAGCAGTGTTTGTAGAGCTATTTGGGAACTCTCCTCTGGATTATCGATTATCTGTTCTGTCTTCTGATTATCAAGATTGGTAATTGAGATACCCGGATTTGCCATTTTTCTTGTGTTTTTTCCAGCTTACTCTGCCCATTTGAGATGAAAATAGCACCGGTTTTGTGTTTGAACACTATCTTACGGCAACCCTCAACTAAAGTCTGAATTTGTACAGTCAATAGTCTACAGATACAATCTAGTTCAACAGATACATCTATTCAACATCAAACAACTGTATGTTAATGGGCTTCGAACCGCAGAGAAAAATTTGGAAAACCGGAAATTATTAGGGTTAGGGAGAGATGTGGGTAAAAATTGGAACAGATTGGTGTGGGGAGGCACAGGGAGAGTTAACTAAGTTCTAATCTCAATGCAGGAAATAGGTTGGGTAGGATGAAAGTATAGGGAGAGAGAAAAAGAAGAAAGGGAAAGGGAAAAGGAAAGAGACCAGAAAAAATAGAAAAGTAAAAATTAATAATATTATGGCGACACGAAAACAATCTATTTGGAGAAGAACGTGAATATATTGAAAGAAGTGGAGGGACACAGGGGAGATGTGAAAAAATGAGAATAAAAATGCTTAAAATATTATATAGGTATAAATAGGTAGTACTGCTATTAAGGAATTGAAGTCTCAGAGGTTTTTGAATTGAGTAATAAATTTGTGGATTAAGTGTGTACACAATGGGGGATAGGGTCTACGAGTTAACTACGGGTTTATCTGAGGACGTGCAGGACAAGAGTTAAGTCACATAAAGAAGAACAAAAGAGAGGAAAAGGTTAAAAGGATAAGAAAGGAAGAAAAAAAGATCAGAAGTTCAGTAGAGCTAAACAAAAAACAAAAAAAGATAATCAAAAAAGAAAAAAACAGAAAGAAGACAAAAAAGGAAAGAAAAACACACATTCACGTATCCCTAAAATAAAAATTATCAGAGGAAAAAAAAGTTACTATAAAACAATTTTTTTTTCAAAAAAGGCAAAAATAAACGATTGAAAAAATTTTAGAAAAGAGAAAAAATTTTTTTATATGAGGCACCAAAAAGAAGAAGAAGAAGAAGAAGAAGAAGAAGAAGAAGAAGAAGAAGAAGAAGAAGAAGAAGAAGAAGAAGAAGAAGAAGAAGAAGAAGAAGAAGAGGAAGAAGAGGAAGAAGAGGAAGAAGAGGAAGAAGAGGAAGAAGAGGAAGAAGAGGAAGAAGAGGAAGAAGAAGAAGAGGAAGAAGAAGAACAAGAAGAACAAGAACAAGAACAAGAACAAGAAGAACAAGAAGAAGAACAAGAACAAGAAGAAGAGGAAAAAGTTCTTTGATTTTTTGGGGGAGGGGTGGGAAAAATCCTGTATCTCCCTTGTGTCTGTAACCAGCCTCTTGTTGGAGTCTCTGGTCTGCTTGTGGTCCTGTGGCTTGGTTGGTTTCTTAAGCCAGTTTGTTCGAACAGGCAGAAAAATGCTCTGCTTTACCCAGGATTTTGAGATCCTCCTCCCAGGTTAGTTTAATGGGAGGCTGGTTTGCTTTGAGAATGACAAAAGAGGGGGATGCAGTGATGAGGCTAGTTTCTGGTTAGAGTTGAGGCCTGTCAACAAACAGTAGCTTTTCCCTGGGGATATTTTGTGAAAAACTCACAGAGCCCAGCCTGGAGCCATTTTCAGGGTTTCTGTTTACTGAATTTCAATTGATTGTCCAGGTTGCTAGAGGGAGGGGCAGCCTCTGGCTCTGATTACCCAGTGAAGAAAGCCACTCCTAGGGCTGGTGCCCGAGCTGGGTGACTTTTCCCTGGGTGGAGCTGAGTCTGGCAGGTCACGCTGCCATAAAGTTCTTGTGACCTGCTAAATGACTCGTTTTATTCCAAGGCCTGAGTTGGAGCTAGCAGCTCCGCCGAGCTTTGTCCATATCCAAGATGGAGATCTCCGGTACTGAGGGAGGGAGAGGTGGCATTCCCTCCTCTGCTCCCTGAGAAGTAGTGAGGACGTCAGGCTTGGTTGCTGGGTCGTCTCTGGTCTGGGAACTGCAGGATGAAGTTGTCCGCTCCTTGTCTGTTCTTGCTGGTGTTGAGTAGAATATGCTCTCCCGCTGTGTCTGGGTCCTTCATCCCGGACTCTCTGTGGCTCAGGTATGGTGCCCTGTGGTCGCCGCTGCCACCATGGCCGGCGGCTTGCAAGTGCTCAGATGTGTCTCCTTGCCTGGATTTTCCCTCTCTGGCCTGTCTCTCTGTTCTGTGATGGCACCCTTGGTGTGATTCTCAGGCTTAGGACTGTTCACTGGAACTCTAAAACTGCTTTCTATGCGAGAGCTTGTTTAGATTACAGCTTCTCCTCCGCCATCTTCCCAGAATTCCCCTTGATTACTAATTTTTATCTGTGTAGAAACTTTATTTTAAGGTAGTCCCATTTATCGAGTCATTCTCCAATTTGTTGTGACCCTGGGAATCTGTTCTGGAAGTTCCTGCATTTGCGTATAAGTCTAAGTCTCTCTCATACTCGTTCCTGCAGTAGTTTCAGAGTTTCAGGCTTGATGTTAAGGTCTTTAATCCATTTTGATTTTATGTTAGTGTATGGTGATAGGCAAGGGTCCACTTTTAGTTTTCTGCATGTGGCCCGTTTTCCCAGCATCAGTAGTTGAAGAGGTTATGATTCTTCCACCATATGTCTTTGGCTCCTTTGTCAAATATCAACTGACTGTACATATACGGCTATATTTCTGGGTCCTCTAACCTGTCTCACTGATTTTTGGGTCTCTTTTTGTGTGAGTACCAAGCTGTCTTTGTTATTATGGCTCTATAGTAGATCTTGACGTCCTGTATCACGATCCCTCCTGCATCCTTTCTTTTGCCTAAAATTGTTTTGGCTACGCCAGGGCTTTTATTCTTCCATATGAAATTTTGGACTATTTTCTCTATTTCAGTAAAGTAGTCATTGGAATATTAATGGGAATTGCATTGAATGTGTTTATTGTTTTTGGCAGTATGGCCATTTTCACCATATTAATTCTGCCTATCCAGGAACATGGGAAGTCTTTCCATTTCCTGGTATCCTCTAAGATTCCTTTTCTTAAGCTTTTATAGATTTCATTAAATAGAACTTTTACATCTTTGATTAGGTTACTTCCTAAATACTTTTTTTTGAGGTTATTGTGAATGAGGTTGTTTCCTTGATGTCCATTTCTGTTTGTACTTTGTTGGTTTACAGAAAACCGACTGATTTTTGTGGGTTGATTTTGTATCCGGGTACTTTGCCAATTTGCTTTATAAGCTCTAAGTGTTTGGGGATGGAGCTTTAGGGATCATTAATTTATAAAATAATGCCATCTGCAAAAAGAGAGAGTTTATATTCTTCTTCTCCTATGAGGATCCCTTCAATGTATTTTTCTTGCCTTATTGCCCTGGCTAAAAATTCCAGAACTATACTGAAGAGGAGTGGAGAGAGTGGGCATCTTTGCCTTGTTCCTGTTTTTAGGGGAATTGGTTGTAGTTTTTCCCTATCAAGCATAATATTAGCTTTTGATCTACCATGTAAGGCTTTTATTGTCTTATGAAATGTTCCTTCTATTCCTTTTTTTCAGAGCTTTTAACATGAATGAGTGCTATATTTTATCAAAATCCTTTTCCAAATCAATGGAGATAATCATGTGGTTCTTGACCTTGGATCTATTGATGTGCTGGATTACATTTATTGACTTACATATGTTAAACCATCCCTGCATCTCTGGGATGAAGCCTACTTGGTCATAATGTATGATTTTTTGATATGTTCCTGGATTCTGTTGGCTGCAATTTCATTGAGGAGCTTTGCATCTGTCTTAATCGAAGAGATTGGTATGTAGTTCTTTTTTTGTTGGGTCTTTGCCTGGTTTGGGGATAAATGTGATATTGGCTTCATAGAATGAGTTTGGGATTACTTCCTCTGCTTCTATTTCTCTGCAGAGCTTGAGGAGTATGGGTATTAGCTCCTCTTTAAAGGCCTTATAGAATTCTGTAGTGAATCCATCAGGTCCTGGGCTTTTCCTGTTGGAAGATTTCTTATTACTTCTATCTCATTGTAGGTTATTGACATTTGTAATTGATTTATTTCTTCTTGGTTCTGTTTCAGCAATTTGTATTTCTTTTTTTTCATGCAGGAAAAAAAATTTATTTACCAAAAGGCTGCCTCCACCATGCATGGTGGAAAAGCATGACTGAAAAGGAAGAGGGTCGACCCACCTCTGATCAAGACTTATCTAGGCCAGGGACAGGAAGAAGTGTGGCCAGATGCTGGAAAATTGTGGCCACATTGGATCTGGATATGACCTCAGGGTCTGGAACCCTCCGAAGGTCAGATGGGAGGCATGTGACCAGAGGTGGCCTAGTATGTGACCTAGCAGGAGAAGGTGATTGCTTCCAGGTCTACCAGTTACCTATGTAACAGATATTGGGTGGAAACTTAGCCAAGAGGGAGGGAGGGTCCCTGTTCAGAACTTACACTCCAGCCATTTGAGAATTATGAAAAAAAGGTTGAAGATTCTCTCTGGCTACTTCCTGTTTGCAAGCTGCATTGACAGTAAGGGTAAAAGGCTGATATGTGGTCCCATCTGGGAGAAGGCAGAGGCCAACAGCTGTCACTTGGGCATTGAGTCCTTAGATAAAGTCTGGAGGAGGCACATCTCTTGGACGAAGTCTGGAGATGTCTCATGATGCATTGAGGGACTGAAAAAAATACTAGAGAGCAAATAAATGGCAAGAGGAAGGACTTGGGGCTGAAAATGTTGGTAGAAATATCCCTACCTTCTTCTGACACCTGGCGACTAGATAGAGAAGTCAATTAACAAAGGCAAGAATATAAATTCCTGTCCAGTTGAAAGTTAGACAGGTATGGACATTAGATGGGCAGTCTTCTTACTTCTATTGACATCCCAGTTCTGGTTAATTTTGATAGGGCAGGCACAAAGTGGCTGATGTGATATCATCTCCTCTTACTCGTTTCCATGTTCCTTTGTTCCCCAGACTGGCTGAGTCTAGGTGCTCTTGGCTGGGATAGTTAGTCCCAGTTGGCATTCAAGGAGGCTTGAACTCAAGGCCTTGAGCACTTCTGCTCAAAGCTAGTGCACTACCATTTTGAGTGATGGTACCACTTGTAGTGTTTGCTGGTTAGAGATAAGAGGCTCGAGCCATGCTTCCAGCCTGTCTCTTTGCAGGTTAGTTGGGCGATGGATTTTGAGGGATTTTTCAGCCCAGGCTGGCTTGCACTGCAATCTTTTCCACAAAATCTCTTTGTTATTTCCAATTAAAGCAAAAAGGAGATCAAATATAATAAGTAGAGCTTACCTGGTCCTTATCAAGAATTGACCAAATATTCTGCAATGACAAAACTCGTTAGATGTGAGAATCTTAGCACAGATATGCCCAATATGTTAGAATCACGTAGTCAGTACTAGACTACAAACACAACACAAAACAAAAAAGGCAAAACTCAAAACTTAAAATTTTTGATAACAAGATTGAGAATTCTTTGCTAATAAAGCACATCAGATGGTTGGGCCTCAGTTAACCAGGGTCTGTGAAAAGAGCAACTTGTTAGCAATGCATATTAGAATACATGGACAGAGGAGTAGCAAGCTTCGTGGAAGTGTAAGGGTTGGATGGGGCCAAACCCTTAACCCACCATATGGCCAAGATAGCGAGCTCAAGATGGCGAATTTCTGAAAAAAATGCAAAGAAATCCTGAACAAAAAATCAAGCCTAGTTTGGCTAGCCTTTGAGAGGGTACCTAGAGGGGGTCCCCGGGAACCAGTCCATGTTGCACGCTTCAGGGCACAATCCAAAAAGTTGTAGAGATATACAAAGATGGACATGAATAGTAGAGAGCAAAGAGAGCCTGAAGGTAAAGAGACTTCTCTTTACCATTTCAGAGGCATAAATTGTCTAAATCTGAGAACAGCAAAAAATATTAGTTCATCTGGCTATCCAGGGAGCGCAGGAGGCATGTCAGCGGGGTTTCACGGCTCTGGCATGATTCACAGGACCCCATTAAATGTGTTAGAGAGTCAGTTTGGTGAGTGAAGGAAAGCTGACCAGGAAGAAGCGGTGTCCCGGCTTGCCCCAGACCCCTATAGAGAGAAATGGCTAAGGCCCCCAAACCAGGCATTCTCCGCTTCAGAGATGACCATTCTTTCTTCTAAAGGCCTTAGGAGCTCTGTGGAATGGCACCACATCTGAGCAGAGATTGAGCAACAAATAGCCGTGGAGAGTAGTTTCATTCACCAGAGTAGAGAAGTGGTGTGGACATGGATGTGAAGTCCAGCAATGGTATTGGTGAAAAGTCTCACATGGTGTCTCAAGGCAGTTTGGTTTGCAGAAAAGGGGGGGGGGTTAGGAAATTCTAGCATTTCCAACTCAAAAACCTCATCCCAGTCATGCCACCATTTGTAAGGTATATTAAATAAGTAGATTTCATTAAGTAGCCCATGAAGAGAACACCACACGCTATTTAGGCATGAAAAGAAGTTTATTTACCGAACTGCTGCCCCCACCATATATGGTAGAGAAGAATGGATGAAAAGGAAAGGGGGGATAGCAATATGTACTTCTGAAGAAATTCATCCATCTCTGCTAGGTTTTCCTTCCTTTGTGAGTAGAGTCTGGAATTATTTCTTTATGATTGTTTTGATGTCTTGGATGTTTGTTGTAATTTTTCCTGTGGTATCTCTGATACTATTGATTTGGGTCTCCTCTCTTATTTTGTTAGTTACTCTTGCCAGTGGTCCCTCAGTTTTAGTGTCTTTTTTTTAAAACAGCTTTTAAAAATTAATTTTATTTGTAATTTTCATACTCTCTGTCTCATTAATTTCAGCTATTATTTCGGTTCTCTTTCTCTCTAGCAACTTTAGGTTCAATTTTTTCTTGTTTCTCTAGCAGTTTTAGTTGCATCATAAGATCATTTACTTGTTCTATTTTTTCTTGATGTGTGCACTGAGAGCAGTAAATCTGCCCCTCAAGGCTGCTTTCGCTGTGTTCCATTGGTTACTTTGTGATGTATCTTCATTTTCACTGAATTGTAGGAACTTTTTAATTTCTTCTTTAATTTCTTCTGTGATCCATGTATTGTTCAACAGAGTGCTGTTTAATTTCCACATATTTTTTTTTTCTATTTATGCCTTGTTCTTGAGAACGAGTTAGATAACACTATGCTCAGATAGAATACAGAGTATCATGTCAATCCTCTTGTATTTGCTTAAATTCCATGTATGAACTAAGAAATGATCTATTTTAGAAAATGTTAGAGGGGTTGCAAGAGGAAGACCCTACTGATGTGAATACCTGTAATTCTAGCTACTCAGGAGGCTCAGATCTGTGTATTTAGGTTCAAAGCCAGCCCAGGGAGGAAAGGTCATGAGGTTTTTCTGGGGTTGCTCAGCATCACACCCTGCCTCAAGTCTGGGGTTGTTCACCACTTTTGCCACCATGAGCTGCTTATGCATGCCAGTATGGACAGGCAGAAACCACCACGGGTCTGGACTGGTTCACTGCAGCTGTCCCCACCTCTGCCACCACTGCTGCCCCGGGCTGGCCTGGGCAAGTGCCAAGAGGCATTGTGCTCCAATTCTGGGTGGTTTGCCGCCACTGCCAGCTGCTGCTGCTGTTCCAGGTTAGGCTGGGCTATTTACGCCAGCAGGACAGAGGTGTCACCCTGAGAGTTGAGGATCTTTTGCCACTGTTGACAGCTGCTACTGTTCCTGACTAGGATGGGCTACTTGTACCAGCCAGGCAGAGGCGCTGTTCCAGGGAGGGTGAGGGTAGTCTTTGTTCCAGCTCGGCCTTCTGAGATTTCTGTTTATATATTCTGGGTTGGTCCAGCTCTGGGGAGTTCCTGGGAGACTTGGGATGCTTGTGGGTGTGTGGTCCTCAGAGGGTCCAGACCTGGGCACTTAAGCAGCTTGGCACAAAACCCCGTCACTTAAGCTGGGAAACGTGGAGCCCCATCACCAACAAAGAGTAGGGGAAGGGTCATCCCACTTTATTGTCTGTGTAGGTTTTTCCCTTTTCTTTTTGCACTTCCTTTATCTCTCTGAGTAATTGCCTTTTTTTGTGGGTCACTTGCAGAAACAGAGCATTGAAATCCAAACTCTGAATTTGGTTGGATAGAGCTGTGGTGTTTCCCTGCTGTTCCATGACCTTCTTGGTCCCTCCCCTTCAGGTGGAGTTTTTCTTAGCCGGCCGGTGTGCCTTGGTTACCAAAAGATATGTACATAAAAGAATACGTTGTAAAGCCTGCAGATTGAAGTTAGACACTTTTGTTAATATAGCCTTCCTAATTTTTAGGAACCCAAGGGGGTGTTCTACACTAAAGTATTTTAAAGGGATTGAATCCTTTAAAATAAGGGCTACATTTTGCTCGAAAGAGAGTGAAGTGGAGGAGGCTTACCTAGCTATGGCCAGTCTCTGTATTTAATTTAGTTGAAGTTTCCTTTAAGGTCATATTCATTCTTTCTAATGCTTGACCTCTGAGGCTTATAAATGGATTGTAACTTCCAATTTATTCCTAGGGCATTATTTAATAATTGAGAACTTGGGCCATGAATGCAGGGCCATCTTCGGACCCCACAGCTAAGGGTAAGCCAAATCAAGGTATTATTATATGCTTCAGCTCAGCCTGAAAATATGTCCACTATTACTAATATATTCCAATAGCCATACTTTCCAGGCTTTACCTCTGTGGAGCCAACTTTCCCAAATTTACCATCTGAGGTTCGTCAAATATGAATTATTTTCATATGTTCCAGCATTTCAGCATTTACCTGTTGGAAATTACCTACACACATTACAAAGTATTGTCAGGCTGAGGCCCCACAGGTTTTCAGAACAGTTTTAGGCAGTGTCCTCGGGTAATTTACCAGGTTGCAAATATCTACATGTAAACTGACAGAAAGCTTGAGCCTGTATTCATTTTTCACAAGTTCAGTGTCAAGATTTGCACACTTATTACCACTGGTTTTGCTTCTTCCTTTAATATTGATGACCAGTATTTCTAGAGAACAAACTAGTTTTAGAGTGGTCTCCCAAGCTACCTGATCAGCTCAGATGTTTCCCTGTATCTTAGGGTCTCTAGTTCCTTTAACTCCTGTAAAGTACTCTGAACCTTGGAGACTTCTTCCATTTTATTCTCCTCCTTTTATCTCAAACTTGATTTCATGATCCCACTCTCCTTCTCAATGTGCTCCTTAACGTGCAAGTGTTTTGGCAGGGTCACAAGAGAGTTCCCTTGACTGGCCAAATGCTGCTCCTTCTCCCAACACCTTTGCTTGCTCTTCACCTCCTCCCTTAAGTTCACAAAGGTGCTATTGAGAGGTATTTTTCCCACCTCTACCTATTCCACTGGGAAATTATGCTTCTGCATTACATTTATGGTGAAGACCTCAGCAGCCTTTGGGGCTTTTACTCTAGTAGTTTCTCTTTCTAGTTTTCCACTTCAGTGTATTTTTGTGACAGATCTTTCAACTGTTTGTTTAGCATTTCTGCTTTTCTTCTTAATGCTCTTTCCCTTTCTATGGCATTCTCTATCAAAGTAAGTGGTCCTTTAACTCTTTCTGAAGAGAAACAATCTCTTTCTTGAGCCTGATATTTTCCTGTTCTCTTTTCTTGGCCTCATCTTCTATGACACAGCACTTTCCCGTCTTCTCTGCTAACTACTCTTTCCTACTTTCTTTGTTGCTTTGAATTTCTGGTGACACTTTTCAAAGCTTATAATCGATATGTAGTTCAACCTAATATATTCTTATATCAGGTCCAGCTCTTTTCTTTTTTTTTTCTTTTTCTTTTGGGTCCGGTCCTGAGGCCTGAACTCTGTCCAGGACACTGCCCTCAGCTCTTCAGCTCAAAGCTAGCGCTCTACCACTTGAGCCACATTGCCACTTCCGGCTTTTTTCTTTTTGCTTATGTGGTGCTGAGGAATCGAACCCAGGGTCTCATGCATGCAAGGCAAGAACTCTACCACTGAGCCACCTTACCAGCCCCTCAGCTCCTTTTTCATAGCCATAATTTTTTAATGGAATTCAGAGGTCCTTTGCATGTTTCTCCAGAGCTATGAACACATTTTCCATGTGGTTAATGTGATTACTTAACCTGTCATTTACATTTTCCAGGTGGTGAATGTGATTACTTAACCTGTCATTTTCTATCTTTCTCCTCCTTGGACATTCCTTTTCCTAATGTCCATTTTGCTTGCATTAAGCTCACTGATCTAGTCCTAGAGGTTCCCTACTGCCATTTGCAAATGATCTGTACTGTTTTTGCCAAAGGTTTCTTGATCCTTATTCTGGTGCTCCTACCAAAACTCAAACTCTTTTCTTAGACTCGTTTTTTTTCAAGGTGTCTCTGTTATCAAACACCAACTGGGCAACCACTTTACCTAAAAATTTTCTAACTTTTCAAGCTTTCTTCTAATATCTGTGGCTGACTGGGTAACAAAGGCCATATTTAGGGCTCTTTGATTCTCCAGGACTTAAAGATCTATAGCCTATAGGTCCTATAGGCTTCTGGCAGAAGTTCCAGAAAAAACATTAGGGTACTCACTGGGGAACAGAACCATCTCACTCACCTTAGATTGAAGACTTGGCTTTCTAGCCACTGCGGTATCCCTGCTAGCTGAACCTGGAAATAATTGGTAAACACCTCCATACTTCAACAGCTGTAAGCCTCAGCTTGGGTAAGTCTGGGGAAAGACTTGCTCCAAATAGTCTGGTTCAATAGTGGGGCTACTGTCTGGTTCAAGGACCACCGTCAAGTCAATAACAGTATTCACTCCCTTTTCTACCAGGTGAAAAACACCTGTAAAATTTGCTGACAGTCATCCCAGATGTGCTTGTGTGTGAAAATTACTGTCTCAAATGAGGTAATGAGCCCCTGTTTTTTTTCTGAAAAGGATGGATTTTTCTGTTTCCAGTTACACAGGTCCCTACTTGTAAAGGGAACATATATTAGAAAGGGGTCCTGCCAACCACCTCCTCCATGTTCCTGTCTCAAGGGTAATAAGGGTAACATACCACATTGTACCACCTCAGTCTGGTACAAGTAACCACTTTTAGTATGGGAGGACTCATTAAAGTTGCTGATGACAAAGAATAGGAGAGAGAGTACATCAGTGCATCTTCCTCTGAGGGATTCTGTAAACCTGGGGGATAATATTTTTTGGATATGACAACCTAAGGCCTTGTTCTCCCATCCTGAGAAAATGAGTAAACAGGTGCATACAGGACATAGAACTATCAGCATACATACAAAGACCAAGATCCACAGACACTTAACCCACATGTCCCATACCTCTCAATGTTGACCTCTACAGGAGGTCCCAGATGAAAGAGAGAATGTCCCAGATTGCCTCTTGAGGAGGCTACAGATAACCTCTGGAGCATGTCACATATGTCCTCCCTAGGATGCCCTAGATAACCTCTCATGGAGGTTCCAAATGGATTCCCAAGGAAGTGTCAGATGACCTCCAAAGGAGCTTCCAGATGTCTCTTCAATGAGGCTGAGATTACCTCTCAAGTAGCTCCCAGATAGCCACTCAAGGAGGCCACATGAACTCCAGAGAAAGTTCCAGATAACTCTCTTGAGAAAGCAACAGATGACCTCCAGAGAAGGTCTTATATAGCTTCTCAAGGAAGTCTCAGATGATGTCCAAAGACGGTCATAGATTTCTCATCATGGTAGCCTGAGGTGACCTACCAAAGAGGCTCCAGATGACCTCAGGAGGTGGTCCTAGATTGCCTCTTAAGAAAGCCCCATGACTACTTTTGAAGAGGTCTCAGGTGGCCTCCTGAGGAAGCCCCAGGTGACCTCTGGAGAAAGTCCAAGATGGCCCCTGGAGAAGGACCCAGATGACCTCCAGCATAAGTCTCAGATTGCTTCTCAAGGAAGTGTCAGATGTACTCTTCATGAGGTTCCAGATGGCTTCCCACGGAAGCCCTACATTATCTCTCAAGTAGTTTCCAGATGGCATCCCAAAGAATCCACAAATAGCTTCCAGAGGGGTACAAAACAAGCTGGCAAGCTTGCCATGATGCACCTCTAGAGGTATATAAATGACTTTTGTCCATGTTGGACCTCTGGAGACAAACACTCCAGGTAGACTCTCAACCCTGAGGGCTGACACTCTCACCTATGGGGATTTTTCCCTGGGGCCAAGGCCTGATGCAATCCAAATGGATTATCTCAATGAAGTCTTCAAAAATAAGGACCTCTATAGTTCAAGAAAATCCATCGAGATACGTTTTATATAATAAATGTTCTCCAAACCACCAACCCCCCAAATTATGATATCCAAAGCTCCAAATATCAAAGGGAAAGCCTCTTTTCCCCTTCTCTTTGTCTCTCCTTCACTTCAGACAATACTTTTTTCGAGGTTTTTTCCTTTTTCCCTTCTACCAGTTCCTTCTTCTCTTTAGGACTCTCCACTCTCCACAGACCTGAACTGCATTGCAAGGCTCATTAATTACCATCCTTCACCTTCTGCCCTCCCTCAACTTCCTCTCCATCCAGGTCTTTCCCCTTATGCTATCACACCACTTCCTTCCTTCCAGGACTTTTTCTTTTTCTCTCACCTTCTATTGCTCTGAACAAGCAGCCTATATAAAGTCTGTACCCCTTCTCCACTCCAACTGCCTGTTTTCAAATATCACATAACAAACTGCCCACATCCAATCACTTCTTAACAGCTCAACACGTGGTGATTAATGCACCAGTCCCTCCCAGAGGATGCCTCACCTTCCTTGGTGGCATTCTTTGTCCTCTCCAGCTGATCAGGAGATGGGCCCATGTTGATTATCAGACCCTATAGATTATCGGGTCCTGCTGATTATCACAGTATCCTCCTTGTGAACTAGTAGCAATTGAAATTGGAAATTTGATTGTGGTATTACAAACTCATTGTGACATCACAAACCCATTTTGACATCATCACTACCATGACATAACAAACCCCTTGTGACAACATTGTCATTGTGACATCATGATTCCATTGTGACATCTCAAATCTATTATAACCTCTTAGCTCCTTTGAAAAATAACATGCCCTTTTCAACATCACAGTCCCTTTGTGTACCCATATCCTTGTTGTGAACTGACAGTTGAGATCAGACATGCCATTATAACATCAAAAATTGTTTGTGACAACCTCAACAGTGTGACATCACATTTTAATTATGAGAGCATCAGCTCATTGTGACATCACCAAACTCAATGACAGATTCGCATTATGACAACAATTCTCTTTTTGAAATCACAGACACATTGTGAAACCCTATTCTGTGATTTCATTGTATTTCAAATGTGGCATGAGAGTTGATATCAGAAGCGCATTTTTGTGCCTACAAACCATTTTGACATCATACTAACTTTGTGACATCACAGTACCATTGTGATATCACTAACACAATGTGACATCACAAACCTCTCCTGTCCTCATAACTTTTGTGACATGCTGACATTGTGATATCTTAGACCTTTTTGCCCTCATAATTTGTTTTTAACCTCATATCTCATTTATGACTTGAGATAACAGAAATCAACTGTGACATCATGACCATTGTGACATCACACTGACAGATGTCATGATCATCATGTCACATTGTGATATCACAAAAGGTTTTGATGTCACAATTAATTGGTGATGCCATACAGTAAGGGGGCTATGATGTCACAATTGGTTAGTGATATCCAAATGGCATAACGGATCTCATTTTTCATGAAAACACAGAGAATATCAGTTCAAAACAGACTGTGGTATCTCCAAAGTCATGTGTTTTCACAAATGTTATGAAGTCATAGGAGGATTGTGATGTCACAGTGTGACACAATGTTTATGATGTCTGTCAGTGTGTTGTCACAATGGTCATGATGTGACAGTGGATTTCTGGTATCATATATCATAACAGAAATGTTATAAGGTTGAAAACAGATTACGAGCTCATAAAGGGCCTAAGACATCACAATTGTTGCACATCACAAGACTTATGAGGTCAGGGCAGGTTTTTGATGTCACAGTGCGTTAGTGATATCACCATGGCACTGTGATGTCACAAAGTGATTTTGATGCCGTATATTTATGAGATCACAATATATTTCTAACATCAACCCACATGCCACATTTGAAATAGAATGAAATAAGCAAATAGGCATTTACAATGTGTCTATGACATCATAATGACAATATAATGTCATAATGCTATGAGGTCATTGTAAATTGGTGATGTTGCAAGGAGGTAATTGTGTAATAATGAATATGTGTTGTCACACTGGCGATGGGGTCACAGGGGTTTGTGATGTTACAATGGCATATATGAATTCAATAGTCATGTTTTCACAATGAGGATATGGGTACACAAAGGGACTATGATGTCACATATGCCATGTGTGTTTTCAAAGGTACTTAGGGGTCATGATAGCTTCATGATACACAGTTGTGATGAGGTCACAATGGGCTTTTGATGCTATAATGATTTTGTAATATCTCTAACACAAGTCCATTTTCAATTGTTACTATTTTACAATGTGCATAAAAGTTCACAGAATGAGCTGGAAGTCATAATGGACATGAATTTTTTAAAATGTTAGGCGGTCATTTTAGGTTTGTGAATATACAATGGGGCAGTGATATCATCATGACAATGTCAACTCATTACATCATGTCAAAATATTGTCTTGCTGTCACAATTAGTTGATGATTCCACATTTGTGATGAGGTCACAAAATATTGGTGATGCGTTGGGCATGTCACAATGACATGATGATTCTCAATTGTCTTAATTTACAATGAGTATATTAGTTCATAAAGGGACTGTGGTTTCGTCAAAAGTATGTGTTGTCACACATATATTGAAATTCTAAAAGGTTTGTGATGTCAGAATTTGACACAATGGATATGACATCTGGCAGTGTGATGCCACCATGGTCATGATGTCACTGGGAATTTGTGATATAAAATGTCATCTGTGAAATCTAATGAGGTCAACAACAGATTATGAGGACAAAAAGGCCTAAGGTATCAGAATTGCAGCATGTCACAAAAGTTATGATGAGAGGATAGGTTTGTGATATCACAGTAGGTTAGTAATATCATAATGGAAACATGATATACAAAGGGATTGTGATGTCACAATGGTTATGAGTTCCTGATTTGTTTATGATATCAACCTACATGCCACATTTGAAATAGAATGAAATCACAGAAAAGGCATTCATAATATGTCTTTGATGTCACCATGACAATGTGAAGTTATAATTCTATCATATCATTTTAGTTTTGTGATTTCACGAATGAGTAGTTGGTATAAAAATGATAATATGATGTCACAATTATGATGATCTCACAAACTGTGTTGGATGTCAAAATGTCATGTCTGATTCTCAATTGTCAGTATTTCACAGTGGGGCTTTGGGTACACAAAGAGACTCTCATATCTAAAAGCTATGTATTTTTCAAAAGTTATAAGAGGTTATAATAGATTTGGAATGTCACAATGTGATCCTGGTATCAAAAACAACAATGTGAAGTCACAATGGGTTTGTAATGTCACAGTGGTGATGAGGTCACAATGGGTTAGTTATGTCATGAGTTTGTAATATCACAATTATTTGTCCAATTTCAATTGCTACTAGTTCATCATGAGGACACTGTAATAACCACAAGTGCCCCTATAATCCACGGGAACAGGTAGTCATCATGGCCTCGAAATCTGGACCAATGGAGAGAGGGGTGCATGACACTGGAGGGGGCAGGACATGCTGCTGAAAGAGATAGGATGTCAAGCCTCACGTGGTGAGCTGCCAAGACGTGATTGGGCATGGACATTTGGTAAGTGATAATTGAAAACTGGAAGGCAAGAAACATATTGCAGTTGGGAAAGGGTACAGCCTATATATAAGCTGCATATTCAGAGCCAGAGAAGGGGAAACAAAAAGGTTAAAGGCCTGGATGGAAAGAAGGTATGAGACTGATGGAGGGCAAAGACCTGGGAGGAGAGGAAATTGAGAGAGAGCAGGAGGTGAAGGACGGCAACTGGCCACCTGGACAAGGCAGGGCAGGCCTGTCAAGAGTAGAGCAGCCTGAGGAGAAAGTGGAATGGTGGAAGGAAAAGATGAAAAGACCTGAAAGGTAGGACAGATCTGTAGAGAAGGAGAATGAAGAGAAAGGAAAAAGCCTTGTCCTTTGAAGTGTGGAGCTTTGGAGATCATTATTTTGGGGGTTGGTTGTTTGTATACCAGTTAACAAATGGCTGAAATGCTCTTTGGAAGTCTGAGGGTTCATGGTTGAGACTGAATTTAGCTCTCGGCATCCAGCCAAGGCCAAGGTAGTCGTTTGTTACAAAATTTATGAGGACAACACAGGTTTGTGATGTTACATTGCATTAATGATATCACAATATCAATATGAGGTCACAAAAGGATTGTAATGTCACAATGATGATGTGGTCACAGTAGGTTTCTGAAATCAACCTACATGCCACATTTGTGATAGAAAGAAATCACAGAACAGGCAATATCATTGTCTCTAGGACCTCACAATGAAAATTTGATGTCATAATGCCATGATGTCATTGTCATTTTGGGATGTAACAATGGGCTGATGGTATTATAACAACAATGTGACCTCACTCTGGAGATGATGTCACAACGCGTTTGTAATAGTACACTGGCATGTCTGATGTCAGTTGTCTTTGTTCACAATGACGACATGATTACACAAAGGGACCACGATATCACAAACACCATGTGCTTTTTCAAAGGTGCTAAGCGGTCACAACAGGTTTGGGATGTCACAAGGTGATCATGATATCACAGTGGCAATATGATGTCACAATGGGATGTGATGTCAAAGGGTGATAAGGTCACACTTGGATAGTTATGTCACAAAGAATGTGTTATATAACCATTACATGTCCAATTTCATTCTACTAGATCACAATGAAGATACGAGTTCACGTAAGGAGCTAGAAGACAGAAAGGCCATGAATTTTGTAAAATATGAGTATATAATAGGCTGGTGAAAATGCAATGAGACAGAAATAGATGCACAAAAAGCATTCGACAAGATCCAACACCCCTTTATGATGAAGGTTTTGGAACAATTAGGAATCCATGGAACGTTCCTCAATAAAATAAAGGCTGTATATGACAAGCGTACAGCCAGTATTATACTTAATGGTGAAAAATTAAAGCCATTTCCTCTTAACTCAGGAACAAGACAAGGATGTCCACTATCTCCACTTCTCTTCAATCTAGTATTAGAATGCCTAGCTACAGCAATAACACAAGATACAAACAAAAAGGGGATCCAAATAGGGAAAGAAGAAATAAAAATCTCCCTCTCTGCAGATGACATGATCTTGTATTTAAAGAATCCCATAGACTCCATTCCCAAATTACTCAAGCTGATTCAAAACTTTGGCAAATTAGCAGGGTATAAAATTAACCCCCCAAAATCAATGGCTTTTCTGTATGCCAACAATGAAAAAAATGTGGCTGAAATTAGGAAAGTAACTCCATTTGCAATATCCCCACAAACATAAAATACCTAGGAATTAACTTAACCAAAGAAGTGATAGACCTCTATGATGAAAACTTTAAAAACTTGTAAAAGGAAATCAAAACAGAACTTAGAAAATGGCAAAACCTCCTATGTTCCTGGATTGGAAAGATTAACATTGTGAAAATGGCAATACTTCCCAAGACTATATACAAATTCAATGCGATACCTATCAAAATTCTAACCTCATTCTTCAAGGAAATAGAAAAGGCAATCCAAATATTCATATGGAACAATAAAAGACCCCGAAGAGCAAAAACGCTCCTCAACGGAAAGAACACTGCTGGAGGAACATCAATACCAAATTTCAAACTCTACTATAAAGCCATAGTAATCAAAACAGCTTGGTACTGGCACAAGAACAGACCTCAGGACCAATGGAATAGAATTGAAAACTAAGAAATGAACCTACAGACCTATAGCCATATAATCTTCCATAAGGGAGCTAAAAAAATAGAGTGGAAGAAAGACAGCCTCTTCAGTAAATGGTGTTGGCAAAATTGGTTAACTACTTGTAGAAAACTAAAGCTAGATCCTTATATATCACCCTGGACCAGAATCAACCCCAAATGGATCAAAGACCTCAAAGTCAAAGCAGACACTCTGAAAATATTACAAGATGGAATAGCAGAAACCCTATGTCTCCTTTGCGCAGGCTGAAATTTTCTTAATAGAGATCCAGAAACACAACAAATCAAAGAAAGGTTGGACAAATGGGATTGCATGAAGTTGCAGAGCTTCTGCATGGCAAAGGACATAGCTAGCAAGATCAATAGAAACCCCACGGAGTGGGAGAAGATCTTCACTAGCCATACAACGGACAATGGTCTCATATCTAAAATATACTTGGAACTCAAAAAATTAAATCTCCGAACCACAAATCCTCAAAGAGACAACTGCCCAATAAATAAGAGGGCTAAAGACTTAAATAGAAACTTCTCTGAAGAAGATAGAAAGATGGCCAATAGACACATGAAGAAATGCTCAACCTCCCTAGCCATAAAAGAAATGCATATCAAAACAACATTGAGATACCACCTCACTCCAGTTAGAATGGCAAAAATCAATAACTCTAAATAACAACAGATGCTGGAGGGGATGTGGACAGAAGGGAACCTTACTTCATTGTTGGTGGGAGTGGAAACTTGTTCAACCACTTTGGAATGTAGAATGGAGGTTCCTCAAAAGACTCCACATAGAGCTCTCCTATGACCCAGCAATCCCACTTTGGGCATTTACCCAAATGTTTACAAACAACACCACACTAAAGCTACAAGCACAACTATATTTATTGCTGCATTATTTACTATAGATAAGATATGGAACCAACCAAATGCCCCTCAGTAGATGAATGGATCAAGAAACTGTGGTATATATACACAATGGAATTCTATGCCTCCATCAGAAAGAATGATATTGCCCCGTTTGTTAGGAAATGGAAAGCCTTGGAAAAAATTATATTAAGTGAAGTAAGGCAAGCCCAAAGAAACATAGGTCCCATGATTTCCCTTATTTGCAATATCTAGTATTTGTATGAGTCAAGCAGAAAAGGTCAGATCATGTGATGTTAGGAAAATGAACCCTTAGATATGTATTTTAATGTTTTTTTTTTCTTTCATGCGTGTGTTTCTAATGCATTTATAAGATTATTTCTTTTTTTCTTTGTATGTCCCTCCCCCACAGTATAACCCTGCTTTCACTGTATTTGTTGTCAGTTAAATTTGTGGAGGGGAAGGGGAAAAATAGGTCGTTTAAATAAGGATACAGTTGGACCCATTGCTACAATGAGAATTACAAGTTTTTTTGTTAAAAATGAACTTTACAACTTTGGTGGGCAGGGAGGATTGGGTGAGGGGTGTGGGGGAGGCTGGGAAGGGATGTGAAGGGTAAACAAAGTAGGAGGCTACAATACTTGATAAGAAATGTACTCATTATTTTGCCCATGTAATTGTAACTCCTCTGTACAATATGTTCACAATACACAATAAAAATAAATAAAAAATACATCATACTTAATTTTGGTAATAAAAAAAGGAAAATGCAATGAGACAGAGATATCCCATGTGATGCTACCATTACATGAGATAGTATTGTTTTGAAGTCACCAATGGTGATACTATACAGGTGATGAGGTCACTTAGGTTTGTGATTTCATAATGGATTGGTGATGTCACAATCTCATGCCAGATCTCTAATTGACAATGACTATATAAGTTCACAAGGGAAATGATGTATCCAAAGACATATGTTGGCACAAGTGTAATGAGTGTTAACATGTTTGTGATGTCCTCATGTGACTCAGTGGTCATGACATCTGGCAGTGTGATGTCACAGTGGTCATGATATCACAATGGATTTTTGATATCACATGTCATGCCTTAAGTATTATGAGTTAAACAATTTATGTTCTCAGAGGCCAAAAAGATGACACTGGCAGAATGTCAAAAATTTTATGAGGATAAGACTGTTTTATGATGTCACGGTGGGTTAGTGATATCATAATGGAAATATGGTGTCATCAAGGTATTGTGATATTATAATGATTATGTGGTCACAATGTATTTCTGATATCAACCCACCTGCAACATTTGAAATAGAATGAAATCACAGAATAGGCATTCCAATGTATCTGTGACATCACAATTACATGTGATTTGATGTCATTGTTGTTTTATGATGTCATGATGGGCTGATGTTATCATAATGACAATGTGATGTTACACTGGTGATGATGTCACAAAGGTTTTGCGATGTTAAAATGGCATGCCTGATCTCAATTGTCATTAGCTCAACATGAGGATATGAGTACACAAAAGACCTGTCAGGTCACAAAGGCCGTGCTTTCTTTCAAAGCTTCTGAGGTCATAATAGTTTTGGGATTTCACAATGTGATCATGTTGGTACAATGGCAATGTGATAACACAATGAATTTGTGATGTCTCGGAGGTGATGAGTTCACAAAGAGTTAATGATGTCTCATCAAGTTTGTAATATAACGATGACATACAATTTCAATTTCTTCTAATTCACGATGAGGATACTATAATAACCAGTGGAGCCAGAATTATCTGTGGGAGCCGATATTCATTGTAAATTCTTGGCTTGGCCCACCAGAGAGTGTGGGGAATGCCGCCAAAGGTGGAGGTGTCAAGCCTCACACGGTGAGCTGTCAAGAAGTGATTGAGCATTGGGCAGTTTTGGAAGTGTTGGTTGGAAACTGTTAGGCAGGAGATCCGTTGGAAGGAGGAGGGATACAACCTATTTTCAGAGCATTGTAAGGGGAGATAAAAATGAGAGTTACCCGGATGGAAAAAGTGGTGAGACAGCAGGAAAGGAAAAGCCTGAGAAGAGAAGAAGCTGAGGGAGAGCAGAAGGTTGGCAAGTGGTCATTGGGTCAGAGTAGGGCAGGCCTGTGGAGGATGGAGAGGCTTGAAGAGAAGAAGGAAGTGGTCTAAGGGAAAAAGGGAAAGACCAGGAAGGAATGACAGGTCTGTAAAGAAGAAGGGAAGAATGGAAAAGAAAGCCTTGACTTTTGAGGTTTGGAGCTTTGGAGATCATAATTTTGTGGTTGGTTGTTTGCAGAACAATTAAGAAAGGGCACGGCTGCCCATTGGAGGTCTGAAGTTTGGTGTTCAAGGCTGCCCTTGAACCTGGGTATCCAGTCCAGGATAAGGTAATCACAGTCCCCTTTCTAGTGAAAAATGGTTTATTATATTAAATGTGACTCGATGGTTTGTCTCCTTGCCTTAGAGGTCATATGTACATGAGTTCACAGAAAGAGCTTGAAGTCTCAATGTCCATGAATTTTCTAAGATCTGATGAGGCAATAACAGGTTTGTAAAAACACAATGGGAGAGTGATATCACAACAGCAATACCACAATATCATGTCAAAATTATGATTTGATACAACAATTAGTTGTTGATGTCATTCTCGTGATGAGGTCACAATAAGTTTGTGATGCCACAATGGGTTCACGATGTCAGAGTGGCATGGGAGATCTCAACTGTCATTAATTGGCAATGAATATATCAGTTCAAAAAGGGACTGCAATGTCTCCAAAGGTGTGTTTTGTTACAAATGTGATGCCGTTCTAACAGGCTTGTGAGGTCAAAATGTGACACAATGGTCATGAAATCTAGCAGTCACAGGGGATTTCTGATATCACACGTCATACCAGAAATATGAGATTGAAAACAGATTATGAGCTCACAAAGGGTCTAATATATGGCAATGGCAGTATGTCACAAAACTTGTAAGTACAGGACTTGTTTGTGATGGCACAGCAGGTTAATGATATGACAATGGCAATGTGATGTCACAAAGGATTGTGATATCACAATGCTTATATGGTCAAAATGGGCTTCTGAAGTAGAATGAATTCACAGAATAGGCCTTCACACTAAGTCACAATGTCACTGTGATTTATAATGCTATGATACCATTGTGGTTTGGTTACATCACAATGAGCTGATGGTGTCATAATGACAATTTGATGTCATTGCTGATTTATGATGTTACAATGGTTATGAGGTCACATTATGTTTCTGATATTAACACACATGTCAACTTTGAAATAGAATGAAAAAGCCGGATGCCGGTGGCTCACACCTGTAATCCTAGCTACACTAGAGGCTGAGATCGCGGTTCAAAGCCAGCTCAGGCTGGAAAGTCTTTGAGAATCTTATTCCCAATAAAAATCATTAGAAAAGCAGAAGTGGCTCTGTGGCTCAAGCGATAGAGCACTCGCCTAGAGGTGAAGAAAAGGGACAGCACCCAAGCCCAGAGTTCAAGCCCCACGACCGAAAAAAAAATTAAAATTAGGCATTCACAATCTTTTTATAACATCACATTGACAATGTGATCTCATAATGCTGTCTTGTCCTTGTAGTTTTGTCATGTCAAAAGTAGTTGATGCTGTCATAATGACAATGTATGTCACTCTGGTGATGTCACAAAGGGTTCATTATGTTAAATTGGCATGTCTGATATCAATTGTCAGTTAATAATGAGGGTATAGTTCCACAAAGGGACTGTGTTGTCACAAAGGGCATGTGTTTTTTCAAAGGTGCTAAGAGGTCCTAATAGGTTTGCGATGTCACAATGTGATAGTGATGTCAAATGGCAATGAAAGCTCACAATGGTTTTTTGATGACACATTGGTGATGAAATCAAATAGTTTTGTGAAGTCACATCTCATAAAAACATGTCCAATTTCAGTTGCTACTATTTCACAATAAGGTATTAGTTCACAGAAAAAGACAAATATAAAAGGCCATGAATTTTCTAAAATGCTATGAATACATACTAGGTTTTTGAAAACACAATGGGACAGTGATATCAAAATGGCAATGTGATGTTGCAATATGATGACTTAATAATGTTTTGATATCACAATTTGTGATGCCACACTGATGGGTTCACAAGAAGTGTGTGATGTCACAATGGGTTGGTGATATCAAAATGACACAGGTGATCTCAATTGTCATTAACACACAATGAGTATATGAGCTCACAAAGGTATTCTGATATCTACAAAGGCATGCATTTTCACAAAGTGATGAAGTCCTAACAGTTGTGTGTTGTCAGAATGTGACAAAATGCTCATAACATCTATCAGTGTGATGTCACCATAATCTAGATGTCACACTGGATTCGAGTATCACATTTCATACCTGGATTGGGTGTGAGAGAATTGGAATTTCAAAGTGGGTTAGTGTTATCAATATGGAAATGTGGGGTCTCAAAGGGATTGTGCTATCACAATGGCTATTAGATCACAATGTGTTTCTACTATAATAGGTTTGTGCTGTCATAATTGGTTGGAAATGTCACAATAGCATGCCAGATCTCAAATGTCATTAATTCACAATGAAGATATGAGTTCACAAAGGTACTGTGTTGTCTCTAAAGTCATGTGTTTCACAAATATGATGAAATCCTAACAGATTTGTGAGTTCATAATGTGCCACCATGGTCTTGATATCTATCAATGTGATGTTACAATGTTCATGATGTCACAATGTTCATGATATCAGAGTCAATTTCTGATATCATATGTCATACCTGAATTATTATGAGTTTCAAAACTGATTATAAGCTTACTAAAAGCCGAAAATATCCTAATTGCAGCATATCACACAAGTTACGACTAAGTTATGACCTCCTCATCAGTATGGCATCACCAGTTGTGACATCAAAACATTATTATAACATGATGTTGAGACATCACATTGTCATTGTGAAATCACGGTCCCGTTGGTTTTTCACATAGTATGACCTCACACTATGAAGCTTCTTCTATCAACTGGTATCCTCATATTGAATTATGAGTAATTGAAATTGGATACATCATTCTGATATTACAAACAAACTGTGACATCACAAAGCCATTGTGACCTAATCACCACGGTGACATCAAAAACCCAATGGGACATCTCATTTCCATTGGGACATTGTGGATTACATTGTGCCATTATAAATCTATTATGACTTATAACCACCTTTGAAAACACACATGGCCTCTGTAACATCAAAGAAAGTTTTTTGGATCCATAACCTCATGGGGAACTAATGACAACTATCATAAGACATACCAAGGAAACATAACAAATCCTTTCTGACATCATAATTGTGACATCATGTTGCCATTATGACACCATCAGCTCATTTTGACATGTAAAACTACAATGACATCATAGCATTGCAACATCACATTGTTATTCTGATGTCATAGACATGTTTTGTTTGCCTATTGTTATTGATTCTATTTCTAATGTGGAATGTCCGTTGATATCAGAAACCCATTGTGGGGCTGGGAAGGTGGCTCAGTGGTAGAGCGCTTGTCTTGCATGCATGAGGCCCTGGTTTCGATTCCTCAGCACCACATAAGCAGAAAAAAAAAAGCTGGAAGTGGCACTGTGGCTCAAGTGGTAGAGCACTGGCCTTGAGCTGAAGAGCTGAGGGACAGCGCCCAGGCCTAGAGTTCAGGCCCCACGACCAGACCAAAAAACAAACAAACAAACAGAAACCCATTGTGTGTTCATGACCATTTTGATATCATGATGCCTTAGTTTCATCACATTGCCATTGTGATGTCACGTTGCCAAATTGATGTCACAAAGGGATTTTGATGTGACAATGGTTGTGACATCACAATGAGTTTCTGTTATCAACCCACATGCCACATTTCAAAAACAATGAAATCACAGATTAGGCATTCATAATGTGACTATGATATCACAATGACATAATGGCAAATGTTATAATGTCATTGCCATTTTGTGATGTCATCATAAGCTAAAGATGTCATAACAACAATGTGATGTTACACCAGTTATGACATCACACAGGGTTTATAATGTTACAATGGTTATGAGGTCACAATTTTTTTCTGATATCAACTGATATGCCACATTTTAAATAGAATGAAATCACAGGATATACATTCACAATGTGTCTAAGACAGCAAAATGGAAATGCAATGTCATAATGCTATGATGTCACTGTTGCTTGTTGATGTCACAATGTGTTGATGGTGTCATAATGATTGATATCACACTGGTCATGATGTCACAAATGGTTTGTATGTCACAATGGTATGTCAGATCTTAATTGCTATTAGTTTACAGTGAGGACCTGAGAATGAAGTCACCATGACATACACAAATGAACTGTGATGATACAAACACCATGATTTTGTCAAAAGTGCTAAATTTCCTAACAGGTTTTGGTTGTCAAAGTGTTAATGATATAAAAATGGGTTAATGATGTCAAAACTAGTTTGTAATATCACATATTATTTCAAACTTCAATTGCTACAAGTTCACAATGATAAAAGTTCACAGAAGGAGCTTGATGTCCCAAAGGCAATGCATTTTCTAAGATGTGATTAGGTCATAATAGGATTGTGAAAGCATGATGGTACAGTAATATCACAATTGCTATATGATGTCAAATTCTAATTAATTGGTGATACCATAATAGTGAAGAGTTCAAAATTGTTTTGTGATGGCACAGTAGATCGGTGATGTGACAATGGCATTCCAGACCTCAATTGTCATTAACTCACAATAAGTATATAAATTTAGAACGGGCTTGTGAGGATTCCAAAGCATTTGTTGGCACAAATGTGATGAAGTCAGAACAGATTTATGATGTGACAATATGACAATATGATGGTCATTACATCTAGCAGTGTGATATCACTATGCTCATGATGTCAAAGTATATTTCTAATATTTCATGTCATTCCTGAAATAACATGAGGTCGAAAATAGATTGAGCTATCAATGGGCCTAACATAACACAGTGGCAACATGTCATTGTGATGTCGTAATGGTTATGAAGTGAAAATGTGTTTTTGATATAAACCCACATGCCACATTTGAAATATAATGAAATCACATAATAGGCATATATAATGTATATATGATGCCACAATGACAATGTGATGTCAAAGTGGTATGATATCATTACAGATTTGTGATGTCACAATGAGCTGATGTTGTGATAATGACAATGTGCTCTCACACCGATGATTATATTGTAAGTCCTTTGTGATATTTCTTTGGCATATCTGATCTCAATTGACATTTTACAATGAGGATATGGATACACAAAGGGACTGTCATGTCACAAAGGCCATGTGTTTTTTCAAAGGTGCTAAAGATGTCATAAAGGGTTTAGGAGGTCTCTAGGTGATTGTAATGTCACAACAGCAATATGATATCACAATGGCTTTGTGATGTCACATTGGTTATGAGGTCACATTGGACAGGACCAATTTGTGATGTCACACCAGGTTACTATCACAATGGCACTGTGATGTCACAAAGGGATTGTCATGTCACAATGGCTTTGAGGTCATAATGGATTTCTGATATCCACCAATATTGCTCACTTGAAATAGAATGGAATCACAGAATAGGAATTCACAATATGTCTATTATGTCACTATGACATATGATGTCAAATATTATGATATGTAAGTTTGGTGATGTCAAAGTGGCATGTCTTATCTTATTAGTCATTAGATTACCATGAGGACCCCAAAGGTTGCTATGTGCTGAATCTTTCAAAAGGCTCATTGTGCTGAGTGCACTACACAGGGTTCTTTGTGCTATTTTTTAAAATGGCTCTGAGCCCTTGAGAGGTAGGTATCCCAACAATCGCACACACACACACACACACACACACACACACACACACACACACACACACACACACACACACAAACATGAAGGGACACCGTGTACCTGGTTGGTGTATGGGGTGGATGGAGAAGAGTCCCCCAGCAGTCGGACTGAGGGGAGATTTGATGCACCCCCTGGGCAGCTGCTGGGGTTGGGGGGAAGACCTGACCTGAGGTGAGGAGGCTTCTGCCATGGCCTGATAGCCTTAGGGCAGAGTCAGGACAGCACAAAGCCAGGGATGGAGGCGTGGCTGAGGGGGGAAGAGGCATGACCCAGGGGAGGACAGAGCGTGGCTGAGGGGGCACATACCGGCTGAAGCCAGTGGCACACAGGGGCTGGAGCACTTGCACAGCAGTGGAGGGGCAGCCCGGGAGAGAAGTGGGGGCTGAGAGAGAGCAGAGAGAAGAGCAGGCACATACATCAGGGGTGGCAGCCTCAATGCCTCTGCTGCTCTAGGAGCATGGGTCTAGTCCAGGAGCACAGAGCACACAAAGCCAGCACATCAGGCACATTCCTGGCACCACCTCAGGGAGGCTCAGAGGCTAGGTAAGCCCTGAGTCTTAGGCCCCTGGCTGGGAGCTCAGCTGAAGCAGGGGCATGCTCAGCCCAGCCATCCACCAGCCCCTGCCCCTGCCCCATCTCCTGCGCTCCCTGAAGCATTGCATCTCCGCTGGCTCAGACCTGCTGCGCCTCTTGGAGTCATCCAGTGGGCGCTCCCAGCTGGTTTAAGGCCCTGACACGGTACCGGTGCCTGGTCCTCTGCTGTGGGCGCAAGCGTCCACCTTGCCACTGCCATCGCTGCAAGCTGCACACAGAACCACAGCTTACAGATTCTCCAGCAGCACAAGTGAGTGGCCGCCCGCAGGTCAGCACCTTGCCACCTCCTCCTACCTCTACTACTCCCACCTTGCAAATCCTGCCTCCTCTCTGTGTCCCAACCACGCCTCCCCAGCACCAGGCAGGCCAGCCTTGATTCTGCCACAAATGTGCCCCAGGAGTGGGGGGGATGGGGGATTGGGTGTTGACTCTGGGAACTCACCCCCATCCCTAGTGGCCAGTATCCCTGGAAACGGGAGATGCAGGAATGGGTGAGAAGGGGTCACCACTGAGCCCCTGGCTGGAGTAGTGGGAGCCACACAGTCCCACATCTGCACCCTTCCTCTCCCTTGTGGGAACCTGGTGGCTTTAGGCAGAGGTGGGGAACAGCACCTGTGCACCTGCCTTACTGGGTCTTTTTTCTGGGAGTGGGGGGTGTTGGATGCAGAAGATAGGCCTCCCTTGCTGTGTGAGCCCTTGTCCTCAGTCACCCTTTCATCTGAGGAGGGTCCCAGAAAAGCCCACTGGGAGGTGAGGGCACTGGGGGTCATATAGTAGGTGAATATATGGGAGGAACACATGCCCTCAGACACACATATACCTGGCTTATCCCCCCACCCCAGCTGAAAACAGCACTCACAGGGTGATCACATTTCCCAGCTCTGCCAGGGTCTGCTGGTGCTCCCTGTCCATCTGGTCTCCTTGTCTTCCCCAAGAATCTGCCCAGTTGCCCAGAAGCATCTAGGCTGGAAGTAGGAGTCTGTCCATGTATGTAGCCTTTAGGACCCCATCCATCTCCTCAATACCGCCCCCACCCTGGGTCACACCCCCCCTTGGGACCCCATGAACCACTGCTTGTTTCAGTCCTGGCTCTGAGGAGCCACCTGTCTGGGGATTCTTTCACCCAGCGTCCTGGCCTAGGGTTTTGGTGAATGGGGAGTTAAGGCCGGTTGTTCCCAAGGGGAAGGGTATGGCCCTAGAGAAGGGGAGAGGTGGGGTGGTGCTGTGTCATTAGAGTGGTGCTCCCCTTGGGTGGGAGCCCTTGGTTCTGACAAGGGAACAGAGAATGGGAACCCGCGTGCTCCAGCTAATACATTGTCCCAGATGAGGAACCAACAAACTTAGGAGAGGTAATACTCTGAGTCTGTGTGCGTGTGTGTGTGTGTGTGTGTGTGTGTGTGTGTGTATGAGAGAGAGAGAGAGAGAGAGAGAGAGAGATAGAGAGAGAGAATCTTTCTCCTTGTACAGCCTGACCGTCCTCAGGTGAATGATTAGTTGGCAAATTTCAGGTGCTGCATGGAAGAGTCATCTGTCACCATTCTGGAGGTGTGTGTGTGTGTGTGTGTGTCTATGTATGTGTGTGTGTGTGTGTGTGTGTGTGTGTGTGTGTGTGTGTGTTGGGAGAGCAGGGAAATAAGAACAATGAAAATATATTTGTCACCATGTTTAAAACAGCAAAAGCACTTTCTTTCTCTCTCTGTGTGTGTATTTGTTGTTGTTCTTTCTTCATCAATACCAAATACAAGCCGAGCCACAATTTTTGTTTTCTCATTCACAGTTTCATGGCTCCTTTATGGAAGATTTCAGTAGACATTACTTTCCTCCCCTTTCCACCTTTCTCTTCCCCCTTTCCTGTAGCCCACAGTAGCTGCTGGGCCTGAGTGGGCCTCCCTTAGAAGAACAGTGTGAACCCTGGACTGGAGTGGATGCCTGTCCTTCTATCCCCAGCCAGAAGTTTGGTGAGGCGAATGAGATCACAGCCACACTCTTCCAGCCAGACACTCTGCTCTTGTGTGAGGTAATTCAAGGGTTTGGAATGTGTCTGCCCAACATAATTTGGGAACAAGATGAGGGAAAGGATAGGGCAGGGGCTGTGAACCTATGAGGTTTTGGGGACTGGCTATGGTGTGACATGGCAGATGGTTCACCATGAGAGTGGATGAGAGGAGAACCATATCTAGGGCATTAATGGTCTCTGTGGGCATCTGGGCACAGGGTTCTGGGCCCCCACTGGTGCTGAGGATACCCTCCTGGGGCAGTGCCCAGTGTCAATCCTCCCTGGAGTCATGCAGAATTCAATCTGTGTCCCGCCTGGGCTGTTTCTAGCTGGGCAGCAGTAGGCAAATCCATTCCCCCTGCTGGAGACCGCTCGGTATCAGGAGGTGGCAGTTAGCTAGGGCTCGCTGAATGCTAGTTTCTGTAACCTGCTATAGGTTGTCTGGAAGGAAAAGGGAACCACTGACTTTGGAACCCTTTAAATTTGATTGGGACAAATTAAATACCACATTTTCCAGGTTTCTTTAATTTGAGCTGGCAAGTTCGACTAATGCTTGGGATTATGGATCAAATTAGATGGATGGTTTCAGCCATCAAACAATGATGTTCAAAGCGGCACAGACAGAGTTCCCAAGCCAGATTGTCTCCTGCTTTGAATGTTGTACCTTGACTGCCTTTCTCTGGCAGGTGTTGAATCTACTTAAGGTGACCACCCCACTTGAGGACATTGTGGGGAGCAGAGATTGTGACCTCTCCATCCCCAGCCTGCCAGCTATGAGCATAGATGATTCCCAGCACCTGTACTGGACTCTGGGAGATTCAGAGAACCCAGGCTGCCTCAAGGATCCTTCCTCTGCAACATGAACTTAGGGGCCAGATGTGGGGGATGATCCTGGCTGGCCCCAGGGGGAAGACAGGAGGCCCCTTGAGCCAGGCATTCAGCTCACAGCAACCTCATTCACACTTATGTGGGGAATTGAGTGCCACAGTGCTGGTTAGCTGCTGGACAGAGATCTTTGAGAAGATAGGCATCCCAGAGGCCCTGGAATGTAGCGAGTACATATTGGCTCACACCCTCAGAACCAAAAACAGTTCAGTGTGGTGGCACCAGGAGGGGGTAAGAAGGAGGAGGGAGAACTGTGGGAGAGCTTCATCAGGCTTCATCCCCCCTCCTCCACAGAGGATTCTTACCTGAATCAGATGGGACTTTTCTGTAGTATTTTCATAGACAGATGCTCATTTATTTATCCAACAAACCATTACAGTGTGCAACAGGCTCTCGGTGGTCATAGACAATGAAAAGTTCCAGGACTGGTTCCACAGCCCATGAAGAAACCTTGGATTGATCTGGATGCCAGTGCTTCAAGCCTGTCATCCTAGCTATTTAGGAGGCTGAGATCAGAGGATTGAGGCTTTTGGCCCAGGCAGAAAAGCCTGTAAGACTCTTGTCTTCAATTATCTACCAGAAGTGGATGTGTGGCTCAAGCCATAGACTGCTAGTCTTGAGTAAAAAGGCTTAGGGACAGCACCTAGGCTCCGAGTACAAGGCCCAGGACTGACACAAAGAAAGTGAAGAGAGAGAAGAGGGAAGGACAGATGGAGAAAATGAGGACAGCACCCAGGCCCAGAATTCAAGCCCCACAACATAAAAAAGAAAGAAAGTAAGACATGTTTGCCTGTAAATGATGGTGGAGGTGTGGGGGTGTGGGGATGGTGCTGTGTTTGGGAGACCAAGTGCCGACCTCGCTGTACAGACATTTGTAAGAACTCCCCAAGTTTGCCCCAGTTTGAAGCTACAGCTTCAAGAGAACATGTCCTGTGACAGGCAGAGAGTGGGCGAAGGGGTGCAGGTGTGAGATTGTTGTGTCTTTATTTCTTCCATTGAAGTATAGATTTGTATGCTGTGTATCAAAATCTGAAGTGAAGGGTTGCAAAAAGTTTGTGGCCTGACGAGATGGGTTTCCTCTGTCTATATGAAGGTGGCTGAAGCCGAAGCCACCAGTGGCTCACAACTCTCATCCTAGCTACTCAGAAGGCTGAGATGTGAGGACCATGCTTACAAGTCAGCTTGGGCAGAATAGTCTGTGAAACTTGATGATAGACCACTAGAGAACAGGTATTGTTGCTTTGGTTCAAGTGGGAGAGTGCTCACCTTCAGCTGAATTGCTGAGGGACAGCACCTTGGCCCAGAATTCAAACCCCTTGACCAGCAACAGAAAAAGAGGTGACTAAGTTTTCCACATAGCAGTGTGTATGATAGGAAATGCCATGCTGGTCTATGAGACATTCCAGATATGTGTGATGCTCAATGTTCTGTCTACAATGGGTCTGATGTCGGTACTGCCACCTTCTAGGGGGTGGAATCTGATCCTAATTGAAGGAGATCATGTTTATGTTCTCAGGGACTGCTGAATCCTTGGGCTATCCTGTGTGTGTGTGTGTGTATGTGTATGTGTGTGTGTGTGTGTGTGTGTGTGTGTGTGTGTGTGTTTGTGTGTGTTTGTCTGTCTGACTGTCTGTGTCTGTGTCTGGGTGTGTTTGGAGGTAGAAGACCTGGGCCTTGAACTCACAGCCTAGGTGCTGTCCCTGAGATATCTTGCTCAAAGCTAGAGCTCTGACACTTGAACCACAGCCCAACTGTGGCTATTTGGTGGTTCAGTGTAGATAGGAGCCTCACAAACTTTCCTGTGTGGATGGCTTTGAACAATGATCCTCAGACCTCAGCCTCCTGAGTAACTAGGATGACAGAAAGGAGCCACCCGTGATGGCTCTGTGTGTGTGTGTTTGTGTGTGTGTGTGTGTGTGTGTGTGTGTGTGTGTGTGTGTGTGTGTAGATATTGGTTGTAACAAGGAGTGCTGGAGCTTTTGGCAACTTTTAATCGCTGTCTTTGGGGGGTGCATGTGCTTTGTGGCTGAGGTCTAGGGGCCTGGACGGGTGAGACGTTTGAAGGCGACTTAGCACCTATAAATTATAAGAGAAAGGGTTCTTTGTGACCTGGAACTGTCTACTCCCTTGGGCCTAGTTGGTGGCAGAGGGAGCACAGGAGGACCAGGCGGTGGGGCCCATAGGGGTTGGCTCCCCAGGGGGACAGAGAGCATGGTCAGCACTTAGTAAGTCTGTGAGCCCTGTTAGTATGGACCTTATTGGCATGGGTCAGACTCTGGGTCACTCATCATGACGTCTGATGGGCAAGTCCAAACCTACTTTAAATCTTGACCTGTGTTCTTCAGATCTCAGCCTCCTGAGTAGGTAGGGTTATAGGCATGAGACTCTGGCACCGGGCCTCAGATCCTTTTTGGTATATTAGGGTTTGAACTCAAGAGCTTAGGCTTTCCAGTCAGGTCTTTTTCCATGGGAGCCAAGCCTTTCTGTCCTGGGCATTTCTGAGATGGAGACTCCATATATGCTCAGGCTTGGCTGGATCATGGTCCTCTTGTGACAGGCATGCGCCACCATGCCTGGTCCTCTGTAGTTGGGATGGTAGATATGTAGCACCATGCTCAGTCATCGGTTTAGATGGTTGTCCTAAACTCAGTCCACAGCAGCCGATTCTTGACCAGAGTTGAAGATCTGGGTTCGGCCTCAAACCTTTGGTCCTCAGTCTTTCCACAGGTCCTCCCTTGTGAGTAAACAAAGGATCAATACAAGGGGAACTCTGAGGCAGGGCCAGCCATAGAGGGAACAGTCATCAGATAAGTTCTTGGCAATTCTGTGAGCATATGACAGGAAGATACCTGGAAAGGACTAAGAAGGGGCCTGTTATATATCATGCCACATGTATGGGATTAGGAAACAAAACATGGCTCTCTTTCATCCTTACCCTATCCCCATGAGGAAGAGGATCCTTCACTATTCAGCTTTGCAGCTGGGGAAAAAGAGGTACGGAAAAGCTGGGTGACCTACTCATGACCCCCAGATGACAGGAAGCTTGGCCTGACTTCTCTGCCATGCTCCCTAGGACAATGGGTACTATTCAGTCCATTTCTTGTGGTGGGAAGTCCACTTATTGTCAGTCGTGAAGCTTGAACTCTGGGCCTGCGCACTGTCCCCAAGCTGCTCAGATATAGTTTAGGGCTCTACCATTTGAGCCACAACACCACTTCTGGTTTTCTGGTGGTCTTTGGAGATAAGCATCTCAAAGATGTTCCTGCCTGGGCTGGCTATGAACCATGATCCTCATATCTCAGCCTCCTGTGTAGTTACCATTGTAGGCCTGTGCCACTGGCATCTGGCTTAAGTATAATTCTCTCTCTCTCTTTCTCTCTTCCCCCCCTCTCTCAGTAACATGTTGAATGTGTGCTGGAGGTTTTGGCTCAGCGTCTCCATGTGGCTGGGACCCAAGGTGACCCTCTCATTCTGGAGGTAGGCTGTGTGTCAGGATCATATTTGCTTGGACTGTAGAACTAGCTTCCTTAGGTAAGCTCCTCTGTGCCCAGGGTAGACCGTGATGGTTACTCATTGTCAGTCTGTCTGGTGAGTCCTTCCCCACTACCCTCTGCTAAGACAGTTAAAGGAAAGTGGATGAGGAGGCATTGCATTGTCCAACTGCACAGCACTATCCCAAGCCTCTGCTCCTCACTGCCACCTATCTGGCCAGACCCTAATTATGAGAAACTGAATTCACTTTATGTCTACCTCACATTGCTGCAGTGTGTCGTTTTGGGGATAGGGGGCAGTGTGCAGAGGAAAGACCCTAGATCCGACACCTCCTGGGGGACATTTGTTCTGTGACAGCACGAAGTCATTGCTGTGGATAAGGAGGAAGCTGGTATCAGACTGAGCTGGAACAATGCTCAAAGGTAGGTAGGCTATTGAAGTATCAAACCGACTCATGTCTGACTTCCACTCACAAAAAGGAGGATGCAGTGCAGGTAAACCAGCACTGGCCCTAAGAGACTATAAATGGATGGTGGTGGTCAGGTGCCAGTGGCTCTCGCCTGTCATCCTGGCTATTCGGGAGGCTGAGTTCTGATGGCCGTGACTCAGAGCCAGCCTAGGCAGGAGAGTCTGTGAGATTCTTATCTCCCATAAACTACCTCCTTCCCCCACCCCTGAAAAAAGCCAGTTGTGGTGCTGTGCCTCAAGTGATAGAGCCTCAGCCTTAAGTAAAAGAAGCTCAGGGATGACACCCAGTCCCTGAATCCAAGACCTGAAACTCACAAAAAATAAAATAAATGAATAGTGGGCACATGTTATCTTACTACCAAAAAGGATGGATTCATTCTTCTCTCTGGTACTTGTAGCCAAAGGTAAGTGGCTTCCCTTGATGTTCCTCTAAACATCTCCGTCTCTCTATTATTTCTACTGGATTCAGTTGCAGGATAGAATTCAGATCATCCCACTTGATATGACCTTAAGTACCCTCCCTTGCCCGCCTTTCTTGGGGTGAGGATCCTGGATGTACTCACCACTGGGTGAAAGAAGCACCAGAGAGATGGGGGTAGGTATCCCTGAAACTTATACACACACACACACACACACACACACACACACACACACACACACAACTCACCTAGGCCAACTCTGACTAGCCTTTTCCAAAGATACTTTTATCTCCTTGGGTTAACTGACCTAGGAGAGGAACTTGATCCCCTATAAATGACTATTTTAAGTAGGGCTTGCTAGTTGACATGAGATAAACAGAAGCTCAAAGGAAAGGTTCTGGACCCTCTCTGGCTCAGGCTCACACTTGACATCCTGGCTCCTTGGTAGGTAGAGATCTGAGGATCAAAGTTCGAAGCCAGCCATAAGCTAGAAAGCCGATAAGACTCTTCTGTGCATGGAACCACCAAAAATCCAAACGTGGAGTTGTGGCTCAAGTGGTAGAGTAGCAGCCTTGAGCATGAAAACTCAGAGAGAAAGCTCTCAGATGCTCAGTTCAAACCCACATAAGAAATGGCCCCATTTGTTGCTCCCAGACTGCCTGGGCTTCAAGTGCCCTCTCACAGAGTGTGATACCGCACTGGTCCCTGGGTAGTGTATCAGAGTCTTCAGAAATTAGGTGGTGAAAGCCAGGCCTTTACCTTTGTACGCTCTCAACCACACCAGCTTGAGGCAGAGCATGAAAAGGCCAGCCACCTGCAGAGCGGAGAAGATGCCCCTCTACCAGGGTAATTGGAGCGGGCTTCTTAGAGGCAGCACTTGAAAGGGGGTCTTGCTTAACAAGGAGGATATGACAGGAAGCACAGAGAGAAAAGATGCCATAGATCAAGGACAACATAGCAGACCGTGTTCTTTTCCAGCCAAGGCTGCTGGTTATCTACTTAGTAAAGATGTGCAAGACTGTCCTGAAACAGGCCCAAGGTGTCACAGAACAGCTATCCAATGTTGGGATTTTATCTTAGCAGTAATGGGCTCACCTAGCACACAGGAAACCCTGGGTTCGATTCCTAGGTCCGACATACACAGAAAAAGCCAGAAGTGGTAATATGGCTCAGGTGGAAGAGTGCTCACATCAAGCAAAAGAAGCTCAGCGACAGCGCCTGTACCCCGAGTTCGAGCCCCAGCACTGTCAACATAAAAGTTCACTCCAAGAGACCTGGGTGACAGATTGATGGTGTGCCCTGTAGCACTTAGTAGATCCATCCATGCTTTGTGTCTCCTTCTACCACAGAGGGGATCTGGACACTCATTCTGCCCTGGGCACCCCTGGACCCAGTTATCAGCAACCCTCCCAAAGGCTTCCACTGGGACATGGAGCAACTGGCCCCAGAAATTCTCAGGTACCGGTTGGGTGTGGTGGGGGGATACAGAGCAGGCCTAAGAAGTCCTAGTGGGTCTGATATGCCCCAGACAACCAGGCCATCTCGTGGAAGTGGATGGGAGCTTAGAAAGGGGAAGTGATGTGAAGGGGGCTCTTTAATGCCCATGGCCCTCCCCAGACTGAGCCTCCCTTTGCTGTCCCTGAGGGAGGTAGAGGAGGGTCTAGGTGGTAGTGTCTAGAGGAGGACTAGTTGGAAATTGTAAAGAATGAGACACCATAGGCCATGCGCTGATGGCTCATCCTGGCTACTCGGAAAGCTGAGATCCAGAAGGTCTTGTATCCCTGCACAGGGTGGAAAGTCAAATGAGAGTCTCATTTCTAATCTCCAACCGGAAGTGGTGCCATGGCTCAAGTGGAAGAGCACTGGCCTTGAGCAAAATTCATCATCAGGGACAGAACCCAAGCCCTGAGTTCTAGCCTCTCATCCAAAAAAACAAGAAAGAAAGACACCCCTTGCTTGACAGAGATGGTGAAGGAGTGGGGTTGCTGTGGTTGGGACACCAGGTTCTGGCCTCAGTGTACAGCCATTTCTAAGAACTCCCAAAGTTTGCCCGAGTGTGAAGTTACAGCAGGCTGTGCATGTCTTACCAAGAACTCCAGAGGTTGTGGACTATGGTAGGCAGGGTGTGGTCAGGGTTGGAGGGTAGTGTCGATTATATTCTCTCCAAGCAAGGAAGAATGGCTTTGGATACTGGTGTCAAAGTCTGAAAGTGAAGGGTTGCATGTGCTTTATGGCCTGACAAGTTGGATTTCCCCTGGTTGTAAGAAGGTGGCTGAAACCTGGAACTGCCAGTATCTCACAACTGTCATCCTAGCTACTCAGGAGGCTGAGATCTGAGGATCACAGTTCAAAGCCAGCTTGGGTAGGAAAGTCTGTGTGACTTTATCTCAAGTGAAGCACCAGAGAACTGGAAGTGGTGCTGTTGCTCCAGTGGTAGGGTGCACACCTTCAGCTGAAGAGCTGAGGGATGGCACGCAGGCCCAAAGTTCAAACCCCATGACCGACAATCAAAATAATGTGGCTGAGTTTTCTTCATAGTGGTGTGAACAGTACGAAATGCCATGCTTTTTTATGAGCCATTCCAGATGTATGAGAGGCTCTGAGTTTTGTCAACATTTGGTCTGAGGATGGTAGTGCCATCTTCTCAGAGGTTGGGATGTTCAGTTGCTCAGGGACTGTTGAGGCCTTGGGCTACCCGTGTGTGTGTGTTTGTGTGTGTGTGTGTGTGTGTGTGTGTGTGTGTGTGTGTGTGTGTGTGTATTTTTCCCTCATCATTCTCTCCACACTTCCTGGATGCTTGTCTGCCTCTTCCTGACCTTGGATGGTGCCCTTCCTCAATAGCAACCCTGTATTTAGTCATGGTCTACGATGTGTCCTAAATTGCCAGAGACCTGAATGCATATTCCAGCTTTTCCTTGGAACCCAAGTCCGGCTGTCCATATCTTTGTCCTCATCCAGGGGTTTCTGGGTCCTCAGTGCCGGCTAGCATATGTTCTCTCTTGCCTCTGGGGGGGCAGGGTCACTCATGCTGTGTCCTGTCCTTTTCTCAGCTGGACCCCTGGCTTCATGTCCCACTCCCAGCAGGCTGGTAGTGGTGTGGAGGAAGGGTGTGGAGGAAGTGGCTCTGGCCAGCTTGACCTTGATAGCTGACTGAAGGCTCTCTAAACAAGGATAATCTGGGGCTACATGAGAGGTGAGGCCAAGGTGGCATGGATGTATTGTTCGATGTCTAGGAAATGTCAACGTACCTTAACGTAAGCAAATCTATCTTCTGGCCCAGCTGGGCCTCTCAGGTCCTTCTAGACAATTCTGGATGCCCAGAATACAAAGGCATATACTTTAGATTCCAGGGCCAGGGACCTGGAGGATGAGAGACTGGTATAGCCAGTTCCTCAATGTTCTGGGGCATTAGTTTTGACCTGGATGAGCTGAGCTAGAAATGGGGGCAGTCCTGAGTCATAGTCAAAGTAAACTGTCAAGCCAGATCAAGTGGTTTCTCCCTAAGTCCTTCTTGGGCTGAGGGGTTTGGGCCATGGCAGTAAGTTCCATGGAACCTGCACCTTGATCTCAACATGGGGCTGCAGTATCAAGGGAAGGACACTAGGGTTGCTCCTTGGTAGTCGGCCATGATTGCAGACTTTCATCTGCCCCCCTTCCCCAAGCACTGGTGAGGAAAGCAGGGCACTGAGACCTCGGACTCCTGGGACAGTGACTGCTACAAGCAGCAGCCAGTTGGCTGTGGATTCCTGAGCCTACAAAACTTTCATGAGCCCAACTCAACAGCTGCCCAAGTTCTGACTGACAAATTTGCACTCTTGTGATACTCCTGTGACTGGGCATTATCTGGTGTGACATCTTACAGCTCCTGCCTCTCCTGGCCCAGAACCGTGGTCTGAGACTGATTTACTGCTCGGATCCACATTGCACCCATGATAGATGCCATTATGATGATCTTCATGCCCCAAGGCTCGACACTTCTCTGGTACTGTGGCCTGCTCTGTAGGCAATGTCCTCCAAACAGGCTGCTACCAAGACTTGTAGGACACCTAGACATTAGGGGATTCCCAGGGGCCCACTGGAAAAACTCTGCCTAGAGCTACAGAGTAAGGTCCAAGCAGGACAGGTGTTGGTCATGGGGCTTGAACTCTGGGCCTGGGCCCTGTCCCGCAACATTTCACCATACCACATGAGCCATAGAGCAACATTCAGTTTTCTGTAGGTTCCTTGGAGATCAGAGTGTCCCAGACTTTCCTTCCTGGGCTGGCTTTGAAACGTGATCCTCACATCTCAGCCTCCTGAGAAGCTAGGAGGACAGGCTTGAGCCACCTGTGCCTGAATGATCTGGACTTACACCACAGTGGACTAGGAGCTCCTGAAATCATTTCTTTAATTTTCTTGTGCTAGTATTGGGGCTTGAACTCAGGGTTTGGGCTCTGGTCTCTAAACTTTTTCCTTCAAGGTTACCACTTTACCACTTGAGCCACAGCTCCATTTCTGGATTTTGGTAGTTAATAGGCAAGAAGAATCTCATTAACTTTCTTCTACTGAGCTGGCTTGACCCTCGATCTATATTTCAGTCTCCTGAGTAGCTAGGATTTACAGGGGTTGAGCCTCTGGTGGTATTGGGCTATAAGCTTTTCTAAAGCAAGAGTTCTTCCCTGTGTTTACCCTGACTCCTCCATGCAAAGGAGGCCTGAGGGTCAGGAGCTGTGAAAACAGGTTTCCAGCCACAGGAAATGGCTTTTGGTCCCTGGCGAAATGCCAAGCTAAGCTTCCCCTTTGGCGCCATTCTGGGACCCCTCCCTCTGCCCTGTGATTCAAGTCAACGTTGACCCAGCCTTGAATTTCCTGCCTGCCTTTTCTGAAGCCATAGAACCTTCATACCACTCACACCACCTGCTCTGCAGCACACCTCAGGACCTTTGCCCATGCTATACCTTCTGCCTGAGGCGCTCTGTCTTGTACCCACATATTAGAACTACTGTGGAATTTTGGCACTGGTTAGATCACTTCCTGGAGCAAATCTTTCCTTCCCTTCTTCATCTTTATTTTTTTTTAATGTTGATTTGCTAGAGATGGAACTTGTGCAGGCTAACTGGCAAATGCTCTATATTAGTGTGTGTGTGTGTGTGTGTGTGTGTGTGTGTGCGTGTGTGTGTGTGTGTGTGTGTGTGTGTGTGCGTGTGTGTGTGTGCGTGTGTGTGTGTGTGTGTGTGTGTGTATGTGTGTGTGTGCCAGTCCTGGGGTTTGAATTCAGGCCTAGATGTTATCCTATCCCTGAGGTTTTGTGCTCCAGGCTAGCACTGTACTACTTGAACCACAACCACAGCTCTACTTCCGGCTCTTTGGGTGTTTAATTGGAGAAAAGTGTCTCATATTGACTTTCCTGCTTGCAATTGGGATTCTCAGATCTCATCCTCCTGAGTAGATTACAGGGGTGAGCCACCAGCACCTGCCCTCTACCCTACCTCTTACCTATAACCTCGGCCCTCCTCTGAGTCCCAGAAGAATATGTCTCACCAGGTTCAATTTTTTTGGTCAGTCTTGGGGCTTGAACTCAAAGTTCATACTTGGGAGAGACTCTAAACATGTGAAGACTGTGACAAATGCTTCCATTTAATTATGTATCATGTTTCAACACTTAATAAAATGTTAATTAAAATGAGTCAATGTCCTAAATTATTGTGTATAATTTTATAATAGATGTGCAAAATAAAATATTTGTATAACAATACTAAATACAATAATCAATAAATGAATCAAAGAAAAATAAAATACAAAATCAATAATAAAAATCATAATATGAAATGAACATGCATATATAAGTATATGTCATATATTACACATTTATAGAAATATTTCTTCCATTGCAAGGCCTTCATTCAGGCCCTGGGAACTCTATCCTGAATTTCTTTTCCTCAAGGACAATGAGTTTCGCATTCACCCATGGTACAAAAGAGTTATCTGGACGGTGAGCTCAAAAACTAGCAATGGCAAAAACACTGGCCCCAGTTCCAAGAGAGTGACTTAATTTTTTAAATGGAAGCAGTTATGTTTATTCAGTTCCATACTGAACATTAAAAAAAGCAGTGTAGAGTTTTGTACAGCTATTCAAACATCCTTCCCTTACCTGCAAAGTGCTTCTCTGAGAACAACATTGTTTCTCTTTTTTTGTACATTTTTTATTGTAAAAATGTTCTACAGAGGGGTTACAGTTCCAGGAGCAAGGTAATGAGTACATTTCCTATTGTGCATTGTTTACTCCTCCTGTGTTTTTCCCCTACCATGCCTTCCCTCCCATCTCCACAACTACCTCCCCCTGCCTAGGTCAGTGACTTAGTTTTTCATTTTAAGTTGGCATGGGGTTTGAACTCAATTACTGGCAACTTTTCCCTCATATTGCTACAGATTTACCAAGACCCTGAGTTCAAATCCCACGCTATGAAAGAAAACTGGCAAAAATTCCAAACCAGGGAGCTTCATTTTTTTTTTTTAGTTAAATAGTTAATTTTTATATGTTCTTTTTTTCTTTTTTTTTGGTCAAGCATGGGGCTTGAACTCAGGTCGTGGAAACTCTGCTTCAGCTTGGATCTCGCTTGGCTAGAGTGCACTCATTGGACCCATAGCCAATCATGAGATCCTGGGCCAAGAGGACTTTCAGGAAGAAAAAAAATTTGGACAGCACAAAAAGTGGTGAGGGGCAGAGAGCTGGGGTTTTACAATTTTTTTTCTTTGCTCAGTGACCATCCTGGGTCTGAATGGCAAAGCTGCAAAGTGGACCTGACCTGCTATTGCTGGTGGCTGGTGGGCTATCAATGAGGCCATAGGCTAACCTGTGAACATAGGCCCTGGGTTCAAATCCCAGTCCTGACACCAATAGCAGGAGATCACATGAGACTCATACCTATGCATAGGAATACCGATTGAAAAAGTAGTTTAAGCATCAGTCTACTCTAAAATTGGATGCAATAATCCTAGAATTCTGATTGATCTTAATTAATAGTTTATTAGTTGTGAAAAGAATAATAATCCTTCAATGGCGGTTTAATAAATACCTAAGAGTTGGTAGGAACATACTAGGTGTCCTTCTATCATAGAGAAATGGCTATGGAACTCTTTACCAATATATATTTATTTGTATACCTCCATCTGCCTTCCATGTATCGCTGTTTAGGCCAACCCTGGAGGTCGATCTCAGAACCTGGGAACCACCTGACATCTTCATTGGCTAGAGGCTGCCGTGCTCAAACTCCCCAATCATGAATTGGGCCTGCTAGGCACTAAGTTCAGATTCTGGCACTGCCAGGCATAATGGAGAACACATCTAACATCTGGATGTTATGTGATAGGATGTAAACAATGTAATAAACGGTATAAGTGTCATCAGAGTCAATAAAATAAATTCTAAATAAATGAATGAAACAAGAAATAAAATAAATAGCCACACTAAACACAATATGGACTGAACATCTGTATGGAAGTATAAATCCTATCTTTAAAATATATATAAGGAGGGCTGGGAAGGTGGCACAGTGATAGAGCGCTTGCCTTGCATGCATGAGGCCCTGGGCTCGATTACTCAGCACCACATAAGCAGAAAAAAAAACCAGCAGTGGCGCTGTGGCTCAAGTGGTAGAGCGCTAGCCTTGAGGTGAAGAGCTGAGGGACAGTGCCCAGGCCCAGAGTTCAGACCCACGATTGGACCAAAAAAAAGTATATAAGGAGTATCTTTTCCAGGCCTGAGGCTTGAATTCAGCCCCCCCTACGAGGAGGGAATGGCGGGAGATCCTGAGATACATGTTTGTGGACCTGGGATGAGTCATGGAATGTGATCGATCTCATCCTTGAATGAGTAGTTCATGCATGATGCAAGTAGGAAATGATAGGCAAGACTCATGGAGTATTGATTATTTGTAAAGAACAGTTGATGAAACATGACAATAATCATCACAGTCATGAAATGGAGGCATCAGGAAAGATCCAAGAATCGGTAGTCTACAGATTGGATTCCACCACAGGTTACCATCTCTCCTACTCTATTCAAATCTGTACTTATTTGCATACTACTTTCACCTTATGAATGGATGACTATTGTGCTCCCCGCTCTACCCTCCCAGTCGGAGGCTCAATAGCAGGTCCTTGGAAAGGTCTAGCTCCTTCGTGGGTCAAAGGCTGGTGTGCTCAATTGGCCCATTCGCCACTTGGTCCTGCTAGGTCCCGAGTTCAGATTCCCCCGCCCTGCCAAAAGATTCATCTTGATGTCAGAAGTCAATTGTTGCAGCTGTTTTTTTTTTTTGTTGTTTTGTTTTGTTTTGTTTTGTTTTTCCTGTGCAAGTCCTGGATCTCAGCTAGGATGGAGAATGCATGGGCCACGCTGTAGCCATAAGAATAAGTTGTTATCCATGTCATCCCAGTTATATCTGTCATCATATACTCAAGAAAATACACAATACACCCATGAATAGCATACAAAATAAAGAGAATAACTGCACTCAATACACGATGCAGTCCACACACGGATGTGAATATACATCCCATGTTTCAATGATCATTGAGGACTATTTTGGCCTCCCTGGGGCTTGATCTCAGTTCCTGGGAATGGCCCAGCTCCTTAGTGGCTCACAGTCTGGTGTGATCATGTGGACTCATTGGGCAGTTGGGCCTTCTAGGCCCAAAGTTCGAATCCCAGCACTGCCAAAAATTCACCCTGATGTGAGAAGCCAGTCGTTGCACCTGTTCTTCTGTACTGTGCAAGTTCTGGGTCTCAGCTAGGAAGGAGAATGTATACGCAACTCTATACTCATGGGAATAGGTTGTCATCCAGTTCCCCACAGTTATATCTGTCATCCTATACTCAAGGAAATACACAATACATCAATGAATAAGACACAAAACAAAGAGAATGACTACACCAAACGCAAGATGCCGCCCACACATGTTTGGAAATATAGATCCTCTATTTAATTATGAATTTATGACTATATTTGCCCCCACCAGGGCTCCATCTTAGGTCCCAGGAATGGCCTAGTTCCTTAGTGGCTCACAGCCTGGTGTGCTCACCATGACACATTCACCAATTGGGCCTGCTAGGCTTTGAGTTCAAATTCCTGCACTACCAAAAGATTCATTCTGATGTGTGAAGCCTACGGAGACACATGTTTTCCTGTCCTGAGAATGTCTTGGGTCTCATTGAGTATGGAGAATGCTATATGGGCAACTCTTAGCCATGGGAATAAGTTGTCATCCATGACACCAGAGTTATATCTGTCACCCCATATGCAATAAAATACACAATACATCCATGAATAAGACAAAATAGAATGAATAAATACACTGAATGCAAGATGCATACCACACCTGTAGGTAAAGAGAAATCCTATTTTTAAAAATGGTGGGCTTGCTATTTTGTCCAGTTCTGGGGCTTCAAATCAGGCCCTGCACCAGGCCTGATATTCTAGTCTTCAAAGATGGTGAGCTTCCCCTTCCCCCACAGTGCAACCGAGTTACCCAGACCTGAGCTCAAATCCCAGCACTGACAAAATTTCATCCTGATGTCAGAAGCCAGTCCTTGTGCCTTTCATCTTCTCCTGTGAATGTCCTGGATCTCAAACACGATGGAGAATGTATAAATAACCCTGTAACCATTGGAACAGGTTGTCATCCATGTCAGCACAGTTATACCTGTCACCATACTTATTAAAATACACAATACCTCCATGAATTAGAGACAAAATAAGGAGAATAATTGCACTGAACACAAGATGCTGTCCACACACGTATGTCAATATAGATGCTATGTTTAAATTATGAATTTATTACTATAGTGGACCACCCTGGGGATCAATGTCAGATTCTGGGAATGGCCACACTCATTAGTTGCTCACTGGTTTGTATGATTATCTTGACTGATTGGCCAATTGGTTTTGGTCTGCTCTGAGTTCAGATCCCAGCACTACCAACAAGTGGATCGTGGAGTAAGAAGGAGAGTGTGAAACTTTTTTTCCTTTTCTCTGAGAATCCTGGGGGTCAGGCATGATGGAGAACATTTCTACAAATCTAGATGTTCTGTGATAAGTTGTCATCAATGTAATAAACAGAATGGGTTTCATCATAGTAAAATCAATGGTAAATAATTGAATAAAACAAAAGATACAAGGAACAACCACACCAAACATGTATGGACTGAACATCTATAGGTAAGTATAAAACCTATGTTTACAATATATATAAATAGTATGTTTTCCAGGGCTGGTTCTTGAATTCAGGACTAGTGAACAGGACTGACTTTTTTATCTTCATGTAAGGCGATCTTCCCCTTTATCCACATTGCTGCAGATTTACCCAGATCCTGAGTTCAAATCCAAAGCCTGTAAGAATAAACTGTGTGAATTGCAAGCCAGGGAGCGAATTTTTTTTCTCAGCATGGGGCTTGAACTCAGGTCGTGGCAACTCTGCCTCAGCTTCGATCACCCTAGGATGGGGTGAAGCCACTGGACACGCAGGTGCTCCTGTGATCCTAGAAACCCAGGTATTGCAGGGAAAACAATGCCTTTTATGTTTTCTTCCTTTGCAGTGACCTTTCTCGGTCTGAATGACACTGTTGCAAAGGGTACTTCACCTTCCATTGCTGAAGGCTGACAGATTATCATGGAAGCCATAAGCCCATGTGGCAACATAGGTCCTCATTTCAAATCCCCGTCCTGACACCAACCAATGGCAGGAGATACTAAGAAACTGGTTCCCATCCAAAGGAATGTCATTGGAATTTTGTCAGTGTCACAATTGAATGAGTTCCTCATGCATGAATATCCTATAAAATTAAACAACATCATTTCAGAAGGCTGGTTGATTTTATTTAATATTTATGAAGCATTAAAAGAATATTATTACTTACAGGAACACAATAATTTCAGGACACTGAGTGCTTTCATTAATAGTTTAAGGATTTAAACAATAACATTAATTACATGGACACATAATGAATACTCAGGAATTGGTAGGAATATAGTCTATATAACTGAATAATGTATAGACATCTCTGGCACTCTATTAAGATATATATTTATTAGCATACTGCCATCTGCATGTCAATCTGTTCTTATTTTGTTAAGCCCTAGGGCTCCTTCTCAGGTCTTGGGAACATCCTATCAGCTCAAATTGCCCCAGGATGGTATGTTGACACTCACCCATTCTGCTTGCTTCACAGGATTCTGGCCACACCCCCATTCTTTCATGCTTCTTTCTGACCAATGGGATACAAGAATGCTGGCCACGCCCACATTCCATGCTGCCAGGTAGCACTGGGATTTCCTCTGTTAGTTTACAACACTACCAGTAGTTGAGGAATGTAGAGGTGGCTGAGTGGTGAGGAAGAGACTTGAGGTGACTTTGGAGTATAGTAGAAAATTGATGCTCCCACCCCCACCTGGCCCCTTGAGGTTTCAAACCTCAAGCAATGGCATGCTGCCAGCAAGCCTAAATCCCCGACCTGGTCCCTGCCCTAGTCTTCTGCTCTGGGCCTATGTGTCTGCAATACTGTTGCCATCGCTGCTGCCACACTTGGAGGAGCTGCCAACAGCTTCTCTCAGCAGCACATGTGAGTGGCCGCCCAAACACCAATTCAACCTGGTCAAACACCCCTCTGGGGGCACCATGACCCCCTTACTTGTTTCCTCTCCCCGGCTCTGATGAGCCACCTTTCTGTCTTGAGCATTTCTGAGATAGAAACTAAATATATGCTCAGGCTGGGCTGGATTGTGGTCCTCCTGTGAAAGATATGCTCCACCAGGCCTGGTCCTCTCTAGTTGGGATGGTAGACATGTTGCACCATGCTCAGTCGTTGGTTTAGATGGATTATCCCAAACTCAGTCCACTGCAGCAGATTCTTGACCACACGTGGAGCTCTTTGTAGGGCCTCAGATATTGAACCTCATTCTCCTCACAGGACAGTTGTGAGGAAACAAGGGATTTATATAGAGAGATCTCTGGAAAATGGCTAGGCAGAGAGGGAGAAGCCTTCAGATAAGGTTTTGGCAATTTTGTGCGCATATGACAGGAAGATACCAGAAAGGGCTCAGGTGGGGCCTGTTATTAATAGTGCAACAGGTGTGGGATTATGAACCGAAACATGGCTCTCTTTCATTATTACCCTATCCCCATGAAGAAGGGGATCCTTCACTTTGTTCAGTTTTGCAGCTGGGGAAACCGAGGCACAGAAAAGCCAGGTGACCTACTTATGACCTCAAATTCACAGGAAGCTCGGCCTGACTTCTCTACCATGATCCCTAGGACAATGGGTGCTATTCAGTCCACTTCTTGTGGTGGGAAGTCCACTTCTTTTCAGTCGTGGGTCTTGAACTCTAGGATTGGGCACTGTTCCCGAGCTCCTCAGCTCAAGGCTAGCACTCTATCACTTGAGCCCACAGTGCCCTTTCCAGTTTTCTGGTGGTTCTTTGGAGATAAGATTCTCACAGATGTTCCTGCCTGGGTTGTCTATGAACCATGATCCTCATATCTCAGCCTCCCGTTTAGTTAGAATTAGAGTTCTAAGCCACTGGCACCAGATTTAACAGTAATTCTGGTTCTCTCTCTCTCTCTCTCTCTCTCTCTCTCTCTCTCTCTCTCAGGAACTGGTTGAATGGGTGCTGTAGGAGGTGGCCCAACGTCCCCAGGTGGCTGGAACCAAGATAGCCTACTCATTCTGGAGGTGGGCTGTGGGTCAGGAGCTGTCTCACTCAGCGTGTTGATACATCTCCGTGAGATAAGCCCTCTATGCCCTTGCTAGACTGTGAGGGTTATTCATTGTCTATCTAGCCATACTGCATTTATTTTATTGTATTCTTTCTACATCATTTTCTAGCACGTGGCCAATATTATGGTACATAGTTATGGAATGAAAATGTAATGTCAACTTAAGAAAGTCATTTAGGGTTCTGGGAATGTGGCTTCATGATACGGTGATTGCCTAGCATGCATGAAACCCTGAGTTCAATTCCTCAGTACCACATAAAAAGAAAAAAATTGGAAATGGTGCTGTGCTTCAAGTGGTAGAGTGATAGACTTGAGCAAAAAAAAAAAAAAATCATGATTCCCTAGCCCTGATTTTAAGCCCCTTGACTAGCAACAAAACAAAACAAAACAAAACCAAAAAACATTTAGTTAGTAAATACAAAATAAGGAACTCATACTTGGAATATATAATTGCTCCTCCATACTGACATGCCACGCAACATACACTTGGTTGAAACTTCTGGAATGTAAGGTTCTGGACAGGAGTGGAGCCTGGCATAGACTCAAGCCCCAGGCATCCCCCAGGAGTTGGTGAAGAACCAGATTCCCTAGAGAAGATAATCTGGACAGACTTAACCCGTTGTTCTCTGAGAAAGAGAAGTTCCAGTGTGACTGCTGCTCACCACAGTGACCCATGGCCCAATGGCAGGATACCTGCCCTGTGCCCTAACAAGTCCAACCTGGGATAGTGTCTGTCCTGCCTCCAGGCCAGTTCAGGCCTGCCATTGTACACAACAACCCTTGTTTCCTCCTCAAACAAGCAGCTCAATATCCAACCACAATGGGAACCCAGTCCAAGAGGCACAGGCACAATGGAGCGGAAGATGCTGAAGCAAGCGTTTGGAAAGGAGCAGAGATCACAGCAGGCAAAGCAGCCATGAGGATGTGTCTGCAAGGAGTCCATAGCTGGGTTCAACAAAGAGAGACTGGCGTAGGTGGGCGGGGCACTTCCATAACCAATTTGAACATCTAATAAAGCTGCCTGTGATGGATAGATGGCTTCTGATTTGACATCGGCAACAGAAAAAGGGACGGCAAATTCAATGAATAGTCTCTGGCCAGAGAAACAAGGTCAAACGCTTAAGTTTCTGTACTTCCAGTGGTTCCTGGTATCTCCAGCTGAGTGTACATCTTTCTGTGGCCAGTTGGTGCCACACCACCTTCTGCAGAGTCTGCGTGAGAAATTGCGTTAGACAAAGAGCTTCAAGGAAGCATGCCTACAGGAAGGGGGTGTTGGTTCAAGGCTTCCCATACACTTGGCTGCACCTTTATAGCCTCTACCTTTATTCTTACTATATTCTTCTTGTCTGTACATTCATTGCCTTTATTCTCATTTTGGCTATTTTTCTATTGATCCGCGAACAGAGCATGTTTTATCTTTCCAGTCCAATAGAGACAGCTTCTCTAAGTAATAAAGACTAAGACCAAAGATTAAATGTGGGCAATGCCCCAATCAGTCTATCATCTGATGTGACGTTGCCTCCAGAAACTCCTACAACTTCACAAGCGCTTTTACAGCTCACGCATAGTAAATATAGAGACTTAAAATTCCCAGATATATCCAATGGACAAAATCAATGAATTAAACTGTTAGAAAGAGTAATCCCAGTAGTTCAGAGAGTTCTAAAAAAAAAGGGACCTCTGATTAAAAAAGTATAAGAAAGATTCTCCCAACAGTTATGATTATGTTTAGTCCAACATACGTTATAGGGAATAGATGGTGGTTTCACACAAAATATAAAGTTAGTAACATATTTCCTGAACGCGAAGAACCATTTCCTTATACAGGAGCTTATAAAGATGAAAATAGTTGGATAAAAATAAAAATAAAAAGAGTATAATATAAGTACAGACTTGTCTTAGGTTTGTTAATTATTAAACATAAAAAGGCTGAATAGATGACACATTCTATTAAACAATATGCTAGACTTGTTTCGCACCACTTAGCTTAAACAGTTGGTAGGATAGTCATCAATTTTCATGTAATTCATCAATGCTTTGCCTTTAAAAAAATTGATTATGTGCTTAAATAAACAAAGAATCTATATCACAATCACGCACTGTATAAAAATGTTAATTCTCCTCAATAAAGATACACTCAAATGCAACTCTTTTGAGTCTGTGTCTGTTTGTCACTTCGCCGACTCCTTGCCCACCTATCCCGATATCCCTGTCCAGTCGGTCCCAGTGCTCCAGCCGAGCTGGTCCATCACACTTACACCTGACTATAGTCCCTAATTCATGTACTTTACTTATATTAGGATATTGTGTTGAAAAAAAATTTTGTTCATTAGGTCACAGCAATTAATGGCTTGAATGTGCTTAGATGTCAGGTGAAGATTAATTCTGAAAATTCAAAGATTCCAGGTTTTTGAATTGTCACTGCTAATCACAATGAGAGGGGTAGTCTAAGTAAGATTTGGAAATATTTTTGGTCATTCATGACACCAAAATGGCAGAGACAAATTAACAGTGGTGACAGAAGAGAAGGAATAATTCCAGATTTAATGAAAAAATGACAGTAACTAAGGTATACCAGAAATTGTTTTAGAGAACCATTTTTGGTTATTGAACAAATAGTTATCAATTAGTCTTATTCCTCATTGCCTTTAGCATTCTAAATCTCTTAGGCTACTTCTTAATTTCAGTGTAATAAATGTATCTCCTTCTGTGCTGTTCTTTCATACCTTATCTTTTTTGCTTTCTAAAAATCTCAGTCTTTCTGTATTTCTCTATGAACATTTCCTGATACTAAATACACCTACAAAGATGGCAGAGGATGCTAATGTAAGGGCCCAATAGTTCATGAGTCATTAATGAAACAACATGGAAAGGAAGACATATTTATTGTTACCTCACATTTTCTGAAAAGCTGCAATGCCGTAATTTAACTCAAATTTCCATTATTTGTCTACATAGTGTCATTCAGTGCACATAAGCACAAATATGAGCTAGGTGCTGGTGGTTCACAACTGTAATCCTAGCTACTCAGGAGGTTGAGACCAGAGGATTGTGGTTCAAAGCCAGCCTGGTCAAGAATGTCCATGAGACCATTATCTTCAATTAGCCATCAGAAACCTGGAAGTGGTGCTGTAGCTTAGAGCACTCAACTTGAGCTGAAGAGCTGAGGGAGTGCCCCCAGGATCAGAGTTCAAGCCCCACGGCCAACAAAAAGTGCAAATATTACATTAAGTTTCCCAAAAGGAAGGACAAGATCAATAATCTTCCAAAGCAGAAAAAAATAATTTCAAAATGATTCAGTGCACCTACTTTTGCTGAGTTATTTAAGTTATGGCTTCTTTGCTAGACATATTCTCTTCCTTTAAAAATTGTCCCATATTAGCTTTACAATAAACTTCATCTAATATTTCTTGTTTCAAAAGAGAAGTCTATACAGTTGATGTCACTTAGCTTTCTTACTATCTGAATTCAAAGCTAAACCAGGAAGGAGAGTCTGTCAAACTCTTATCCCAAATTGAATACCAAAAACCAGAAGTGGAGTTTTGGCTCAAGCAGTAGAGTACTAGCTTTGGGGGCAGGTGGGCAGGAAAGACAACTGTTCAGGGACAGGATCCAGCCTCTGGATTCAAGCCCCAGAACCAGCACAAACTAAACAAACAAGCAAACAAAAATCCCAGATATTTCTTTGGGAACTTCCTTAAAAGACTACAGGTCAGAGAAGAGGCTCCTTTTGCTGATCATACTCACTGGATCCTGCTTTTTTGGAATCCTTATTGCTCTGGAGAACTCAGGACCAGACCAAAGGAATTAATAACTGACTCCTACATCAAAAGAATCATCTCAGGGGTGAAATATCCATCCATATGACACTTTAAAACCTCCACGTCTTTGTTCCTTTGCAGGAGAACACTTTTAAAACAACGTTACTTCCTTTTGTTCTATGCTGGCTGTCAAATGGTACATTATTTACTTTTGTAATACTCTCAACTAGACGTTTAAAGAAAAATTTTATATGAGTAAAGAACACACTCGAAAAAGCCAGGGACAGAGTTTCCTTCAAGCCTTGGGATACTTTTCTTCTACAGTAAAAAGGAAAGCACAAGGTAACTTGAACTTTGTTATTCCTCTATGTTCCATTCCTCTCCTGGGGTCATTTTCCACGTCCAGTAAAAGTTACTTCCAGTAACAATCGATGGTGCTGCTTGAGGTATAATGAATCCTTTCTGGCTTCATTGAAATAACACTAGGACACATTTGTATCTGAGGTAACACGTGTTTCAGAGACAACTCAGTAAATAGAAAATATGAAGTTTATATTGCTTATAAATACATTATACATGAGTACATTGAGTTCAAACTTTGTAAGTTCTCTGTAAATTAAGGCGAATTTTAAATGGGAAGAAGGTTCTCAGAACATTCTTTTTGTGAGTGTACGTGCAGTTCATAATTTCCCAAGTGTATATGAGCTACCACTAAGGGAAACAATAGCAATATTAAGAGAAAGAGAAGTTCTGTGTTTAAGTATAAGGGTTCAATACAATATAGCAAACTACAAATAAGACAACATTGAAACAATAAAGCCAAGTCCAGTATGTAGATTTATAGGAGTGATATACAGAAAGCAAGACTCCTACGTAGAACATGAAGTATGAGGCCACTCTCATTCTAAATCATCCTTCCTAATCATGCAACTTTGTAGAAAGTAGAATGGAAGAATAATACTGTTTCCAAAGCAAGTCAGATATATGAGCATTGATTTAACTGGAAAAAATGTCCATCTTGTGAGAGCAGGGATTATACTAGCAATGAACTGGTGGCTAAGATCACATTCCTTTCTTTTCTTCACTTGTATATGTATATTTTTTTGCTGGTGGTGGTCTTGGCGCTTGAACTCTGGGCCTGCAAGCTGTCTCTCTTCTATTCAGCTCAAGGCTAATGCTCTACCACTTGATCCACAGTGCCATTTCCAGTTTACTTTTAGTTAATTGGAGAAAAGAGTCTCTGGGACTTTCATAGCGGGGCTGGCTTTGAATCCGAATCCTCATATCTCACCACAACCCAGCTTATGATCACATTGCTAACAGTGTACACTCAGGATAAGTAATGTGTGTGTTCATCTATCTTTATAAGAATTTTTGAGTTAGGGACTGGGAAGGTGGCTCAGGGGTAGAGCGCTTGCCTTGCATGCATGAGGCCCTGGGTTCGATTCCTCAGCACCACATAAGCGAAAAAGAAAAAACCCGGAAATGGCGCTGTGACTCAAGTGGTAGAGTGCTAGCCTTGAGCTGAAGAGCTGAGGGACAGTGCCCAGGGCCAATGTTCAGGCCCTATGACCGGACCCCCCCACCAAAACAAAAAAAAAGAATTCTTGAGTTAAAAATCTGGGCTACAGCTTAGACATTACTCTCACAAAAATGTTTGTAGTTAAAAAGTTGATACTCCTGGAGAAATAAAACCTTAGAATGAAACGGAGTCTGGGAAGTTCAGTTTGCATCCAGCTTAGGCAGAACAGTCTTTGCAACAGTACATATAATAAAGCAACTAAAAGCTGGATTGGAAGAATGGCTAAGGTGATGGAATACCAGTTATGAGCAAGATTGCTGAATAAGAGCTTGAGGCTTTTGCATGCATGCATACAAACATACACAAACACACAGAGGCACTTATATGTGCACACACAAATACACAAATGAAACAACTCTCAGAATGTGTAGAAAAGTTAGAAAACAACCGAATATATATCCTGAATAAGATTACAATCAAGTGATAATTTTTAATATTAGAAAGTCCTCAAGTGAACTTCCTTCAAAAAAGTTTGAGAATCTTACATAGGTAGGGACCAGAGATAGTAAGAGAGTCAGTAAATCATTATTATAGGGATCGCATCCATAGAGGAATGAATCAGAGACCCCACAAGTGCATCTGAAAATATTCATATCCTGTGTCAAATGTGAGAACATCTTTGAAAATAGTAGATAAGCAGTCTGAACAGTCACTATGGTGTATAATATCCCTGGAGAAGTTCAGAATTTGTAGTCTGTATCTAGATTAAGTAAACCAAGCAACTATGGCAGGGCAATGTGATACAAGCCTAGAATTCTAGCACTGAGATTAAGACAGACAGGAGATTAGAGAGTGGAATTACATAGTGATACCTTCCCTGGACCAGGTAGGATAATTTTGTCTTAACAAAACAAAACAAACAGGAAAGGAATACATAGTTGGAAGTTTGGTCTAATTTTGTCATTATGTTTAGAGAAGTCAAATTTTCTGTTGAAATGCAACTCATACTTAATCCTCACTTGTGTTTTAAATTCTCTCTTCATTACAGAACATTCCTAGATGCAAAATGACTCATGATTCCCATCCAAAATTTGAAAAAGTAAGTAATCATTATTCTGATGTATCCCAAAGAAATGATGAACGATTACAAAAACTTAAGCCTGGAAAAATAGCAAAGTTCTTCTAATGTAGGATTTTGAAGATCTTGCTAAATTAGAATTTAGACATAAAATAAATATTTTGATTTTGTTTTTAATTTCATACTCTATCGGATGCTAAAATTTCTTTTTAAGTAGAGGGTTTAATTGACAAATTCACAAATGATTTTGCATTCTATTTGCCTAGAATATTCTTTCAAGAGAGTTATATAATTAGAACTTATTTAATAGATAATTCCAATAATTAATGTATAAAATGATAATGTGAATGTTGTAGACAGAGTTGCCAAAAATTGATCATATTAATTTATAAATTTAGAATAAGAGCAATTTTTGGAGTCTTTGTTATAACATGGTATGAAGAGAATAATCGTGTGATATCTATTGTCTTCTACCTGTATGTAACCCAGGAAGCAATTTCCTTAATTATTTGCCACCGTATACAATGAGAAAAATGTTAGTTTTGGGGTTTCTTTTTATTTTTGTTTTATTGGTTTGTCCTGGACACTGTGTCTGAGCCTGTTTATGCTCAAGGCTCATGCTTTACCACTTCAACCTCAATGCCACTTGTGTCTGACTTTTGCTGATAAGTTTATCAGATAAGAATCTAGGGAATCTTCCTGCCTGGGTGGGCGTTGATCTGTAATCTTCTGACCTTAGCATCCAGAATTTATATGATAGTTAAAAAATATAAATATAAATAATATTTGCAAGTGTTCTGATCTCAAGAATACCAGTGGGGGGCAAATGATGCAACCCAGTTTATTGTGGTGTTCTTTCCAAAACATGTGTGGCATCACATTAGCAGAGTTGTATTTTTTTCACAATAGAGATAAGCTATTCATGATGTGAATTAAGGGGAGTTTGAGGTGCACCCTAAAATTTCTAAACTGTTGGGCTAGGATGACTCTGTGTCATAAATATTGGGATTGGTGGTCATAAAAATAATAGCTTACTGTGATAAACAATTGCTTACTCTTGATGAATTATTACCTATGCTACATAGTTTTATCCTCAACCAGAATGTGGTTATTTTTCTGTTGACTCTCAATCTGTAACACCCCATTGAAAAATGCATCTATTGCAGAATTACATAACATGCAAGCCGGTACTGTTTTGAATCTCTCAGGTATGGAATTTTCTGAATTTGAAAATGAGTAGTTATTAGTCATTGGAATGTTGAAGAACACATATATTCTGTCTTCTTAACAATTTATTTACTTTTAAAAGTTATAGGTTTCCATAGAATTAAACTGTTTTCGCTTTTAGTATGAGAAAGTACTATATTTATTCTTTTTTCAAAATATTGGTAAGTATATTGTGAAAATATTTTCTATTCGGATAGCATTCAAGTTGATGGTCCTCTGATTAAAAAGGAGGTAATTAATTCAAATTAGACACCAAACAGTATTGATTTTTAAAAAGTTACTACATAAAGAATAATATTTACTATACCAATACAGTGAAATTTTATTTCATGCAGCTTATTTTTAAAATTTAATTTTATTGTCAAAGTGGTGTACAGTGGGGTTACAGCAATTTTAAGGTAATGAATACATAAGTTTTCAAACTTGTTACCCTCTCCCTCATTTTCTTCAGTTTTCCTTCATCCCAATACTCCTCACAAGTTGTAATATATATTTACAACATATTGTCTTGTGAGTATTGCTATTGCATTGGTTTGCCTTTGTCCTTTGTCTCACCATTTTGTTGTTCCTCTTCCCTTCTCTAATTAAGGTAAATATATACACAATGCACAGGCTACCAAAATCAAATACAGCAGGGAATAAAACATAGGGGAAAACCCCCAAAGAAAACAGAAGTCACATAGTACATTAAAAACAACAGCGGCAAATAATACTCTCTGTCTCCATATCTTGGAGTTCATTTTGCTCAGAATCAGCTTATATGGTTATATATATGCATAAAAAAACCACTGGAAAATAAAAGCTTCATTGACACTATATCATGAAAACAACATGTTAACTGTTTTTCATGATAAAGGTGGGGTTAGGATTGGTGAATTCGCGGTTCTAATAAAGGAATTTCAAAAGAGTTTTAAAATTATAACAGGTAAATTTTTATTTGTTCAAATTTTTTAACAACTAGCCTTTTATGAAAATTTAAATTTGCCTGGGAAAATAGTCTTTCATGCAAAGTAATCCATGGAGACTTAGTTGAGAGGGAGCAATGTGGGTGAAGATGGCTCATTTTCACACTAAACAAACAAACCTCAGAAACCTTTCTATAAATCCTGTAGGTTCCCTTGAGAATTGTTCTTACCCAGGAAATCTACTCTTACTGTGTGAAACAAGGTTGTAGTGGAATTTAAATTCAAAGTTCTTAAAAAAAAGACATCAAAATTTGTGAATTGACTTTAATTACCAAACAGTAATTCTCTGAAAAAGATAATTTGGGTCCAAATATTTAGGGAGAAAGTGCCCTCAACAATGAAAGAAGGTATTGGGTTTACACTTTTCTGTTTGTAGTACTTTCCACAATGTCTTTGCACTTGAAGCACTGAACCACAGAAAAAAATCTGATTGGATACTTGAAACCAATGATTTCACATTTCTTAGTAGCTTACAAAATATAATATCCTTATTAACATGAGATAGTGAAGACTTCACTTATTAAATAAGCCAAAAAGTTTTGGGATCAGAAAAGAATTGAGCAAATTGAAAAGGCAAGAAAAATCATTCTTAGAAGCCCTAGGTAAGCATATTGGCTTCAGGAGTGGAGGGAGGCCAACTTTTTGATATATATTGTCTTAATATTTTTGCTACCTAAAGTGATTTTACAGAGCCTATTTAGCTCACTACAATGCAGAACAGATGGAATGAAGACATGAAAATAAATTCCACATCCAAATAAAAGAGTTTTAAAAGGAAAACCATGAAGATGTAGTGTGGGTAGAGCTGTTCAGATCTGGTTGAGTCAGCTAGAGTAACAGTTGAAGCACACTTCTTGCTCATAGAGACGTGACCCACAGGCATGTCTGTCTAACTTGCCAGCCATTAGCTGTCCATGCTCCCTACAAGCCCCCGGGGGACCAATCAGTGCCTGTCACCAAGCAGTGCCCATCACAAGTGCCTTACATCAACTCCCCACTAAGTAATTGCGTGGGAAGCACTCAGGAGGTTGGGAAAGCTGGGGCTACATAATCCGCCCCCCCTTGTGCAGAAATAAACAAGACCTGAATAAGCCTGTTCTCCCAACATGTGTTCCTTGTGTGATTCATTCATGCTTACCTCTTGCCAGAGATCTAGCCCTACAAATGGCACCCAACAAGTGGCTCGATTGCTTTCGGCAGATGGATGGTCTAGGGTCTAGTGCAAAATTAGTGCCTTCATGGGCAACCTTCCCCCCGCAGCAGGAGAGCCTCAATCACAAGCACTTGTTGCCCTGCTCCGGAGTAGGCAGATAAAAGTATTACAAAAGGAAGCTAGATTAATATGGGAAATAGTGAATGAATTGTGTCCCTGGATTGACCCCAGACCATTTGGGATCCAGACAGGTGGACTTATGTCCTTCAGGCAGTTCATAAAAAGGAAGTCCGTGATGGCTCTGAGCTGCCCCTAATCTTTTACCCCATTGTAGTAGCTATACAAGCCTGTCTATCAGGGAAAGAAGAAGGGGAAACACTGCAAGCGCTTAACACCTCCCTGCAAGAAGAAACAGAACAAAAGGAAAATAGCGAAGCTGCTCTAGCACACCCATCTTCTTGCGACACAGCAAACAATTCCAGCAAGAACACAGATAACCAACAACTTACACTATCATGTGACCCCGTGAGCCAGCCAGCTATGCTTGTAAAACCGCCTCCCCCACACTATCAGTCCCAGGAATCCTGCTCGATCACATCTTTTGGCTGTTTATGCCAGCCTGGAAACTCTCCTCAGAAAATTTTGTATCCTCGGGCAGAGATATCCAACTTTGCCCAAGAACAAAAACTCGTTGTTCCCCCTGTAATACAACAGTGTTCACAGGCCCCACATCTACCATGGCAACGACAGCCAAGCCTATAAATGAACCCCAGTTCATGTTCCCTGTAAACATCCACCGAACCTCTCCACGACCAAACCAATGGTACCCCCGTGACCCAAAAATACCGGGCCGCTTTCAAGGAAGATGGGTTACACTCCCCGAATGCTCAACAGATGCTCGAAACCCTTAGCATTGATCTTAACTGCCCCCATGATTGGAAGAGCTTAATGATCTGTAGTCAACAAGAAAGTTTAAAAATGGCTTAGAATGTATTACTAAGTAGGAGTTTTATAAATGGCTTTGCACTGTGGTTTGTGGTTATTTTATTTTACATGGGATAATATTTTCTACTACCTATAAGTTTTGGAAAAAGAAGAAAATTGAAATTTACTACCATAGAGGAATATGATAGAAATAGAAGACAGATTGTATGTTTGTCAAATCTCTGATGAGTACCCATATTCAAGACTTAAAGTCATATTTCTTACTATGTTAGACAGATAGGGAAAACATAAAAAACCATATGATAAGGCAACTATTTGTGACTTTTTAAATGTACTTATTATTTGATGAAATTTACTTTATTAGCTAAAGTTTTGGTTTGAAATATGGGAGGCTGATCTATTTAACAAATTTTTGAAGTCACCTACTGAAAAAATAAATGGTGGGTGGTATAATTTCTACACTTTAATGAATGGATGAACCTGTTTGACATTAGTGCTGGGTAAATAAATCAACTCTATTGTAACTTGCTCCCTACACTTCAAAAACTATTTATGTCACTAAATATCATCTACTTGTAAAGTGTTATTTGGCAAATGTGATTTTTAAAATTTTATTTGAAAAGGAATATACTTTCAGGAGATTAAATGTAGGTTATCATTTGTTTGACAATGACAACATTTTTATACTACAGAACCAAGTTTTACTGAAGTACCAGTGTTTTGAAGCACTAAGGATCCTCTCAATTAATGTTTTTCTGCATTATATTTGACCTCTATGTCAAGTATTCCTAGCATTGGTAGACCAATTATGGATCTATCGTTCCAGGAACTATTTTTTGGCCTGATGATGCTGGACTGAAATCATTCATTAATCCTTAGGAGAGGGGTATTACAAATGATCTTGTGACATTTGTGGTCTTGTTCAAACATATATGATGGTCATCTGAAAATTGAAAGTTTGAATTACTGTACTTTCACATTTTGTGATTTCATCTTGCGTTTTAACTTGCCTTGCATTTCCCAATTGATTACTGCTAATTCCTGCAGTTCAAGGAATTGGGGCCCTGAAATATAGGAAATGAGTAATTGAGATGGGTCTTCAATTACTTTCTGTTGGCATGTTGCATGGGCCTAGGTGAGAACTCTTGCCTTAGTTTTCTGATGATGCAGATAACTGGGACCTGGGATCCTAGGACTGGTGGATCCTGTAGAAGAATAATAGCTTTTAGACATCATATAAGCAAAATTTGAGTATAATCAGTAGGAATGCTTCAGAAACATGGAGAAAAACAGTTTGGGACCAGCGAGTTAAAACAATAAACAGAGCAGCAAACTAACAATCCCTTATAGATTAGAAGAAAACAACATTGTTTTTTTTTACCATGTGAATTCAAAAGACTAAGAACATTTAGAAGGTATCACAAGTTTATACCGAAAACATTGCAGTGATACTTTCTATATTCTAATATATATTCTAATCCTGATTATTTATATTCCAATCTATTTATTGGAATAAATATCAATTAATTTTACAAATTATGAATTAATTCTAATAAGATTCACTGTGTGAAATATAAAATCAGCACATATAAATATAAAATATATAATAATATATAATATTAGAAAATGTTTTGCATTTTTCTGTTGTAGTAAGGGTATCAAAGGCAACTGTTTTATTTATTTATTTTTTCTTTTTGCTTATGTGGTGCTGAGGAATCAAACCCAGGTCCTCAGGCATGCAAGGCAAGTGCTCTACCACAGAGCCACCAGAGGCAACAGTTTTAAAGTATTATTCCATTACCTCTACCTCAGTGTTTGGTAGAATTAGAGCTAAATCTTTACCATTCGGAGATATACAGCCTAGAGGCAAGAGGAAACACTGTGATTATGACATTACCAATTTAAGGCCTAATAACGAGGAGAAACATATGGACTTTTCCTGGAGCTATGGAATATATTTTGTGATAGAAAATTAGTGGTGTAAGTTCCTTCCTGGTTGGATGGTAGACGGGCCAAGACATTAGGTAATCATACATATGAACAATTTTTCACCTTCTTGGCTTTAGCTTCTTTTGAAATGTTAAGGTGTAATAAACAATTATATTTTGAAAAAATACCTTCTAATCTGAACAGTTCTGTCTGAACTGTTCGTCTCTCTATTATCCCTTGTAACAGATTAGTTTTGCTCCAATAAGACAATCTATGCTGTCAGGGTAAGATTTTGGTTGGTCTGTTCCTACATGGAGCAAGGGTAAAGGGTCAGGGAGACATTTGTGCCAGTAAGACCTCATTTGGGAAATTTTAAGCTGCAGAAGTTTAGAAGTAGCTCTAAAGCAAGGCTTACTTTGAATCCATTAGCTCCACAAAGCTAAATCAGTTAATAAATAAGTACTTGAAAATCCATCATCTTTGGCCGTAGCTATAAAGGCTTCAAAGTATGATCCAATTTCAAATGAAAAAAAATTGCAAATATGAGCAATCGAACAAACAATATAAGTTTTTTCCACCATACACAGAATTTTACAGAAATAAGATGAATAGCAATTTTGGGAACAATAAGGTTTCCTTGTTACAAATAGGCAACCAAAGATATATACCTGTCTTAAGATTGCATCATTAGCTACTTAAATTTACAGGATACTACATGCTTCAGCAGCACGTCTACCCGAATTACAATACAGAGATTTACATGTACAAGGATGATATGAAAATTTGTGAAGTATTGCATATTTTTCATTCTTGAGATGCAAGAAATGAAAAACAATTATTAAAAAGTTGATTACAAATATACAAGTATATGTAATTCATAGAAATAAAAGTTAGTTTGACATCATTCAATCTTCACCTTTTTAGAAAGGCCTTTACATAGCATAACCTTTATAAAACTTTTGAAATAAGATAACATTGTCATTTTATCCTAAAGAAATAAAATTCTATAAGGACCTAAGAATTGAAGGAATCTTAAACTGTTTCTATATGGAATGCAATCTGAAAGGACACATTTATTAATGAAACTACATATTATAAAACAATGTCGAATTCAAAGTATTATATCTAGGAGAGAATGAAATAGATTATGGACATTGTACACAGTACTAAATATTTTTAAATATACTCTTTTCAGACAAGCACCATAAATATCTTTAGTTTCTGTACTACTCATTTCAACAGATAAGTTAAAATTATTTCTGATTAAAAAATCACAAACTCTATAGAAATCATTAAAGATGTATACAAACAACTCGAATATATTTTGACATCAAAGTCAGGCAATTCACTTGGAAGAATACCATGGAATCCATGAATTTTTAAAGTAAGATATTGCTGTTGCTTTGTATTGTGAAAATATTTTGTATGGACATATAGGATGGACTGGCAATTTTGAAATTTAAGAAACTTAACCAAACCATTAGGACTTAGGAGAACAATTTGTACTTATCCTTTTGGCAATATCAAATGCAGTTTCTTCCAAGTTGTGCTTCAGACCTGGTTTGATATAATGGTTCACCAGAAGGAGATCCAGCATATCTTTGCTATATCTATTCCCAGCAGCAAGATGCAAGGGGGTCAAGAGGCCTTTAGTTTGGGCATTGGTATCTGTATCATGATGAAATAAAAAGCCACTCTGGTATTATTCCATGTATAAGTACTGTGCAGGGGTGTCCAGCCATTCAGTTATTACATGAATATCTGCCTTGAGCCACCAATTCATGGACAATGTCTAAGTGTCCACTGTAGGCCTTTCGATGAAGAGGGGTATATTCATCGTCATCCCTAGTATTCACATGAGTGGCTTTTTAGGAAAGTCGTCTCTGCGCTGTAGTAAGGTGATTATTTTCAGCAGAACAAAGAAGAAATTTGCTTGATCCTATTCCATTTTTTTCTTGCAATTGATACCATTTCTCACTTTTTCATCTTGTTCCTCAACTTCATCAGAATTGCCTAACCAGAGACTTTGAGTGCCAGTGATAATGAGCTGTCCATGTATTTCCCCAATAGTTCACATTGGATGAAATGCTCAGAAAAATCCGGTGAAATTTCTGCATCTGTTTTTTTTCCACTAGTATTTATTTTCTCTTTTTTTCATTTTTACTATTCTAAATTATTCGAACTGGAGAGTAGGGAATTGCTAGAGAGCAGAGGAAAGATTTTCCTCCGTATTCAAAGGTACAGACTGAAAATGAGGACCAGTGATGTCTTCATGTGCAGCTTATTCTAGGAATGAGAAAATAGGAAATAATGCCTTCTATGTAAATGAATTGGGAATTGCAGAGCAGAAAGAGAAATGATGCAACCAAAAATATAAAAGAAAAATAAATTAGGATAATTATGGAGCAATCATATTATATATGAGAACCATGAAAGGGAGAGAAGAAGAGAGAGACAGATGTGCAATGATCTAGCTAGCCAAAAATCCATCCCTCTGATCAAATTATAGAGCAAATAATTTTATTTTTTAAAATAGATGGAAATAGGATTTAAGGTCAGATGCCTCCATTGTTTTTAATTATATTTTTATTATCTTAAATACTTGTATAAGGGAATTTCCCTTCAACAAATCAAGTTTTTTAAGTATAACGGATATTTATATAACTTTTCCACACCCTTCCAAACCTCACCCCACTTTAATTTTTTCTAGTTTCATACTATCTGCATTGAATATTATACCTTCACTCTCTTCCTCCATAACTTTCTTTATTCCTTCCTTTTGACTTCCCCTCACATCTTCCAAGTGATAGTTTCCTGGTATTCATTTTGTTGGAGTAAAGTTCAATTTCATAAGAAATTACACCTTTGAAATACTCCTCTGCAAATAGCATGGTTTGGTTAATATTTTTGTGTAAACTTGTATAAATTTCTAGCTTCCAAATATGAGACAGAAGATGGGTCCTTTGTGTGTCTGGCTCTGACTTAGTTCACTTAATATAATTTTAGATCTATCCATTTCGTTGCAAATAATGTAACAGTCTTCAAAATGGATGGATGCAATCCAATTGTGTATATGTGCCACACTTTCTCCAACCATCACTCCGCCAAAGGGTATCTGGGCTGTTTCCATAACTTGGCTACAGTGAATAGTGCAGCAGTGAACATGGTTGTGAAAGTGATTTTACTGTAACCTTTTGGATGAATTCATCACTAACTTTATGGGAGCAATCCTTTAGCCAGTTTTCCAGAATAAGAATATCCCTCCTTTCATCTTCATCACAATGTATTTCAAGTACTCAAAAACACACTTCCCCCTACAAGTCTCAATAAGCTAATACCACACTGTGCCCATATTCTTTCAATACATTTTTTTTCATAATTATACATATAATTTAGTGAGAACCTTCTATATACTTTCCTAATGTGGGAATGAGGGACATGACAGAGTAAAAGTAAAGAATATGCAATTTAATTAGCTATTATATTTAAAATAATTTTAAGCATAATATTATTTTAATCTTTATTTGATTACTTCATCTAACCCCAAAATTATAACAGGTGAGTTAAAAACAAAGGCAACAAGTGTGGTTTGATTTTCACACTCATTTGTGAGGTTGTGCAACATGGGCAGATAGATGGATTGGAATTAATAGCTCTTTACTATTTTGTTAATGTACAGATGGTTTTCCCAAACTGATTCTCGCAATTTGTATTCTATTCAACAACAAGAAACATGTGATAATTTCCTTTGTTTTGCTCCTTATTAACTTTTGTTTCCATTTTATTTTATAATGGATGCTTTCATAAATCTACTGTAGATACAAAAATATGTTAAAATATTTCTATCCGTATGCATTGATATATACATACACACATGTATTACACAGGTTATAATTATAATGTATAACTTCAGTAACTGTAAAATTTACTAAATTGTTAAAACTATCGATGCCTCATTCCTGGCATCCTGGTTATTCGTGAGGCTGGGATCTGATGATCATGGTTTGAAGCCATCCTGGGCAAGAATGACCAGAAGCCTCTTATCACCAAACAACCAACAGAAAATCAGAATTGGAACTTTGGCTCAAAGTAGTAGCCTTGAGAAAATAATCTCAGGGACATCAACTAGGCTCTTAGCTCAAGAAGTACAATCTACCCAAATGAAATCTATTTCATTTACACCTATGTAAGTAAAGTATTTCCATCACCCAAATGCACAACCATGTTCATTTGAAAGGTAACTCTTTTGTGTCTGAAGTACCATAAAACATTTTCACTTAAGTTGAAAGAATTGCCCCATGGGTTCATTTTATCTCTCTCATGCATTTTTCCACTCAAATACTCAAATCTTACAATTATTCCAATTATTTAAAATCATAGCTTTTTACTTTAATACCCAAATATTAGTGTTTGATTTGAGTGTCTTGCGCCCCCTAAATGGGTGTTCTTACCACGTTGTGATGTCCCCAGCCATAAATTATCCTGATTATTTTTCAGATACTTGTGTATGACCTTGGGCTCAGTCCACGTTATGTTATTCTTCCTGGAATTTAGAATAACAGGTGCATGGCATTGTGTACAGATCTTTGTCCAGTCTGAGCTTTAACCACTATCTTCACAAGAGTAGACTCTCATGTAGTCAGGATTTTCATAAGCTTGTCTAGCTGATGTTTTTTTTTTTAGGTCTTTGCATTTCCTGCAGATTCTTGAGTACTGAATTAATTTGTTTTCTTTCATTTGAATGTATATGTTGAGTTGTTCCTCACTTTTCCTTTTGTTTCTTTCAATCAAGTTCTTATCGAAAGTGCTGAGAAACCAATTCTTCTTTTTTACAATAGTCTAGGTGAATATGATTTATTCCAAAGAAATTTCAGTAATATTTAAACACCTTCATATCTATGGATGGTATATAAATGATAAGTGCTGCGAAGGGTCTTTTATTTTCACAGCAGTCTTTGTCATACACAGACAGATCATGAAATATATGAAGATAATAAAACTACAGGTGCAAGCAAAGAGAAGAAAAACCTATTATTAATTGTTTGAAAGAGGCTTCCCTTCTAGTGAAAGGAATACGTTGCTTGATGCAGGATTTCACAAAAGTACATTGCTAGGAGGAAGCGAAAAATCATCTAATTCTACAGAATTGAGGAGAAGAATCAAACTCCTTAATAGTTTATATTTGGGTCAAATAAAAGCATGCTTCCAAAAAGAGAGTTAACTTTAGAGAAACATGATGAGTTGTATGTAAATAGGTGCTTAGCTGATTTTGTTAATTTGTAAACTCATACAGGAAATAGAGTACAGCAAGGTAAAAAAAGATCTTCGCATTGCAATACTTATGTGTGTGTGTGTGTACACAGGCACGTGTATACACGCACGTGCATGTGAAAGTGCTCATTCATTCATCATCCCTAAGCTTCTGTGACCGAGGATAGTGGTTTACCACTTGAACCATCGTTCCACTCCTGTTTTTTTGGAGATAATCGGGTGTATTTTCATGATTGGACTGGCTTTGAATAGTGGTCTTCATATCTCAGCCTCCAGAGTAGCTAGCTAAGCTTATTCAGCCTCCAAGTAGCTAGTTAAAATTGGGCCTGTCCTCTATGCTTCACTGCTCTTTTATTCTTGTCCTGAGGTGTTCACATGCCTAACTCATATATATGTCTAGTTGCTTTAAGAAATACTCTTACTGCTTGGCACCAGGGTCTCCTATCTGAACTCTTAACTACTGAGGAGGCTTGAAAACAGAACCCAGGCCAAAAGTTTAGTGGACTTCCTTCTCAATCTATAGCTGGGTGCATTGGATCATTTCCACCATCCTGCACTATCTACAGGTTAAGACTGGAAGAACTACAGAATCCAAGCCTGCCAAAGTAGGAAGCTAGACAAGTTGGTGTGCAACTCTTATGCCATTGATAATGGGAAGGATAAAATGACACATCAGGTGCATATTCTTGTGGAAACGGATCCCTTATCCTAAAATTAACCACTGATATGACACCAGTCTAACAAAAACAATACCCCAAGTTGAACACAATTTCCCACAACCAAAATAAGTATATACTTTAACATCCAGAAACTTAGCACAATCTGCTCTTTGCTCTAATATCAGCTTCATCTAATTATCATATGATGTGACAGAATAGTTTCTTCATTAAACTTATTATATATTTAAAAAGACCTAGAAAATTCTTTCTCACTTATTAAGTGCAAACGAATGGCAAATTGCCTCATTTCTTACATATTTGACTACCACTATAAATTCATCTTATGATTATTATTAATAGTAATATATTCTGATTTATTACTTTACTTTTTAACAGTTTTTAAATTTTGGCTTCTCTGCTGAAATTGAAGTATTTAAATAGTATCATCAAATTATATTACTTGGGTACTTAGGGCAGTTTTTTAAAAAGTTTTTAACCAATGGTTTCTAGTAATTCTGTTTCTTTAGGGGGGGCTTCCGGTCGTTGAATCTGAACTCTGGGTCTGGGCGCGGTTCCTCAAGGCTAGTTTAAGACTAGCATTGGACCACTTGAGCCACAGTGCCACTTCTGGCTTTTTTTTGTGTTTATGTGATGCTGAGGAATCGAACCCAGGGCCTCTAGCATGCAAGGCAAGCGCTCTACCAATGAGACACCTTCCTAGATCTCTACGAATTATTAATTGGGATATTATTTAGTTTATTTTTAATTTCAATATAATTTTATTGTAAAGGTAATGTACAAAGGGGATGCAGTTACATAAATAAGGTAATGAGTACATTTATTATGGAATGAACATTGTTATCTCTTCCATTGATTTTTTTGCACACTCAAAAAAAACTACTGATGGTTTTCCTGTCGCTATTGACCATTCGGTACTTTTCTTTCTTTGTTCATACATTTTTTAAATAAAATTTATTTACATAGGGCTTACAGTTACTTAAGTCAACTAAAGAGTACACTTCATTTTATTTTCTAAATTTCAAATTTTGAACTTAATTATTTTCTTTTGTTTCTTTAATGTAATTCTTTTTTCAGAGTTGTAGGATAAGTTAATTTAGTTTTGCATAATTTTAACACATGTAAATTATTCAGACACATATTTTGCTTTCACAATAGTTAACATGTGAATATGTAAAAATTATTTTCTTAAATTTTATGTAGTTGGTGAATTTAAATAAATTTATTTGCTTATAGTTCTAAACAAATATTGCATTTTCAAGAAGCACATACTTTATTTAAAAAGGTTTCATTACATGGTCACTTTTTGGAAATATTTGTACTTGAATTAAAAAAAAACTGAGGTGGGCATAGTGATTTGTGGTTTCCATTTTCTAACTATGGTGGGAAGTGTAAATAGGGTTTGTAATTCGGGAGAGACTGAAAAACTATGAGACTTTATCATAAAATTTCCAGAGTGAAATGATTAGAGATATAGCCATCCCTAGAAAGATATAGAGCACCTGGTTATCATATTCTAAATCTTGAGTTAAAGCACAGTAACATCAATCTTTTGTCAAAATAAAAGAATACATGTTTCAAAATGTTTATTACTTAAAAATTATTTGCAAATTTCTCATGTCTTTTATTTCTTAATTTTCAATTTACTTAATCTATAATATTGTGACTATTTTATTTTAACTAAACTTTTAAATAGCATGAGCAATATTATGATTTCATATGTTAAAATACTTTTACTGTTTGTGATAATTTCCTCTGTTTTATTCCAAATGTGTGTATGTGGTGTGTGTATGTGTGTTTATGTGGGTTTCTTGTGTGTGTGCTTTGTGTGTACTTTCTAATGCTTGGGATATCTCACAATTTCTTCACATATGATAGGCCAATGTTTTACCACTGAACTATACTGTCTAGTTATTACACAAATTGTGTTTTAAGTTGTGACTTTCAAATTTTCATTCCTAGTAGGCTTTTTCAAAATTATATATGATAAAATGTGATCCATCTTCTATCCACGTTAGCAATTGTTATTGTTTTTCTTTCTCATTTTTTTGGAAATTAATTATATGGCTATTACAACTTTTTTACATTGTAACAGCTCTATACAATGCTTTATTTTCTATTTTATTTTTTCTATGTTATCTGACTTTCAGTCCAAACTATCAGGTGGATTAAAAAGGAACTTGATTCAGGACACTTTATTTTTCTCCTTCTATTCTCTGAAGTCTTTCTGTTTTTTGAAACAATACCAATGACATACAGCTCCTATGTGGTCCACAATTCTTCCCCCCTCTCTCTTCTGCAGTACAGCTCAGGTCGTTATCATTCAGCTTTATTATGCGATAATGCTATCTAAATCTTAACTCATTCCTAAATTAATTTTAGTTGCTTTGAGCAATCTCTAAAGACATTTTATATATAATATCGGGGAGTTGTGTTTTCACAAGGTGAAAATTATGAGTGACTATCCAACATCTAGATATCTCTTGAGAATATCGGTCCACCTGCTCAATAATCTCAGATGTAAATTCAAGGAATGCAAGTCAGTCAGAACAATCTTGTAAAATGGTGTAGCTTGAGCCTTCATACTAGCTTTGAATTGTATTACCATGTTTAGTGAGATAACATAGTTCTACTATAAGAACAGACACATAGAAGAAGGTAACAGATTTTTCAAAAATAAATTCTTAGTTTTATGGTCCATAGATTTTGAAAAGGATGCTATGACTTTATGAAATAAAAACAGAATCGTAAATGGTTGTATTGGCACTATTGCCTCTCTAGATTTAAAGAATGATCTTAGACTACTACCTCAATCCTTTGTTTGTTTGTTTGTATGTAGGTCATGGGGTTTGAACTCGGCTTGGGCGCTGTCCACGTGCTCTTCAGCTCAAGGTGAACACTCTACCGCTTGAGCAACAGCAAAACTTCCGGTTTTCTAGTGGTTTATTGGAGATAAAAGTCTCATGGACTTTCCTGGCCAGGCTGGCTTTAAACCACGATCCTCAGATCTCACCCTCCTGAGTAGCTAGGATTGCAGGCGTGAGCCACTGGCACCTGGCCTACCTCAAACCTTATAAAGAATGATTATCAAACTAAATGTGAGATGTAAAACTTATAAAACATAAATGTAAAAATTCATGACATTGGATCAGTAAAGGTTTCTAAAAATTTGACATGGAAAATATTAGTGGCTAAAGAAAAGCAAGAACTGGATTATATCAAGTGATAACCTTTCATAATTCAAAGGACACTATAACAGAAATGAAACCATATCCAACAGATAGAGGGCACATATTTGTTAATGCTACAATGTTAATGCTACAATGATTCTGAAACAAGTATTTATATATCTTCTAATTGTATATAAATTTTTTCCTGAACAGGATATTTCTTTAAATAACATGTAATTTAATAGTCAATAGGAAGAACATATGAAATAAGCTCGTCTTTAGTGTCTAAGAAATAATAAAACGAAAACTCACAGAATGACCATAATATAAAAAGAAGACGCAAAATATAGTAATGCATTTGTGGAGAAATTGATATACTTATCATTGTGATCGATTTGTATAATACTGCAATCATTTTACCAAACAAGTTTTCAAGCCTTCAAAAGGTTAAAGAGAATTGTATAGGATCCAGGCATTACACTTCTATGAATGTATTAAACACTAACAAAAAAACTTTTTTGGACAGAGAATGTAGTTAATTGACAGTGAAATTGAATAGTATGTGTGAGACCCTGGAAATGATCTGCAAAAACAAATTTTGAAAAGACACGCTATAGAGGATGTATGCTGGGCAAATTCCTGTAACTGAATTTTATATCTATTTTAATGTCGGTTCTAAAATTTACAGCATTTCTATTTGAAGAAAATTAGGCTTTGAAAACCTATGTAGTTACAATTCACTTCCAAAGCACTAAAATGTATACAATAAAAGGAGATAATATATTGTAAGTGAATTGCATGTCAGGAAAGAAAAATTGTTCAAACTTCTTCACAAAAAATGCAGAATTGCTAAAAAGATGTTTTTGGTGCTGGCTAAAAATTCTTTGTAAACTACTGCATTTAAAACAAAGATGTGATTTCTGTTTATTTTGAGGGTATTTTGTCTGTTTGAGTTTATACAGAGATAACTCAATCCAAAAGTATATGTGATAACTGGAATACCTAGGAATTATGCATCGCTTCTAAGTAATTTTTTATTATTTTTAATTTTTATTCTGAAAATACTATACAGAGGGGTTACAATTATATGGGAAGATAATGAGTACATTTCTTATCAAACATTGTAGCCTCCTCCTTTGTTTCCCCTTCCCATCCCTTCACATCCTTCCCCGCCGCCCTACCCAATCCTCCCCTCTAACCCCCCCCCACTACAAAGTGGTAAAGTACATTTTTCGACATAACAACTTGCACATCTCATTGTTGCAATGGGTCCACCTGTATCCCTATTTTTTTCCCATGGTTTCCCTTATTAGTAATATCTAGTATATGTCTGAGTCAAGCAGAAAAGATCAGATAAGGTGATGTTAAGGAAATGAACCCTAAGATATGTATTCAGATGCTTTTTTTCTTTCATGCGTTTGTTCTAACACATTTATAAAAATATTTCTTTGTTGCTTTGTATGTCCCTCCCCCACAGTATAACCCCTGCTTTCACTGTATTTGATGCCAGTATAATTTGTGGAGGGGAAGGGGAAAAACTTCTAAGTAATTGAGAAACATTTTTTGGAAGAAACTTTTAGCAAATGACAGAAGACACAAATCTATGCATCTGCATTTTATGAAAGTCATATGTTACTTGCTCAATCCAATTGCTTATCTCTACTTTGCTAGGAAAAACATATTCTCAAGATAAGAGCCAAAAGCAGTGAAAAGAAAAAAAATACACAATCATCTTGATTTATTTGTGAAAGTAACAAATGAAATAAAAGAATTCCACTTAAGGGACTCCAATATTAGCGTATGTGAAGATGTTCCTGAATGCCAATACCCATTAAATTTTTGGAATTTTAATTTCTACTAACATATGAAAACTAGAGCAAGAAAACAAATGTAGACTTAGAGTGAACCAGCTTGAAATCATTTTCTTAATTTTTTTGAAATTACAAAACAATTGATACTCCTTTGCTTTGGAAATCATTTAAAAATATTTATCACTTATGATAATTCAAATACCAAGCAAGAGTAATTTTATATAATCATTATAAATATAATTTTATTACTATTGTAAAATAGAATAAAAAAACAGTCCCAATATATGACCTACCTATCATTATTCTTAACTTCTAATTATTACCTAAATATCTTAAACAATCTAAATTGTCATGTCTTTAACATAGACGTAAATATTCTATACTTTTTTACTTAACATTTTCCAGGGGTATGTATTCATGTTTCTAAGAAATGTTCAGAGCAGTTAAAAGATGATTTTGTGAAATTAATGTGATATATTTTGTTGTTGTGGGTGTTGTATTTAGTGTTAATTGGAGATAAGAATCTAACAAGTACTTTTCTGTCTGGGCTAGTTTCGAAAACAATTCTAAGATCTCAGCACCCAGAATAGCTCTTATTATAAGGGTGAGTTACCAGCACTTGGTTTCAAGAAGTTTTTTTTTTAATTTTAATTATATTTTAAGATGCTTATTTCACTATAATGTATATCATTCTACACATAAATTTAGATATATGTATATATTTCTGAGGACAAATTATCTCTAAAAATGTACTGTTCTACACATAATATTTATATATATAGAGAGAGAGAAGACATATATATATATATATATATATACATATATATATATAAGACAGACTCCCTCTAAAACTTTTATGCTACAATTTTTTACCTTTTTCATTTCAAAGATATACAGTATATTTTTCTAAATCTTTCCTAGAATAAAACAACTAATATTTCAATAGAAATTAGAGTTTATTATTTTCAAGGGAATTTTAGATATATACATGATATTGTAGTAACATTTACAGTATATTACTTGAAAAGGTTCTGACCAAACTCTTAAATATTTTATTGTAGTTTGGGGGAGAGAGGAATTAAATTCATACTGATTAGGAATTTGCAATGTTTCCAAAAATCTATTCCATAATTTGCTATAACTACATAGTCAAACTACATACTACCTGATATGGTTAAGTTTTTTATTTATTTGTTCAAAATTTCAATATGGATGCATGCATATTGGTAAGACAAAAGACAACTAATAATAAATCATAGACACATATCTGACGTCCAATAATTAGCACTTATGATGCTAATAATAATTTTGATGGAGAGGATGATGACCACAGTGTAGCCTGATAATGATGATGTTGTGATTGAAAAGGAAAAAAAAAACACCTTAGACATCCTTGAAACTGGATTTTCCACACTGAAAGCATAGTTATAAACAGCGTTGGATTACATTCAATAAGAATATCAGGACGAGGGCTGGGAAGGTGGCTCAGTGGCAGAGTGCTGGCCTTGCCTACATGAGGTTCTGGGTTTGATTCCTCAGCACCCCATAAGCAGAAAAAGCGCGAAGTGGCACTGTGGCTCAAGTGGTAGAGTGCATTGAGCTGAAGAGCTGGGGGACAGTGCCAGGCCCAGAATCCAGGCCCCATGACGAACCAAAAAAAAAAAAAACCAGAATAACAAGAGGAGAGTTTGAATGTCAAGAAATGAAAACACATAAACAGGTAGAGACAGTAAAAACCCTCATGTTATTCCAGCAGTCTTTCTAATGTATACTCACTGTTCTTGATGGTATTATTTTCTTATAAATAAAATCATTTATTTCCCCATTTTGATGGACTAAGATATAGATTTTAACTTTGTGTGATTAGTTCAAATAACATTCTCATATAGATACCATTCAATAACCAATGTTTTCCAATGATATATTAAGAGTATGTTCTTCAGTACAGCTGTAAAGACATGACACAATTTACATAATACTACTTACATATCTGCAGTTACCATAAAAGGACACAGGCTGTAGAGCCAGGAGTTAAAATTTATTTTTATTTCTGCATGAAACTATTTCTGACTTTATACCAACAAACTGAATTTGACACTTTCCTTATTTAAAAGCTAAGGTAGAAAATGTAAGGGCTCTTCACTTTTCTTTTTCCTTGCTCTAGAATTCAGCAAATATATTCTTCAATATTTCTGGTAGATTACATCCATTTACAGATGAGAAATTTAAGACCACCAGTCAATGTTGTGAGTAAATAATGATACTAGAATTTTTGTCTGAGTTCTTCACTCTGTGTGATTACAAAGAGAGTCATTGGGTGATGGAGAGGAACAATATGCAAATACTATGGGGAGAAATGCATACTTTGTAAACAGTTGTTTTAGGACTGAGTGACTGGTGATGAGTATTTGCAATAGGCTGGTGTCAGGGGCATAAAAATGAGTACATATAAATTACATTAGTGACGGAAAATGAGAAAATCTTGATCATTCATCTTATCTAATGGATAGAGGTAGGGTAAGAGGAAATCTAAAGGTTTTCCACATCTTTCTCCTAACTGTGTTAGTTACATTCTTGGTGATAAAGACTACAGGTGGAAAAGATGGATTTAGAAGAAAAAACTCTCTGATAGTTCTAAGGTTTATGTTAAACAGATGCAAAGATAGGTCTGTTTGGACATCATCAAAATATTCACGACCATGAATATGAAAAATAATAATAAAATCAGTGACATTATTAAAGGGAAGAGGAAAAGGAAAGTTCTGATGAAAGTGTGAACAATGTGAGTACCAGTGTGGACAAGATTGGAGGAAAGCGATAAATAAAGAAACAAAAAAGTAATAAACACAGATTTTCAGAAGAAAAGGAAGGAAAGAATTTTCAGGAAGATGTTGAAGGAAATCTACTATTTGGATTTGAAAGGTAAAATGACATAGACAACTTCAATAAGAACAGTGTTTTGGTGAAGGTCATATTGATAAAACGTTGAGATATGAATGTGAAGACATAAAATTCTGTATCCATTAATTCAACAGATCCCGTTGATTCTAAATGTTGGGAACAAATGCTTTAATCCTGACCTTAGAAATGTTATACAGATATAAATGTCTTGACCTTTTCTTAGTTATATTCTGTGAATATTTCTGAAAACTTTATTTAGCCAGGAGATTATAGATTGAACTACAGCACAGACAAGCCTAATTTGTCCTACAGTTCCAATTAGTGACCCACCTATCCATATCAGTTTGGAATTTTATTGAAATATATTTAGATATGTTTGGATATCTTATCAGCCTACTCATTATAAATGTAGGACAGGTAACACCAAGTATTAGGTTGAACATACAGCTTTACTGATGTGACTGAAGACTCCTGGAATTGATTCCTCTTTAGAACAGAAAATGCTTCAATAGCCATTGACAAATCATAAATGCCATATATACTATTGAAAACTAATTCTTCTTAGGTATATCTCCATGCTGTGTCAAAAAACCTGACACAAATTCTTATATGTAGGAAAATGTTCTTTTAAATTCAAGCTTTTACGGAATGGAAAAGTTCAGACATTACTCTCACCACTAGGATTAAATGCCTAAAAAGATAAGACATTTTGCTTTAATGTCTTTCTTTCATTTTCTCATACACATTGTCAAGTAGTGAAGGATTCTGATTTAACAATAATATAATCGTGACTTGTATTAACACAACATCTAGGATCTAATGTTAATTCAGATACTTACTAATTAGCTCTAAATTTTGTGGATATTTATATTTCTCCTGGGTAAACTAATGAACTCCAGGAAAATGTCCCTAAGGAGCCTTTCAATTCAAATATCACTGTTTGTCTCAAAATGCTTTAAATTCTACATCCTCAAATGTGGGCATAGGGTTATATTGTGGAACTTTTCTACTCAGAGAGTTACTATTACCCTATTGCTTAGCATGGACAAAGTACCTTCATACATAGACTGGGCATGTACAAATAACAAGTGGTAGTTGAACAATGTTCTTAGCAGTTTGTACAGACGAAATGGAAATAGAGCAACTATGAACTCAAAAGGAATGTGCAAAGAAGACAAAGGCACAAAGTAGAATGTGCCAAGAAAAGCTGAAGTATAATTTCAAATAATGTGCTCTGGTGTGAGGGTGTGTTCAAAGTACAGGTTCAGAAAATGTAGTTGGATATCTTGGGCAGAAAACTGCTTTAAACAATTCTGGGATAATTGTACAAGTAGAAGCCCCTAACTCTGACTCTAATCAGCCACAACATCATCAACTTAGGGACTATTTTTCAAGTGCAAACTGAGAAAAAGAGGGCTGATCACAATTAGTGTTCAAGTTGAAGCAATTGCAATCACATAACTTTTTTTTATAAGTGTTCATTTATTTTGGAACAATAAGTAGGGAAAAGCCAAGTAAATATTTTGCATGTACCTAAATTAAGCGTACATATTATATTGGTCTCTCTTTTACTTGGAAGTTATAGATTAAGTCTTTTTATTCTCTAACTTGGGACAATGATCTGCTGTCAGTTATTTTCTTCTCTTACCCTTCTATTGCCCTTCCACGTACCTAATTATTAGTTAAAGAGACATAATTGAACTTGCATTTCTAAATTCTTCAAAATTATCTGAACTACTTCATATTTCTGGCAGGCTCCTATATCTTTCTCAAGGGAATATTTTGTCACTACCATTTTTATCTTACATGATATTGGATATCTTCCTGCCTAATTCAGTGCAAGATATACTTTAGACTCATGCTATATCTCAAACACTTGTACCACCATAAAATACTATCTTACTTAGAAATCATGATATTAGCATATCCGGTGAGGTAGCATCTGTCATTTTTGAATGTCCTTAAGTGATATTTACATGCAATCATGTTTTAAACCAATATACCACTCAGTAGATGAACGAATTGACAAAATGTGGTTTATATATGTATGGAGTAATTCTATGCTTCCTATTCATAAGACAATGGAAAGACTTGAAAAAATCCTACTAAGAAAAATAAGCAAGACACAAAGAAACAGATTCCATGGTTTCCCTCACTTGTAATAACTAGGAAATATATAAGATAGTCCTAGCAGATGAGCAGAATGGCTCAATAGCTATGTATAAATGATCATATAAAATGATGCTGAGCAAAATAAACTCCTAGATATGGAAAGAGAGGTTTTTCTTTGTGATTGTTGTTTTTAATGTACTATGTGATTTCTTTTTTGTTTTGTGTTTTCCCCTATGGTTTGTCCACTGTTGTATTTGATTTCAGTCTCCTGTGTATTGTATATACATTTATCTTCATTTGACAAGGGAAGCAGAACAATAAAATGGCAAGAGAAAGGACAAAAGGCAAACCAAAGCAATAGCCATACTCACAGGACAACATGTTGGAAATTTACATTACAACTTGTGAGGGGTATTGGGGTGAAGAAAATGTGTGAGAAAAATGAGGGAGGGGGTAAAAATTTTGACATGTTATGTATTCAATACCTTACAATTAGTGCAACTCCTTCTATATATCACCTTGACAATAAAATTAAGTTAAAAATGAGCTACATAAAATATGATTTCACTTCATTGATATAGTAAATATTATTCTACGTGTATTACCTTTTAAAAAATGAACATTTTGGCTGCTAACTTGAATTAGCTCTTTCTTTATCAGAGGGACATCAACTAGAATGTTATCAAACTATACAATATTTTCAGAATATACTTGCCATTATTTTGAGAAAAAAGCATTATTTTAGTATTGTCTCATACTAAAACAGAAAACAGTTCAATTCTATGGAAACCCCGAACTTTAAAAACTGAAAACTGACTAATTGTTAAGAGGACAGAATATATGTGTTCCTCAACATTCCTAAGACTACTAACTACTCATTTTCAAATTCTGAATATGCCATACCAGAGACATTCAACATAGTACCTGTTTGCATTTTATTTAATTCTGCAATAGGTGTAGTTTTCAATGATACATTACATATTTAAAAGTCAACAGAAAAAATAGATACGTTCTTGTAGAGGATAAAACTATGAAGTATCTATAATAATTAATTCTTTTTTTTTTTGGTCGGTCGTGGGGCTTGAACTATGGGCTTGGGTGCTGTCCCTGCGCTCTGCAGCTCAAGGTGAGCGCTCTACCACTTGAGCCACAGTGCCACTTCCTATACAAAGCTCCGTAAGAGTAAACATTTGTTCATCAGAGTAAGCTATTATTTCTATGACAATCAATCCCAAGTTTTTATGCCGTAAAGTCATCCAGCGAAACAGTTTGCAACTTGTAAGGTGCACCTTAAAATTCCCTAAATTCACATCATGACTAATTTATCACTATTGAGAAAAAATACTACACTTCTGCTAATGTGATGCCCTTCCTATTGTGGAAAGAATACTACACTAAACTTTGCTATATCATTTTCCCCGCAGTGGTATTCTTGAGATTAGAGCACTTGCAAATATTATTTATTTATTTATTTTATTATACATATATAATCTATTATAGATATTCAAGAGATCTGTATATCTTAATACTAAGATTTCAAGATTATGGTTGAAAGCCCACCCAGACAGCAAAGTTCCTTGGATTCTTATCTCCAATCAATTCATAAGGAAATGCCAGACCCAAGTGGCACTGAGGTTCAAGTGGTAGAGCAATAGCCTTGAGCAAAAACAGGCTCAGGGACAGTACCCAAGCCCAGAGGTTAAGCTCTATGACAAACCAAACAACAAAAACAAAATAAAAACAAATCTCAAACTTAGTATTTTTCTCATTGTATACAGAGGTACTTAATTAAGGAAATTTCTTCCTGTGTTATGTATAGGTAGAAAAAAAAGATGTCACTTAATTACTATCTTCATACCATGTTACATCAAAGTCTCAAAAGATTGCTCTTTTTCTATATTTGTAAATTAATATAATCAATTTGTTGGCAATTTGTCTAGATTATTGCCATTATCATTTTACACATGAAGTGTTGGAATTATCTATTAACTAAGTTCTTATTATACCTCACTTGAAAGACTCTAGTGAATTTGAATGCCAGAATCATTTATGAATTTGTAAATTAAAACTTTTACTTGAAAAGAATTTTGTAGTATCCTATCGAATATTAAAGTACAAACCAAAAATATCTATTTTAAATCTAAATTCTAATTTAGCCAGGTCTACAAAATCCTACATTAAATGAACTTTCCTATTTTTCCAATTAACTTTTGTAATCCATCATTTCTTTGGAATCTAACTGAATGATGCTTACTTTTCAAATTTTTGGTTGGGAATCATGAGCTCTTTTGTATCTAGACATGTTCTGTAATTAAGACAACATTTACAACACAACTGAGGATTATATATGAGTTGCATTTCTATAGGAAACTTGACTATCAAAACATAATGACAAAATTAGGCCAAATTTCCAACTGTGTATTCCTTTCTTGTTTATTTTTTATTCCTTTCTTGGTTGGTTTTATTGAGACAAAATTATATTCTGCTAGTTGGCTAAAGTTTCTTATCAGCTCCAGTAACTTGAGAGTGGAGTCCATGGAGTCCATTAAATACAAGATCATGTCATCCTCATGTTTTTTATCTTCTTTTTCTTTGTTTTTTAAAATTTATTATTTTTTTCTTGTGAAAATACTGTACGGAAGGGTTAAAATTATCTGGGCAAGATAATGAGTACATTTCTTGTCAAGCATTGTAGCCTCCTACTTTGTTTCCCCTATCCATCCCTTCCCGTCTTCCCCCTGTGCCCCACCCAAACCTCCTTCCCCCCACCAAAGTTGTAAAGTTCGATTTCGACAGAATGACTTGTACATCTTATGGTTGCAATGGGTCCACCTGTATCCCTAGTTAAACGATTTATTTTTGCCATTCCCCTCCAGAAATTATATAGACATCAAATACAGTTAAAGCAGGGGTTATACCATGGGGGAGTGACATACAAAGCAACAAAGAAATAATCTTATACATGTGTTAGAAACAATCCCATAAAAGAAAAAAAAACATTTGAATACAAATCTTAGGGTTCATTTCCCTAACATCAACTTATCTGACCTTTTCTGCTTGACTCAGACATATTCTATTTAGTGCAAATAAGGGAAACCATGGGAGCTATGTTTCTTTGGATTTGGCATACTTCACTTAATATAATTTTTTCCAAGTCTTTCCATTTCCTAACAAATGGGGCAATGTCATTATTTCTGGTGGAGGCATAGAATTCCATTGTGTATATATACCACATTTTCTTGATCCATTCATCTACTGAGGGGCATCTGTGTCTTCCATATCTTAACTATGGTAAATAATGATGCAATAAACATAGTCGTGCTGGAATTTTTAGTCTGTGTGGTCTTGTTTGTGAACATTTGGGTAAATGCCCAAAAGTGGTATTGCTGGGTCTTATGGGAGCTCTATGTGGAGTTTTTTGAAGAACTTCTATATTGGTTTCCAAAGTGGTTGAACAAGTTTACACTGCCACCAATAGTGCAGTAAGATTCCCTTCTGTCCACATCCCCTCCATCGTCTGTTGTTATTAGAGTTCTTGATTATAAGCATTCTAACTGGGGTGAGGTGGTATTTCAATGCTGTTTTGATTTGCATTTCTTTCATGACTAAAGAGCATTTCTTCAGGTGTTTATTCGCCATCCTTCATTCCTCTTCAGAGAAATTTCTCGTTAAGTATTTAGGCCACTTATTTATTGGGCAGTTATTTCTTTGAAGATTTGTTGTTGGAGGATTTAATTTTTTGAGTTCCAAGTATATTTTAGATATGAGACCCTTGTCCTTTTTATGGCTAGTGAAGATGTTCTCCCAATCCGTGGGCTTTCTAGTGATCTTGCTACCTATGTCCTTTGCCATGCAGAAGCTCTGCAATTGCATGCAATCCCATTTGTCCCATTTGTCTTTGATTTCTTGTATTTCTGGATCTCTATTAAGAAAATTTCGGCCTGTGCCAAGGAGACCTAGGGTTTCTGCTATTCCATCCTGTAATATTTTCAGAGTGTCTGCTTTGACTCTGAGGTCTTTGATCCATTTGGAGTTGATACTGGTGCAGGGTGATATATAAGGATCTACATGTAGTTAACCAATTTTGCCAGCACCATTTACTGAAGAGGCTGTCTTTCTTCCATTCTATATATTTAGCTCCCTTATCAAAAATTAGATGCCTATGGGACTGTAGGTTCATTTCTGGGTTTTCAATTCTATTCCATTGGTCATTTTATTTGTTTTAATTCATCTTTCTCTATTTGGATTCCCTTTAAGTTTGCATCTTGTCTTATTGTCCCAGCTAGAATTCTTATACTAAGTTGAAGAGGAGTGGAGAGAGCAGACATCCTTATCTCTTTCCTGAATTTATAAGAAATGACTTTAACTTTTCACCAACAAGTATAATGCTGGCTATAGGTTCGTCAATCCTTAACCAAAAGAACAGCACTGAAGCAATATCAGTTCCAAATTTCAAACTATAGTGAAAAGCCATAGTAATAAGAACATCTTGGTACTGGCAGAAGAACAGACCTGAGGACCAATGGAATAGGACTGAAGACTCAGAAATGAGCTATGTGACCTATAGCCAACTAATCTTTCACAAGGAAGCTAAAAAACAGAACGGAAGAAAGACAGCCTTTTCAGTAAATTGTGTTGGCAAAATTGGTTAAACACCTGTAGAAAACTAAAGCTAGATCCATATATATATATATATCAGCCTGAATGAGAATCAAGTCCAAATGGATAAAAGACCTCAAAATAAAAGCAGACACCGTGAAAACAGTACATGAAGGATAAGAGAACCTCTAGGACTCTTTAGCACAGGCCAAAATATTCTTAATAGAGAACCAGAAACAAAACAAATCAAAGAAAGGTTGGAGAAATAGGATTGCATGAAACAGCAGAGCTTCTGAAAGGTAAAGCTCATAGATAGCAAGATCAATAGAAAGCATACTTACTGGGAGAAGTTCTTTATGAGTCATAAAGCAGACAAAGACTTATATCTAAAATATACTTAGGACTCAAAATCATAAATCTCCCAACAACAAATCCTCAAAGGAACAACTGCCCAATAACTAAGTGGGCTGAAGACTTAAGGAGAGACTTCTTTGAAGATGAAATAAAAACTGTCCATTAGACACATGAAGAAATGCTCAACTTTTCTAGTCATAAAAGAAATGCAAATCAAAACATTGAGATTACACCTCACTCCAGTTAGAATGGCTATAATCAAGAACTGTAATAATGACAGATGCTGGTGGGGATGTGGCTAAAAGTGAACCCTACTGCATTATTGGTAGGAGTGTATGGAATTTCATCAAAAGTCTCCATGTAGAGCTCCCCAATGACCCAGCAACCCCACTTTTGGGCACTTACCCAAATGATCACAAAGCTACCAACACAACCATGTTTTTGCAGTATTATTCACCACAGCTATGATATGGAACCAATCCCGATGCACCTCAGAAGATGAATGGATCAAGAAAATGTGGTACACACACACACACTCACACACACACACTAACACACTGGAATTCTATGCTTCCATCAGAAAGAATGACATTGCTCCATATGTTAGGAAATGGAATGTCTTGGCAAAAATTATATTGTGTGAAGTAAGCCAGACCCAAAGAAACATAGGACCCATAGTTTACCTTGTTTTGCCTTGGAAGGATTAGAACATGTCTAGGACAAGCAGAGAAGATCAATTGCTAAGAACATATGACCATACAAGATGATGTTAAGCGAAATGTACTCCAAGTCAGAGACACAAGTGGTTTTTCCTTTCTTTCTTTTGGTTTTAATATGCTTATAATGCACTATGTGATTTTTTTGTAGGTTCATCTCCCCATTGTATACCCCTGTTTTCACTGCATTTGATTCAAGTGTTCTGCATCACATATATATATATATATATACATATATATATATATATATGTATGTATATATATCATATATATCTTATATCATAAATATATACATATTTGTAATTTGGGGAGTGGAAGGGATATAGCAGAAGGCTTAAATGTGGATGCAGGTTGACTATTGTGACAATGAGATGTACAGGACACTCTGTCGAAAATGAATTTACAATGTCAGGCAGGGGTCGAGGAAGAAGGTGTTGGAGATGTGAGGAGGGAAAAGATGGCTGGGGAAAAACAAAAGAGGAGGTAACAATGCTGTATAAGAAATGCACTCATTACCTAGTCCTGTAACTCTGAGCCCTCTGTACAGTATTTTTACAATAAAAATATATAAAAAAACTCTGCCTAGTGTAGATTTCCAGTGCTGCCCTCAGAATTGCATTTTCTGTCTATTCTGGCTGTGGTGAGGTCCACCTGCCCAATGGATCAGTAGTGTTCAAGGCATCTTGGTCTTGAAGTGGGAATTGGATTATCCAGTGGTGGTTAGAACCAGGCCAAGGACAGGACAAAACTACTTCCAGGACATGGCTTCTTCATTTCCCATGCAACTAGGATTGCAAGCAGAATTTCTCTGAATTTGATTCCAGAAAACAATCAGTGAATCAAAAGGCAAGTCCACCAAACACCTCACTCCTCCCTCCCATTTCCTCCTTTCTCTCTCCCTGGGAAAGTACAAAATAATTTTGCAGGCTTTGGCACACGCACAAAATGCCCACCATCTCCTCTGGTAAACTAGGTTTCAATTCACTAAGTCATGTAAACGGATAATGCTGCATTCATTATTCTGGACAACATCTTCAGGCTGTTTGATGCTTTAATTTTTGTTGTTGTTGTTGTTAGTAGGGGGGCCTGACCTCTGGGTCTCGGTGCTGTCCCTGAACTGATCAGCTCAAGACTAGCGCACTGCCACTTTAGCTACAGTGCCCCTTCCCGTTTTTTCTGCTTATGTGGTGCTGAGGAATTGAACCCAGGACCTCATGCATGCAAGACAAACGTTCTACCACTGAGTCTCCTTCTGGCCCTAATGGTTTAATTCTTTAAAATTTCTTCTTGTCAGTCATGGGGCTTGAACTCAGGGCCTGGGTATTAACATATCCCTGAATTCTTGAGCTCAAGGGGAGCCCTCTGCCACTTGAGCCACAGTGCCACTTCCTATTTGGAGATAAGCGACTCACAGACTTTCCTGCCAGGGTTTGTTTTGAAGAGGTGAATTTTTAAATTATATTTCTTCTAGGTGTTTATTGGTACATTACAGTTTTCTGGAATTTAAAGTTTTCTATAAAACTTTGTCATCAAGTAATCCAACAGCATTAAATATTACATTTCTAAGCTATCCTTTAGCACATCCATTTTGAAATTACTATCTTAAGATGAAATTCTAATTCTTTGTAGTAACAGCCCAGTAAATTCCAAATGGGAAATATGCTAATTTCAGCAGCCTTGAGTCTCCTTCCTTTTTTCTCTCTCCAGTATCTTTTCTTGTTTTGGAACAAGTGTCATGGAATGTCCAAACATTCAAAAGGAAGTTTATTCCATTAATTTTAGAGGAAAAGAATCCAGCCTGCCTGCATCTCAAGGCAACTTTGAGTATAATGTTAATCCAATAATTCATGTCAGTGGATTTTCAGTCATTTCGATATTTTTTTTGTTTAACCACTCATTAAAGAGGTTCCAAAAAGCAAGAATTAAAAATCATGTTCTGCTTTCTAAGAATGTTTAAAAAGCTAGCAATTCAACAAGACACATTCTATTCTTCAAAGATTCCATGGTGAAGAATTTCTCTTTTATCATAGCCATTACCACTGATCCCTTCCCTTGAAACGTGTAGCTTTGTTCAATTTCCTTGTACCAGCTTTCATTTTGGTATTAGCCTCAGTAATCTCCTTGTAGTATTTGACAATGAAATTCCATTTATTTTTAGAGAGCTCAATTCATATTGCCAAAGGCAGAGTAATAGCATATCATAAAGCATAAACTATTGAATATCATTAACATGATAATATGCATCTATTTCATAAATTAATATAAGTACCACATAAATGTGCATCTTCATATACTTTTTAAAATGCCAAGTAGTTACATAGCTATGTCATCAAATAATTCATATCAATGTCACAAGAGACTAAGGTAAACCTTTTTTATCATCCCTAATATTTTTGTCAAATTTCCTTTTCTCATTAACTTTCACCTTAGGGCCTTCTTTTCCTAGCAACAAGTTATAAGTTGATATCCTTGGATTTTAGTCCTCTCTGAGTAACCTCTTTTCTTCCCACCACTAGTTAGTCCCTCATGATAAATACCTGAGGAATAACATCCCATTGTGCCTTCAAGAGAAGTACCCAATTCGACTGTCTGTGCCTACTCTTGCCTTGCATTGTTTGGGAATTTGGTAGCAGCGACAGGGTTGTCAGGGATCAGGTGGCTGATACAATGGTATTCAGAATTATGGGTAGCAAAATGAGTAGCAGAGAATAGGATACCAGGGAAAGGGTAATTGTGACTGCAATTGCTGAGTTGTAGTGGCAGGAATTTGGGTAGCAGCAACAGCTATGCAAGGGTTGGGGTAGCTAATACAGGTATCCAGAACAATTTAGCAGGGACAAACAAGCATAGAGAAAGTGAAAGATAAAAGTTGTGAGACATTGTGGGAATTCTTTGTCTACCAATGCTAAAAACATGGAGGAGGGTTATTTTAAACTAAAACTACAAGAGATAATTTAAGGTCTTGGTGCTAACAAATCTGTCCAGGTGTTTTCACATTAAACAAAGAATTCAAAATGGCTTTTCTTCATGAATACAGAGATCAAAGGTATTATCATACTTATTTCAAAAGGCAAATAAAAAGGGGAAAATCAGGGCTGGGAAGGTGGCTCAGTGTTAGAGCGCTTGCCTTGCATGCATGAGGCCCTGAGTTCGATTCCTCAGCACCACATAAGCAGAAAAAAAGCCGGAAGTGGCGCTGTGGCTCAAGTGGTAGAGTGCTAGCCTTGAGCTGAAGAGCTGAGGGACAGCACCCAGGCCCAGAGTTCAGGCCCACGACCGGACCCAAAAAAAAAAAAAAAAAAAAAGGGAGGAAATCAGTCAGGAGGTAAAATTCATATTGAATGTTAACATTTAAGAGGAAAAGAAGATCTTAGATGGCAGTCTAAAGACAAAGCAATATCAGAGCTCTATATGTTCAATAATACTTAAGAAACTTTAATTGAAAAATTGAGCTGGAATGTACACATCACGCAAAGGCAAGCAAACAGAGCCTAACACCAACAAAGAAACACCATAATGTATATCTCAGAAAAAGAAACCAAGTTCCTTATCCTCGATTTCAGTGACACACATAAACCTCCACACACACATACACACACATAGATGTATGCAACAGCTCAATCTACTCACATCCATTCAACATGAATCAAAGTTCTTCAAACTTTAAAAGTTTGAATTCTTACTCTGAAAACATTACAGGACAGAATAGGAAAAGCCCTAAGTATCCTTGGCACAGGGCGAAATTTTCTTAATAGAGACCCAGAAATACAAAAAAATCAAAGACAAATGGGACAAATGGGATTGCATGAAATTGCAGAGCTTCTCTATGGCAAAGGACATAGCTAGCAAGATCACTAGATAGCCCACGAATTCTGAGAAGATCTGCACTAGCCATACAAGGGACAAATCTAAAATATACATGGAACTCATATCTAAAATATCTAAAATATATCTAAAATATACCTAAAATATACCTGGAACTCAAAAAATTAAATCCCCCAACAACAAATCCTCAAAGAAACAAATGCCCAATAAATAAGTGGGCTAAAGACTTAAAGAGAAACTTCACTGAAGTGGAAAGAAGAATGGCCAATAAACAGATGAAGAAATTCTCAACCTCTCTAGCCATAAAAGATTTCCAAATAAAAACAACATTGAGGTACCACCTTACCCCAATTAGAATGGCTATAATCAAGAACTCTAATAACAACAGATGTTGGGGGGGATGTGGACAGAAGGGAACCTTACTACATTGTTGGTGCGAGTGTAAACTTGTTCAACCACTGTGGAAAGCAGTATGGAGGTTCCTCAAAAGACTCCACATAGAGCTCCCATATGACTCAACAATCCCACTTTGGGGCATTTACCCACATGATCACAATCAAGACCATACTAAAGCTACCAGCACACCTATGTTTATTGCAGAATTATTTACCATAGCTATGATATGGATCCAACCCAGATGCCCCTCAGTAGATGAATGGATCAAGAAAATGTGGTATATATACACAATGGAATTCTAAGCTTCCATCAGAATGAATGACATTGCCCCATTTGTTAAGAAATGGAAAGACTTGGAAAAAATTATATTAAGTGAAGTAAGCCAAGCCCAAAGAAACCTAGGTCTCATGGTTTCCCTTATTTGCAATAACTAGTACATGTCTGAGTCAAGCAGAAATGGTTAGATGAAGTTGATGCTAGTTGAGTGAACCCCAAGGAAAGTAGTCAATTATTCTCTTTCATGCAGTTGTTTCTAACATATTTATAAGATGATTTCTATATTGCTTTGAATGCCTCTCCCCCACAGTTTAACCCCTGCTTTCACTGTATTTGATGTTTGTACAATTTGTGGAGAGGAAGGGCAAAAACAAATCGTTTAACTAGGAATACAGGTGGACCCATTGCATCAATGAGATGTACAAATCATTATGATGAAAAATGAACTTTACAACTTTGGTTGGGGGAGGAGGGGTTTGGTCATCTACTTTCCAGCTGATCTATCGGTGTAGAAGCAATTCCTAATACAAAGCAATACAAACCAGTTCTTACTATAAATAAATTTTTCTGAACATCTTAAAAATAAATTCTGACAACATGAAATAAAAAATCTCTAAGTTTAAAACCGTGTTTTAGACAAGCTAAAGAATTACTGAGAACAAGTATTTTAAGAATAATTTCAGAGAGCTTGAACTCAGGGCCTGGGTTCAGTCTCTGAGATTTATTACTCAAGATTAGTGTTGCCACTTTGACCACAGTGCCACTTCCAATTTTCTCATGGTTAATTGAACAAAAAAGTCTCACCAATTTTCCTCTCCAGACTGTCTTTATACTAGGATCTAGAGGTCTCAGCTCTCTGAGTAACTAGGATGATAGGCATGAGCCCCTGTCACCTGGCTAGAATAATTGCTTACCTGAGACAGAGGTCAGTTAGTATTAAATGTCAATTATGTTTAACTTTGTAAAATACAGTTAACTGAAATGCCTTCCGCTAGAAATAAGGAATCAAATGTGTAGGTGGATTACAAAGTTCTTGCCAAAAGCCACATATTTTCCTTGTTTTTTGTCTTCCAAAATCGTGTGCTTTCCAGAATCATAACACATCTTTCCTTGCTGGTTTCTTTAGTTTATCTCATACATGCCCACAGCTCCTTCAAATATAAATTCTTTATGTGAAGACCTTGCAAATATTTATTTTCAGTCCAAACCTCTTGTATGCACCTCTCATCCATATATTCAACTGACATAAAAACTTGTGAAACAGTAATCATCTCTTATCATTACTGGATATTAATGTGTAAGTAAAATTTAAGAAAATAATGAATAGCAGAAATAAATATAACATGATTTTCAAAGTAATGCTAAACATAAATACAAGGTTGATTATTTTCTGAGCAATTTAATAAAAACCTCAAGGAAAAGAAATCAACTTTTTTGAGTGCTAATATTATGGTTTAAACCCAGGACCTTACCTTGTCACTTAGGCTGTTTCCGTCAAGGGTGGTGCTCTGTATTTGAAGGACAGCTCCCCTTCCAACTTTATTTGGGGGATTATATAGAGATAAGAATCTCAAGGGATAAAAAATATTTGTGTCCCTATCTTGGGGTTCATTTCACATAACATCTTCTTATATCGTCATATGGTACCATGTACTAGTTACTGCAAGTAAGATTTTTTTTTAAGTTTCCTCAATGATTTTATTTTATTTTTTTAAATTTTATTTTGTTTTATTTGTGAACATACTGCACAGAGGGCTTACAATTACATGGGCACGATAATGCATACATTTCTTACCAAGCATTGCAGCCTCCTCCTTTGTTTATCCTTCACATCCCTTCCCAGCCTCCCCCCACCCCCGCCAATCCCAATCCTTCTCCTCTCCCCGCCCCCCCCCCTCCCCCCAGCACCAACGTTGTTAAGCTCGTTTTGGACATGACAACTTGTACTTCTCATTGTTGCAACAGGTCCACTTGTATCCTTAAACGACTTGTTTTTCCCCATCTCCTCCACAAATTATGCCGACGTCAAATAGAGTGAAAGCAGGGGTTATACCGTGGGGGAGGGACATACAAAGCTACAAAGAAATCATCTTATAAATGCGTTAGAAACACATGCATGAAAGAAAAAAACATTAAAATACATATCTAAGGGTTCATTTTCCTAACATCACATTATCTGACCTTTTCCTCTTGACTCATACATATACTAGATATTGCAAATAAGGGAAACCATGGGACCTATGTTTCTTTGGGCCTGGCTTACTTCACTTAATGTAATTTTTCCAATTTTTTCTATTTCCTAACAAATGGGGCAATGTCATTCTTTCTGATGGAGGCATAGAATTCCATTGTGTATATATACCACATTTTCTTGATCCATTCATCCACTGAGGGGCATCTGGGTTGGTTCTACTGCAAGTAAGATTAACCATGGGACCTATGGTTATATGAGCCTGGCTTATTTCACTTAATACAATTGTTTCTGCATCTTTCCATTTTCTAGCAAATGGGGTGATGTTATTCTCTCTGATGGAGGCATAGAATTCCATTGTGTGTGTGTGTGTGTGTGTGTGTGTGTGTGTGTGTGTGTGTGTGTGTGTGTGTGTTTGTGTATGTGTGTATCACATTTTCTTTTTTTTTTTTTTGGGTCCGGTTGTGGGGCCTGAACTCTGGGCCTGGGCGCTGTCCCTCAGCTCTTCAGCTGAAGGCTAGCAATCTACCACTTGAGCCACAGCGCCACTTTCCGGCTTTTTTCTTTTTTGCTTATATGGTGCTGAGGAATCGAACTCAGGGCCTCAGGCTTGCAAGGCAAGCGCTCTACCACTGAGCCACCTTCCCAGCCCTGTATCACATTTTCTTGATCCATTCATCTACTGAGGGGCATCTGGGTTGGTTTCATATTTTAGCTATGGTAAATAATGCTGCAATAAACATAGTTCTGCCGGTAACCTAGTATGGTCTTGTTTGTGAACATTTGGACAAATGCCAAAAATAGGATTGCTGGATCATATGGAAGCTCTAAGTGGCATCTTGGAAAAATATATATCAAGTGAAGTAAGCCAAACCCAAAGAAACATAGGTCTTATGGTTTCCCTTATTTGTAATAAATATTATATGCTTCAGACAAGCATAAAAGTTCAAAAGCTATGTACATACGACCAGATAAGATGATGTTAAGCAAAATGAAACCCAAGATAGGATTTATAATCTACCATGTGTTTTTTTTTTTCTTTTTATGTTCCTCCCCCATGGTTTAACCCCTGTTTTCACTGTATTTAATGTTGGTGCCCTGCATCTTGTATACACCCTTCTCTAGCTTAGGGAGGGGTAGGGAAAAAACAAAATAGTTAAATAGTGAAACAGGCTGACCCATTGTAACAATGAGATGCACAAGCCACTATGTTGAAAAAGGATCTTTATAATATAGGCGGGGAAGAAGGGAAGGGAGTAGAAGGGAGTGTAGTTGTGGAGCTGGGGGAGGAGGGTAGGGGAAAATCAAAGGAGGAGGTAACAATGCTTGATAGAAAATGTACTCATTAACGTGCTCATGTAAATATAACCCCTCTACACAGAATTTTTACAATAAAAACCTCTGATAAAAAAACAGAAGGTGTGCCGGGCACCGGTTGCTCACGCCTGAAATCCTAGCTACTTAGGAGGCTGAGATCTGAGGATCATGGTACAAAGCCAGCTTGAGAAGGAAAGTTCATGAGAATCTTATCTCCAATGAAACCACTAGAAAACCCATACTGGTGCTGTTGTTCAAGCTATAGATTGCTCTCTTGATCAGGGACAGCGCCCAAGCCCAGAGTTCAAGCCCCATGACCGACAAAAAAAAAAAACCCACAAAACAGAAGGTGTCATGTACACCAAGTATAGTAGCCCCATCTGTAAACCCAGCTGATTGGGAATCAGAAATGACAAGCATCATGGTCTGAGGACAGGCCAGAGAAATAACTGCCAAGACAGCCATATCAACAAATGAGCTGGCCATAGTGGTTCTCATCTGTAATCCTAGCTAATTATGTTATGAGGCATATGTAGCAAAGTCTCTGTCAATCTAAGATCAGACCAGGGAAAAACTTCAAGACCTCAAGTAAATAAAATGGACTAGAAGAATGGCAAAAGTAGTTGAGCTGCTTGGTGCTTTACAAAGTCCTGTCTAGCATGCAGAGAACCCATGAATAGAACCCTAGTAATATTCCTTTCTTCCACCAAAAGCCTAAATAACTTTGTCCTACTTGAACATCTAATTTTAAGGCCACTGACAAATCAGAGATGGTGATATTCTCTTAATAATTAGGTATTCAAAAGAGACAAAGTTCTTTAGGTTTTGAAAAAAATTGAAAAGGTAGGAAAATGCATGTGATTTTTGTTAGCTGCATATTTCTTGAAAACATAAAACGTACTCAAGTATTTAATATATATCCATATGTGTGCATACATCCATGTATGTATAAATGTGTGTATGTATATAACCATATATACCCACATATATATGTATGGTTCATCTCTTTTCTGTGTAGCAAATGGTACAAATGAATCTGTACAATCACTACTCAAAGGCATGAAAAGACAAAGAGAATGAGCAGAGAACTCATACTCAGGAATCTATGATTAGCCCACAACCCTGAAAATCTTTTACATCAGTTTGCATGTGTTAGTTAGTGCCGTACAGGGACAATACGATGGCAATGAGATACCAGGCAGATGACATGAGACATGAGAGATACAAATGGTATAATATTCTATTTGATGGATATGTAGAATTTCCAGTGTGTGTGTGTGTGTGTGTGTGTGTGTGTGTGTGTGTGTGTGTGTGTGTGTGTTCCAGTCCTGGGGTTTGAATTCATAGCCTGGATGCTATCCCTAAGTTTTTATGCTTCAAGTTTAGCATTCTACTACTTGAACCACAGCTCTGTTTTTTTTGGTGCTTAATTGGAGAAAAGAGTCTCATATAGACTCCTGCCTGCACTTGCTTGCAGATATAATCTTCAGATCTCAGCTTCCTGAGTGCAAATATTACAAGGGTCAGCCACCACCACCTGCCCTCTACCTCTTACCTATAACCTCGGCCTTCCTCTGAGTTCCAGAAGTTTATGCCTCACCAAGCTCACATTTTTTTTGCCAGTGTTGTGGCTTGAACTCAGGGTCTGTGCATGTTGCTGAGCTGCTTTTGCTCAAGGCTACATTCTATCACTTAAGCCACAGTGACACTTTTGATTCTTTCTGTTTATGTGGTACTGAGGAATCCAACCCAGGGCTTCAAGTTGCTTGGTAAGCACTCTACCACTTAGTCACATTCACAGCCCAAGGCTTACTTCTAACAGGAACTATGAGGGTGGAGTTTATTGGTATACTCTTTTCGGAACAGAAATCGCTGGCCATTTCATATCTTAGCCAGGATTTGGGAACAGTGTGAGACTTACCCCTCACCCACATTCCACACAGATACCCAGATGCTGAGTTCAAATACCAGGCCTGCCAGAAAAATGGTGCAAATTCTAAGCCAGGGCTTATTTTATTTTATTTTATTTTTGCCAAGCACGGGGCTTGAACTCACGTCTTGGCATCTCTGCCACAGCTACCCTGGGATCTTAGGACCCAAGTTTAAATCTCGGGGTTGGCAAGAAATAAAATAAAAAGGAGAAGGATAAAATGGAGAAATTCAAGAAGGCAGTTTTACATTTTTTTCCCTTTGCACTGTGACCACCTGGTATATAAATGACAAGGCCCAGAAAGTGTACATGACATTGCATGCTGATGTTTGGCTGGCTATTAGGGAAGCCGTAGCCAAAACCTCAACTTAGGCCTGTAGGTCGAATCCCGGGACTGCCACTAAGTATTGGCAAGAGATTCTAAGAAACCCATTCCCATGTACATCGATATGAACGGAATTTTATAAAAGTAACAAATTAATAGTTAGTGTATGAGTATACTATAAAATTATACACAACAATTATACTACATTGACTAATTTTAAATTAATATTTTATTATGTATTCAACCATGATACTTAAAAGTGGAAGGAATAATTTGTCTATAATGGGTAGTAATATATGTAATTTCATACTATACAGACAGCTTTCTCTTGTTTTATACATATATATGTATATATATGTGTATACATATATATGCATATATATGTACATATATATGTATATATATGTGTATACATATATATGCATATATATATATGTATGTACATATATATACATACATGCCAAGCTACACATTTATCTGTTCATACACTTGTCACTCCTGGGGCTCAGTGGTATAATGATGGCTAGTATATACAAAGCCCTGGATTTGATTCCTCACTACCACATGCACATAAAAATCCAGAAGTTATGCTCTCACTCAAGCAGTCGAGCATTAGCTTTGAGCATAAAAGCTTAAGGACTGTGTCCAAACTCTTACTCAAGGTCCAGGATGGGCATGAAAAAAGATTGAATGTTGTGACTGCAACTCTATAAGGATAGGACTACAAATACCTCATCACAGAGCAAGCCTAGAGTCTGGTGCTGACAGTTACTATCTAACCTGACTTAGTCAGAGGTATACGACTTCAACTCAGCCCCACAGAACCAGATGCTGCTGGCTTGCTCACCCCTGTCATCCATGATTCTCAGGGGCTGAGATCTGACACTAGTGGGTTTAAAACACAGCCCTGGCAGGATTTCTGTGAAAATCTGAGCTGCGGACCAAAGTCATAGATATCTAGCCTTGAGCAAAGATCTTAGGACAGTACCCTCAACATTTTAGTGCAATCCTTGTGGCTGACTCCCCCCCCCCCCCCGCAAAATACACTGCAATCTACATATCTATCTGTTTATATATTGGCCACTCCTAGTGCTTCATCTCAGGTCCTCAAATTTGACCGACAACTTCACTTGCATCAGACTGGTGTGCTAACATTGACCATTCATGAAGTGGGCCTTTCAGGCCAAGAGTTCAAATCACAGAACTGTCAAAAACTTAATCCTGGTAGAAGAAGCCAATTGCCCCACTTGTTTTCCTTATCCGTGAAAGTCCTGGGTCTCAGGAATGATGTGTAATACACAGGCAAATCTATGTTCTATTTAATAGGATGTAAAAAATGTTATACATGTAATCATACACTCTAAAATATATAATAAATAAATAAAAACAAATAAAATGAATAACTACACTAACTGCAATATGCAGTAAACATGTGTATGTAAATATAAATCATGTATTTAAAATGTATACGAATATTATTTTTGCGAGTGCTAGGAACAGGCTTGTCTTTCTTGTCTTCCAGCATTGTGAGCTTTCCCTTCCCCCATAGTACTGCAGATTTACCCAGACCTTAGTTCAAATCCCAGGCCTGGCAGAAAAAAAGGCGTGAATATGACAAGTAGCCTCATAATTATTTAAATATTTTAATGTATCTATGTATATATGTATGTATGCATGTATGTATTATGTATTTTTATTTTGTCAAGCTCAATGGCAGCTCTGCCTCAGCTTTGATCACTCTAGGCTGGATTACAGCCACTGGACCCACAGCCGAACCTAGGTTCCTGGGCCTCAAAGGCTGACAGGAAAAATAAATAAATAATACGACACAGAAAAAACCCGAGTAACTTGCAGATGGCTGCTGGTTTTACATTTGTTTCAAGGTGACCATCCTGGGTCTAAATGACAGGGCTGAAAAGTGTTGGTAACCCGCCGTTGCTGAATGCGGTTGGGCTTCCAGGGAAGCCTTGAGCCAAAACGACAACATAAGCCCTGTGTTCGAAGCTGGGTTCTCACCTCTATCAATGGAGGGAGATCCTAAGAGTCTTATTCCTTTTCATAGGAATACTGATGGAAAGTTATGAATGTCAAGGTTGAATTAGTTGTTCCTGAATGTTACTAGTATAAAATTATAGAGTGATTTTAGGAGGCCGATGGATTTTAATGAATATTTCTTGACACATTAAAAGAATACTATTAATTACATGGACACAATAGTTTCGGGACAGTGGTCGATTTAATTAATAATTCATTAAGGATGAAAACAGTAATATTAATTACATGGAGGCATAATAAATAACCAAGAATTAGTAGGAATGTAGCCTATATAACTGAATAATATATAGACATCTCTGTCACTTTATAAAGATAAATATTTATTTGTGTACTAGCATCTGCAGGTCCAACTGTTCTTGTTTTGTCAACCCCTAGGGCTCAATCTCATGTGCTGGGAATTGCTTGTCAGCTCAATATACCCCAGGCTGTTGTGCTGACACTCACCCATTCATGAATTGGGCCTTGTAGGCTGTGAGTTCAGATGCCCGCACTCACAAAAATTGAATCGTGCAGTAAGACACAGGGTGACACATGTTTTCTTTTTCTGTGAAAGTCCTGGGTGTCAGGTGTGAAGTTTCATATATAGGCAGTTCTATATCCTATGTAATAAGTGTAGTAAATATTCTATCTGTTATAGCAGTCAGTAAAATAAATGGCAAATGAATAAAAAAATAAAATGAATTACTTCATAAAGCACAATTTGTAGTCAATATACAGGGCTAAATCTCAGGGCCTGGGCACTGCCTGGCAGCTGAATTGGCTAGTAGCTAGTGTGCTGGCAGTCACCCATTCATGTACTGAGCTTTCTTTGTCCTGAGTTTAGATCCCAGCACTGCCAAAATGTATCTTGGAGTGAGAAGCCAAGCGTGACACATGTTTTCCTTTTCTGTGAATGTGCTCAGTGCCAGGTAGGATGTATAATTTGGATGTAAATCTATATGCTATGTAATAGGATCTAATAAAGGTAAAAAACATCATAGGTAGAATAATTGCTACTACAGTAAATGATAAACAGATTGAATTAGTAGTGAATCATTCTAGGATAAAATTAGATGTAATAAGTTTAGGATGTGCACTAAGTTTAATTAATATTTTATTAAGCATTAACAGAATAAAAATTACATGGAGACATAATTAAATAACTAATAATTGGGAGTAACACATGATGCATAATTTAATAATATATAGACATTGGTCTCATTCTATGAAATATCTAATTATATGTATGGATATATGTACATATCTGATAAACAATTATAGGCTATTGAGTAATTATTAATTAATGTTTATTAATTGTTAACTGGGACACATCATTATTAATTGGTAGTAATAATTGGTAGTAATATTATCTATAATTTAATAATATGCAGAAATCTTTTTGTGTATATAATATTTATATACAGCAGTCTGTATTTCTACCTCGTTCACTCCTGGGGCTCAGTGGTTGAGTGCTCCCCTAATAAGCATGAAGCCCTTTGACTTTCCCTCACATCTTCCGCATGATAGTTTCCTGTATTCATTTTGTGGGATTAAAAGTTCAATTTTATAAGAAATTACACTTTTTAACTCCTCCTCTGCAAATAGCATGCTTTGGTTAATACTGATGTGTAAACTTTCATAAAGTTCTAGCTTCCAAAGACACGACAGAACATGGGTCCTTTGTGTGTCTGGCTCTGACATCGTTTATTTAACATATTTGTACATCTATCCATTTCTTTTTTTTAATTGTGAAAATACTGTACAGAGGGGTTACAATTACATGGGCAAGATAATGAGTACATTTCTTATCAAGCATTGTGGCCTCCTCCTTTGTTTACCCTTCCCATCCCTTCCCAGCCTCCCCCCGCTCCCCCACCCAATCTTCTCCCCAACCACGAAAGTTGTAAAGTTTGTTTTCAACATGACAACTTGTATTTCTCATTGTTGCAAAGGGTCCACCTGTATCCTTATTTAAACGACTTGTTTTTCCCGTTCCCCTCCATAAACTATACCGACATCATATACAGTGACAGCAGGGGTTATACCGTGGGGGAGGGACATACAAAGCAACAAAGAAATAATCTTATAAATGCGTTAGGAACAAATGCATGAAAGAAAAAAAAACATTTAAATACATAGATCTATCCATTTCTTTGCAAATGATGTAACAGTGTTCTCTATGGATAGGTGCAATCCAACTTTGTATATGTGCCACACTTTCTCCAACTATTCCTCTGCCAAAGGGCATATGGGCAGTTTCCATGACTTGGCTATGGTGAATAGTGCAGCAGTGAACATGGTTGTGAAAGTGATTTTACTGTAAACTTTTGGAAGAATTCATCGCTATTTTTTGGGAGCAATCCTCTAGCCAATTTTACAGAATAAGCACATCCCTCCCTTCATCTCCATCACAACGTTGTGGACGTCCTCAAAACACACTACTTCCTATTGGTCTCAATAAGCTAAAACCACACGGTGCCCGTATTCTTTCAAAACATTTGTTTCATGACTGTACACATAATTTTGTGAGAACCTTCTATATACTTTCCTAATGTGGGAATGAGGTACATGACAATATATTTTATGTAAGAAATATGCAATTTTATTAGCTATTATCATATTTAAAATAATTTTCAGCTCTAACTCATAACCTCACTTCCTATTATATTAATCTTTATTTGATTACTTCATCTATCCCCTAAATTATAACAGGTGATTTCAATACAAAGACAAAATACGTGGTTTGATTTTGACACTCATCTGTGAGGATGCACAATATAGGTAAATAAATGGATTGGAATTAATAGCCATTATCCATTTTGTTAAAGGAAAGATGGTTTTCACAAACTAATTCTCACATTTCATATTCCATTCAACAACAAGAAACATGAGACAATTCCCTTTGTTTTGCTCCTCATTACCTTTTGTTACCATTTTATTTTACAATAAAGGATGATTTCATAAATCTACTCTAGATACAAGAATATGTTAAAATATCTCTGTCCGTTTGCATTGATATATACATACACACATATATTATACAGGTTATAATGATAATTTATAAATTCTGTAACTGTACAATTTATTAAATTATTAAAAACATTGACGGCTCATGCCTGGAATCCTGGTTACTCGGGAGGCTAAAATCTGACGATCATGGTTTGAAGCCATGCTGGGCATGAAAGTCCATGAGCCTCTTATCTCCTAACAACCAACAGAAAATCAGAATTGGGACTGTGGCTAAAAGTAGTAGAGATTTTCTGTTGGTTTCTCTTGAGAGAAAAAGCTCAGGGTCATCACCCAGGCTCTTAGTTCAAGAACTACATCTACCAAAAAAAAGTCTACTTAATTTACCCCTATGTAAATAGAGTATTTCCATCACCAAAATGCACATCTATGTTCATTTGCAAGGTAACTCAGTTATGTCTGGAGAATCACATAACATTATCATTTAAGTAGAAAGGATTGCAACATGGGTTCACTGTATCTCTCTCATGGATTTTTCTCCACTCAAATACTCAAATCTTATTAATTATTCCAATTATGCAAAGTAATATGTTTTTTTCTTTAATACACATAATATTAGAGTTTGAATTCGATGTCTTGTGTCTCCTAAATAGGTGTTCTTACCACTTTGTCATGCCCCAGCCCTAAATTATCCAAATTAATTTTCAGATAGAATCTGGCTTCCTATTTGTGTATGATCGTGGGCTCAGTCTACTTTATGTTATTCTTCCTTGAATTTAGAACAACAGGTGCCTGGCATTGTGTACAGATCTTTCTGTTCATTCTGAGATTTAACCACTATCCTCACAACAGTACACTCCCATAGAGTCAGGATTTTCATAAGCCTATCATAGTTGATTTTTAAAAAATCTTTGCATTTCCTGCAGGTTCTTGAGTACTGAAGTAATTTGTGTTTTCTTGGGTTGTTTTGTTTAATTTGAATGTATGTGTTTAGCTCTTCCTCATTTTTCCTTTTGTTTCTTTCACTCAAGTTCTTACCTAAAGTGCTGAGAAACCAATTTTTCTTTCTCAAGCTATTCAAAGTGAACATTATTTAGTCCAAAGCAATTTCAATAACATTTAAACACCTTCATATCTATAAATGGTATATGAATGTTAAGAGCTGAGAAGGGTCTTTTTATTTTCAGAGCAGTCTTTGGCATACACAGACTGATCATGAATTATATGAAGATGATAAAACTACAGATGCTTGCCAGGAGGAGAAAAACCTATTATTAAGTGTTTGACAGAGGCTTCCCTTCTCGTGAAAGAAATATGTTGCTTTATTACGATTTCAAAAAATCATATTGCTGGAAGAACCAAAACAATCATCTAACATTACAGAGTTGAAGGAGCTGAACTCACCTCCTGAATAATTTCCTTTTGGATGAAATAAAAGCAGACTTCCAAAAGAGAGTAGATTTTAGAGAAACATGATGAGTTTTATGTAAATAGGTGCTTAGCTGATTTTGTTAATTGGTGAACAAATACAGGGAAATAAAGTAAAGCAAGGTGAAAAATAAAGAACTCTGCATTGAAATACTCATGTGTGTGTGTATGTGTGTTTGTGCACACACGTGCCTGTACACACTCGCGCATGTTCATGTGCTCATTCCTGTAATTCATCATTCCTGAGGCTTGATAGTGCCTGGGTACTAGCTCTAAACTTCTGTACCGAAGGATAGTGGTCTACCTCTTGAGCCTCTGCTCCACTTCTGGTTTTTTGGAGATAATCTCATGTATTTTCATGAATGGACTGGGTTTGAACAGTGGTGTTCAGATCTCAGCCTCCAGAGTAGCTAGCTATTCTGATTCAGCCTCTCAGTAGGTAGTTAAAATTCTGCCTGTCCTCTGTGCTTCACTGCTCTTTCATTCTTTACCAGAGGTAATCACAAGTCTAAGTAATATATATGTCTGATTGCTTTAAAAATACTGTTACTGCTTGGCACCAGGGGCTCCCATCTGTACTCTTAACTACTTAAGATACTTAAAAACAGAACCCAGGCCAAATTTTAGTGTACTTCCATCTCTATCTATAGTTGGGTGCATTGGATCATTTCCACCATCCTGCACTATATAGAAACTAAGATTGGAAAGACTGCAGATCCAGGCCAGCCAAGGTAAGAAGCTCGATGAGTTGGTGTGCAACTCTGATGCCATTGATGAATGGAAGTCTAACGACAGATCAGGTGCATGTTCTTGTCGAAAGGGAATCCCTATCCTAAAATTAAACACTGATAATGATACCAGTCTAGCAAGAGTAATACCCCAAGTTGAAATCCCCACAATTTCCCACAACCAAAATAAGTATATACATTAGCATCCAAAAACATAGTACAATCTGTTCTTTGCTCTAATGTCATCTGTAACTGATTATGCTACAATGTGGCAGAATAGTGTCTTCATTAAACTTGTGATATATTTAAAAAGAATTAGAAAATTCTTTTTCACTTATTAAGTGCAAACAAATGGCAAATTGCCTCATTACTTACATAATTGACTACCATTAAAAATTCATCTAATGATTATTATAGTAATATATTATTCTGATTTATTACTTTACTTTGTAACAGGTTTTAAACTGAGCTCTGCTGGAGTTTAAGTATTTAACTATTATCATCAAAGTATATTCCTTGGGTACTTGGGGCAGATTTTTACAAAGTTTTTAACCAATTGTTTCTAAGAATTCTTAATTGGTATATTATTTTGTTTATTTTTAAATTCAATTTAATTTTATTGTAAAGGTGATGTACACAGGGGTTACAGTTACATAAGTAATGTACTTTTTTTACATTACATAATGTAATGAGTACATTTCTTATGGAAGGAACATTGTTATCCCCGCCATCGTTTTTTTCTACACTCAAACAACTACTGACGCTTCTGCTGTTGCTATTGATCAGTGGGTAAATTTGCTTTCTTTATTCATGCATTTTTATTATAACATTGATATACAGAGGGTTTACAGTTACTTAAGTCAACTAAAGAGTACACTTCATTTTATTTTCTAAATTTCAAGATTTGAACTTAATAACTTATTTTCTTTTGTTTCTTTAGGGTAATTCTTTTCTCATAGTTGTAGGATTAGTTAATTTACTTTTGAATGATTTTTACACATGTAAATAATTCAGACACGTACATTTTGCTTTTTAAGTATTTAACATGTGAATATTTAAAACTATTTTCTCCCATTTTTGTATGGTTGGTGAATTTAAATAAATTTATTTTCTTATATTTCTAAAGATATTTTTCCAGGTAACAAATACTTTCTCTATTTTCAAGAAGCACATACTTTATTAAGAAAGGCTTCATTACCTGGTCATTTTTGGTAAATATTTGTACTTGAATTAAAAATGTGCGAGATGGGCATGGTGATTTGTGGCTTCCATTTTTTAGCTATGGTAGGAACTGCATATAGGTTTGTAATTCGCGAGAACTTGAGAAACTGTGAGACCTTATTATAAAAATATCAAGAGTGAAATGATTAGAGTTTTAGCAATGCCTAGCGAGATATAGAACACCTGGTGTTCATATTCTAAATCTTCAGTTAAAACACCAATAACATCAATCTTTTGTCAAAATAAAAGGATACATGTTTCAAAATGGTTATTATTTGAAACTGGTTTGCAAAGGTTCTCCAGTCTTCTAGTTCTTAATTTTCAATTTACTTAATCTATAAGAATTCAAGTATTTTGTGACTATTTTATTTCTACTAAACTTTTAAATAGTACGAGCAATATTATTTCATATATTAACCTGCTTTTTCTATTAGTTATAATGTCCTCTGTTTAATATGATAATATTAATATTCCAAATGTGTGTATGTGGAGTATATGTGGGGGGATCGGTTTATGTGTGTGTGTGTGTGTGTGTGTGTGTGTGTGTGTGCTTTCTGTGTACTTTGTAATGTTTGGAAGATCACACCATTGTTACACATATGCTAGGCCAAGGTTTTACCACTGAACTATAGAGTCTAGTTATAATGTAAATAGAGTTTTAAATTATGACTTTTAAATTTTCATTCCTAATATATTTTTTCAAAATTATATATGATAAAATGTGATCCATAGTCTATCCACGTTAGCAATTTTTATTGTTATTTTATTGTTTTATTGAAGATTTCCACTGCCTTTCCATTTCCAAACTCTTGCCTTTCTTAATGATAAAGGTTTTACTTTCCTTTATTTCTCTCTTCATTCTTTTTGCCTGTAGAATTTACCCATTATTTCTCTTATTTCTTTGGTTATCATATTCCTATTACAGTTTCTTTACATTGTAACATGTCTATACAATGCTTTATTTTTTCCACCTTCTCTGACTCTCAGTTCCACACTACTAGGTAGATTAAAAAACAAACTTGATTCAGAACACTTTGATTATTTTCCTCCTTCTCTTCTCTGAAGTCTTTCTGTCTTTTGAAACACAATAACAATGACATACAGCTCCTATGTGGTTCATCATTCTATCCCCTCTCACTCTCATGCGTATTGCAATTCAAATCGTTATCATTCAGCTTTATTATGCTATAGTGTTATCTAAGTCTTAACTCATCCTTAAATTAATTTTAGTTGCTTCAAGCATTCTCAAAAGACATTTTTCTATATATGATATCTGGGGTCTTGTGTTTCACAAGGTACAAAATATGAGTGACTAGCAAACATCTAGATATTTCTGTAGAATATTGGTCCACCTGCTCTATAAACTTGTATGTAAATTCAAGGAATACAGGTCAGTCAGGAAATCTTGTAAAATGTTGTAGCTTGAGCCTTCATACTAGATTTGAATCTTATTACCATGTTTAGTAGTGAAGACATCAGAGCTCTACTATAGGAACAGACACATAGAAGAATGTAAGACATTTATCAAAAATAAATTCATAGTTTTATGGTCAATAGATTTTGAAAAGGATGCCATGACTTTATGAAATAAAAATAGAATCTTAAATGGGTGTATTGGGACTATGGCCTCTCTAGATTTAAAGAACGATCTTAGACTATTACCTCAAACCGTATACAAAAAATCAAAATAAAAAATGATTATCAAACTAAGTGTGAAATGTAAAAATCTATGAAACATAAATGTAAAAATTCATAACATTGGATCCGTGAAGGTTTCTAAAAATTTGACATGGAAAACATTACTGGCTAAAGAAAAGCAAGAATAAACTGGTTTATATCAACTGATAACTTTTCATAATTCTATGAAAGAAGTGAAAACATATCCAATAAACATAGGGCACACATTTGTTAATGCTACAATACTAATGCTACAATGATCCTCAATCTTAAGTACTTTTATATCTTCTAATTCTATATAAATATTTTCCTGAACATGATATTTCTTTAAAGAACATATGTAAATTAATAGTCAATTGGAGGAGCCTATGAATTAAGCTCCTCATTAGTATCTAAGAAAAATTAAAAATAAAACTCACTAATATGACCATCATATAAAAAGATGACACAAAATATGGTAATGCATTTGTGGAGAAATTGATATAGGAAGCAAGTTTTCAAGTCTTCAAAAGGTCAAAGAGAATTGTATAGCATCCAGCCATTACACTTACATGTATGTATTAAAGAGAAGTGAAATCTTTTTTGGACAGGGAATATAGTTCATTGACAGTGGTATTGACATAGTATGTGTGAGACCCTGGAAATAATCCCCAAAAACAAATTTTGAAAAGACATACTATAGAGGATGTATGCTGGACAAATTCCTGTAACTGAATTTTATATGAATTTTAATGTCTTTTCTAAAATTCCAGCATTTCTATTTGAAGAAATGCAAGTTTGTAAAAATTAGGCTTGGAAAACCTATGATTGTACCATTCATTTCCAAAGCTCTAAAATATATACAATAAAAGGAGATAATTGATGCATGTGAATTTCATGTCAGCGAAAAATAAATATTGTTAAAAATACTTCACACAGATTGCAGAATGCCTAAAAAGATGTGCTGGCTAAAAATTCTTTGTAAACTACAGCTTTTGAAACAAGGATGTGATTTCTATTTTGGGTTTTTTGTCTGCTATTTTGAGTTTATGCAGAGATAACTCAATCAAAAAGTGTATGTGATAAATGGAATATCTAGGAATTATGCATCACTTATATGTAATTGATAACCTTTTCTGGAAGAAACTTTTAGCAAATGACAGTAGACCCAAATCTATGCATCTGCAGTTTATGAAAATCATATGTTACTTGCTCAATCAAATTGCTTTTCTCTTTTTCTAGGAAAAAATAGTATTCTCAAGGTAAGAGCCAATAGCAGTGGAAAGAAACAAAATACACATTTGTCTTGATTTATTTGTGAAAATAACAAATGAAACAAAATAATTCCACTTAAGGGACTCCAATATTAGTATCTATGAAGAAGTTCCTGAATGCCAACATCCATTGAATTTTTGAAATTTTAATTTCTACCACATATGAAAATTTTAAAAAGAAAACAAATATAGTCTTAGAGCAAACCAGTCTTGCAATAATTTTCTTAATTTTTTTGAAATTACAAAAGAATTGATACCATTATGAAAATGATCCTTTCCTATGGAAATCATTTAAAAATATTTATCACTTATTATAATTCCAATACCAAAGAAGATTAATTTTATATAATCATTACAAATATTATTTTATTACTCTCGTAAAATAGAATAAAAGATCAGTCCTAATATATAATCATGGTTCTTCATTTCTAATCATTACCTAAATATCTTAAACAATCTAAATAGTCATGTCTTTAACATAAACGTAAATATTCTATAATTTTTACTTAACATTTTCCAGTGGCATATATTCATGTTTCTAAGAAATGTTCCCAGCAGTTAAAAGACGCTTTTGTGAAATTAATGTGATATATTTTGCTGTTGTTATTGTTGTTGTTTGCAAGGCCTGGGCATTGTCCCTAAGCCTTTTTATGACCAAAGCCAGCACTCTACAACTTGAGTCACAGAGCTAATTCTTGTTTTTAGTGGTTAATTGGAGATAAGAATCTAACAAGTACTTTTATGTCTGGGCTAGTTTTGAACACAGTTCTAAGAACTCATTACCCATAACAGCTTGAATTATAGGCATGAGTTACTGGCACTTGATTTGATGTATTTTTTTTAATTGTAATAATATTTTAAGATTTTTGTTTAACTATAATGTACATCGTTCTGCAAATAAATTTGGAGATATGGGGCTGGGAAGGTGGCTTAGTGGTAGAGCACTTGCCTTGCATGCCTGAGGCCCTGGGTTCGATTCCTCAGTACCACATAAGCAAAAAAACAAAAACAATAACAAAAACAAATTTAGAGATATGTATATATTTCTGATGACAAAATATCTCTAAAAATGTCTGACTTTCTACACGTAATATGTATATATATATATATATATATATATATGTATATATATTTCTGAAGACAGACTCCCTTTAAAACTTTTATGCTAATATTTTTTGACTTTTTCATTTCAAAGATATACCGTCTATTTTTTCCAAAAGTTCCCTAGAATAAAATAACAAATATTTCAATAGAATGTAGTGTATTACTTTCAATGGAATTTTAGATATACACATGATATTTTAGTAACATTTACAGTATATTACTTGAAATAATTCTGTTCAAACTCTGAAATACTTTTTGTAGTGGTGGGTAGAGAGGAAATTAATTCATAATGGTTAGGAATTTGCAATCCTTCAAAAATCTATTCCATAATTTGTTATAAGCACATTTGTTATAAGCACATAGTCAATTTTCCTGTTATGGTTTAGTTTTTTTATTTCTTTATTTGTTCAAAATTCTAATATGGATGTATGCACAGTGGTAACATTAAAATTATTAATCAATATACAAATAATTGCAAAATCATACATACGTATCAGACTTTCAATAGTTAGCACTTATGATGCTAATAATAATTTTGGTGAAGATGATGACCACAGTATACCCTGATAATGACAATGTTGTGATTGAAAAGGAAAAATTTTACAGTTTGAAGCTAGATTTCCCACATTGAATACATAGTAATACACAGCATTGGATTACATACAATAAGAATAACAAGAGGAGAGTTTCAATACGAAGAAAAACAATCACATAAACACGTAGAGACAGTGAAAACGCTCATGTTATTTCTGCAGTCTCTCTAATGTATACTCACTTTTCTTGGTGGTATTATTTTCTTATAAATAAAGTTGTTTATTTCCAGATTTGATGGACTAAGATGTAGTTTTCAAGTTAGTGTGGTTAGTTCAAATAACCTTCTCCTATAGAAACTATTCAATCACCAATGTTTTCCAATGATATATTAAAAGTGTGTTCTTCAATACAGCTGTAAACGCTTGACCAAATTTACATAAAACCACTTACATATCTGTAGTTACCTTAAAAGGGCATAGGCCTTAAAGCCAGGGGGTAAAATTTATTTTTATTTCTGCATGAAACAATTTGTGACTTTATACCAACAAACTGAATTTGACTCTTTCCTTATTTGTAAGCTAAGGTGGAAAATGTAAGGACTCTTCAGTTTTCATTTTTTCTTCCTCTAGACGTCAAAAAATATATTCTTCATTATTTCTTGTAGATTACATTCATTTACAGATGAGAAATGTAAGGCCAACAGTCAATGTAGAGAGTAAATAATAATACTAGAATTTGTATCTGAGCTCTTCACTCTTTGTGCTTACAAGGAGAATAATTTGGTGATGGAGAGGACCAATATGAAAAGACTATGGGGAAAATGCATATTTTTAAAATGGTTGTTTTAAGATTAGGTGACAGTGATGAGTGAATGAAACAGGCTGGTGACAGGGGCATAAAAAGGAGTACATAGAAATCATATTAGTGTCAGAAACTGAGAAAAACTTGATCAGTCATCTTATCTAATGTGATGGAGTAGAGGGATAAGTAGAAATCTAAAGTGCTTCCATATGTTTGGCTGGCAACTGTGTTAGTGTTATTCTTAGTGATAAGGAACACAGGTGGAAATGTTGGATTTAGTGGAAAAAACTCTGACAGTTCTAAAGTTTATATTAAACAGATGGAAAGATAGGTCTGTTTAGAGATCATCAAAATATCCACGGCCAGGAATATGAAAAAGAATAATAAAATCATGGGCATTATTGAAGGGAAGAAGAAAAGGAAATTTCAGATACAAGTGTGAGCAATGTGAACACCAGTGTGGACATGATTGGAAGAGATAAATAAGGAAACAAAAAAGTAATAAACACAGATTTATGGAAATAAAGGAAGGAAAGAATTTGCAGGATGATATTTAAGGAAATATGCTACTTGGATTTGAAAAGTAAAAGGACATAGACAAGTTCAATAAGAACAGTGTTTGGGGGAAAATTATATTGATAAAATTTATAGATATGAATGTGAAGCCATAAAATTCTGGATCCATGAATTCAACAGATCCTGTTGATTTTAAATGTTGGGAACAAATGCTTTTATCCTGATCTTAGAAGAATTATACAAATATAACTGTTCTGAACTTTACTTAGAGGAATTCTGTGAATATTTTTGAAGCCTTTGTTTAGGCAGGAGTTTATGGATTGGACTACAGCACAGACAACCTTAATTTGTTCTACATTTCCAATGAGTGGCCCATGTATCCACATCAGTTTAGGATTTTATTGAAATATCTTTAGATATGTTTGGATATCTTATGTTGTCTTATCAGCCTATTAATAATAAATGTAGGACGAGTAACACCAAGTATTAGTTTAAACATATAGCTTTACTGATGTGACTGAAGACTCCTCGAAGTGATTCTTGTTTAGAATAGAAAATGCCTCAATAGTCTTTGAAACAGCATAACTGCCATATACTCTATTGAAATACAATTCTTGTTAAGGATATCTCCATGCTGAAATAACCCAGTCAATCAACCTGCCACAAATTCTTATATGTAGCAAGTGCTCTTGTAAACATCAAGCTTTTATTGAATTGAAGAGTTCAGACATGACCTTCACCACTACGATTAAATGCCTAAAAGATAAGACATGTTGCTTTAATGCCTTTCTTTCATTTTCTCATACTCATTTGCTTGTAGGGAAGGATTCTGATGTAACAATAATACAATGCTGACTTCTTAAGTAGAGAGTTTAATTGACAAATTCACAAATTATTCTGGCATTCTATTTTCCTAGAATATACTTTCAAGGGAGTAATAATTAGAACTTAGTTAATAGATAATTCCAACAGTCCACTTATAACATGATGAAGTGTATAATCTAGACAGGGTTTCCAACAAATAGATGCTATTAATTTATAAATTTAGGAAAAGAGCAATTTTTTGAGACTTTGGTGTAACATAGTATGAAGGGAATAACTGTGTGACATCTTTTTTCTTCTATTATACATAACAGAGGAAGAAATTTCCATAATTATGTACCTCTGTATACAATTAGAAAAACAGCTAGGTTTGAGGTTTGTTTTTATTTTGTTTTTGCTGTTTGGTTTGTATTAGGGCTTTACCTCTGGGCCTGGGCACTGTCCCTGAGCCTGTTTTAGCTCAAGGCTACTGGGAAGATTACTATTGACTTTGTCATTCCTTTTGGGGAAACTTAAAGTCATATTTGCGGTTTTTCTGTTGGTCCTGGGCTTGCACTCTGATCCTGGGCACTGTCCTCAGCTCTTCAGCTCAAGTGGAATGCTCTACCACTTTAGCTGCAGTACCACTTCCGGGTTTCTGGTAGTAATTGAAGATAAGATTCTCATGGATTTTCCTGACCAGGGTGGCTTTTAACCACAATCCCCCAGTCTCAACCTCCTGAGTAGCTAGGATTACAGGCATGAGACACCAGCACCTGGCTCATATTTGCATTTATGTGCACTGAATGACACTATGTAGAAAAAGAATGGCAATTTGAATCCAATGATGTGACATTGTAGCTTTTCAGAAAAATTGAGGTAGCAATAAATATGTCCTCCTTTTCCATATTGTTACATTAATGACTCATGAGCAATGGGACTCTTACATTAGCATCCTCTGTTGTCTGCGTATGTGGACTTAGTATCGGAAATTGTTCATAGAGAAATAAAGACTGAGATTTTTAGAAAGCAAAGGAGATCAAGTATGAAAGAGCAACATAGAAAGATATACAACTTATCACACAGAGATTAAGAACTAGCCTAAGTGATTAGAATGCTAAAGGCAATGAGGAATAAGCCTAGTTCATAACTCATTCTTCAATAACCAAAAATGGTTCCCTAGAACAGTTTGTGTTATAACTAAGTTATAATTATCATTTATTCCTTCCATCTGGCATTATTCCTTCTCTTCTGTCAAAACTATTAATTAGCTTGTGCCTTTTGGGTGCCATTATTTACCAAAAAGATTTGCAAATCTCACTTTTACTACCCTTCTCATTGCAATTAGCAGTGACCACTCAAAGCCTGGAATATTTGAATTTCCAGAATTAATCTTCATGTGATATCTAAGCACATTCCTGATATTAATTCCCATGACCTATTAACAAAACGTTTGTTTCTGTTTAACACATTATTCTAATATAGTTAAAGTATATGACTTAAGGACTATTTTTCTGTATCAGTAGGAAGGAACAATTATATATTCCAAGTATGGTTTCTTTATTTTGCATTTTCTAGATAAATGACTCTTTTGCCAGTCCTGGGAAATGAACTCAGGGCCAGGGAATATTCCTGAGATTTCTTAAAATATTTTTCTGATCAAGGCTAGCACTCTACCACTTGAGGCAAAGCACCACTTCCAGTGTTTCTTTTTCTGTTGGTGTGGTACTGAGGAATTGTGAAGATTCCATTTAATCAGTAATATTTTTTTTTCCCTTTGGGTCCGGTTGTGGGGCCTGAACTTTGGGCCTGGGTGCTGTCTCTCAGCTCTTCAGCTCAAGGCTAGTGCTCTACGACTTGAGCCACAGCACCACTTCTGGCTTTTTTCTTTTTGCTTATGTGATGCTGAGGAATCGAACCCAGGGCCTCAGGCATGCAACCATTGAGTCACCTTCCCAGCCACAAAACACACCCACCCACCCACCCACACACACACACACACACACACACACACACGTATTCTTTTAATGCATAATAAACTATGAATTAAAATCAGTTCATGTCCTGGATTATTGGGTCTAATTTTATGCTAGACTCATTGACAGACTACTCATCCAACCATGGAATTGATCACATTCCTTTGGTGTTCCTATGGACAGGCAATAGTTTCTTCGGCTCTCCATCCCCTTTTAAGTGGTATGATTGGGTTTTGAACTCAGGGTCTAGTGTCCAGGTTGGCCTATGGCTTCGCTGACAGCCTGCGAGCTTTCAGCAATGCCAAGTGACCTGCAGGTTGCAGCCATGTCATTCAGACCCAGGATGGTAACCGTGCAAGGAAGAAAAACAAAAACTGCTGAACTTCTGTGGTTTGCGGCTTTTTTTGGGTGGTGTTTTCATTTTGTTTTCCTGTCAACCCCCTAAAACTAGGACCCAGGATGGCTGTGGGTCCAGAGGCTGCACCATCCCAGCCTAGGGTGATGGAAACTGAGGCAGAGTTTCCACCACCTAAATTCAAGCCCCGTGCTTAGCAAAAATAAATTAATTAATTAACAATACTACTGAAGCTCCCTGTCTTGGATTTCATGCCATTTTGTTGTATGCCAGGCCAGGGATGTCACCTTGGGATCTGGGTAACTCTGATGCACTGCATGGGGTGGGTGGGGGGCTAAGGAAAGGGAAGCTCTCCTGCCTTGAAGACAAGCAATTCGAACCTGTTCCCTAGGCTTGAATTCAATCCCCATCTCTGGAGAACATAACATATATAGACATGTTTATTATATGATTTATTTTTACATCCATATATTCAGTTTATATCATGTTTGTTGGTATGATTCATGATACATTATTATTTATTTATTTATTTACCATTTATTTATGGACTGACTGTGAGTGCATCTATAACATTTATTACATTCATTCAAATCTATTCCATAGCATGTAGCTTTGCAGGCATATTATATACATCATACCTGACACCCAGCACTTGCACAGAAAAGGAAAACAGGTATCACACTTGGAATCTTACTCCAAGAAGACATTTTGGCAATGCTGGGGCCTGAACTGAGGGCCTAGAAGGCCCAATTCATGAATGGGTGAGTGTCAGCACGACAGCCTCTAGCACATTCAGATGCGAGTTGAATCCCAGGATCTGGGATCAAGGCACAGGTTTGGCCAAAATAGCAATACCTTTCTATGCAGACGGTGGTATAGAAATAAATATATAATTAGAAATTGAGATACTACTAGTGATGTCTTTCTTTCTAGTATTCAATGACAATACTACCTTTCTAGTGATTCACAGGTATGTAGTGAGAACTCTATTTAATCAATACTATTCTTTTAGGGGCTGGGAAGTTGGCTCAGTGGGAGAGTGCTTGTCTTGCATGCATGAACCCCGGGTTCGATTCCCCAGCACAACATGCCCAGAAAAAGCAGGGAATGGTATTGTATCTCAAATGGTACAGCACTAGCCCTGAGCTGAAAAGCTGAGAGAACGTGCCCAGGCCCAGAGTTCAGGCCCCACTACTGACAAAACACACCCACACCCCCCCCCCCCCACACACACACACACACACGTATTCTTTTAATGCATAATAAACTATGAATTAAAATCAATCCATATCTTGTGAATACTGGGTTTAATTTTATGTTAGACTGATTGACAAACTACTCATCCAACCATGACATTGATCACATTCCTCTGGTGTTCCTATGGACAGGCAATAGTTTCTTAGGCTCTCCAGCCCTTGGTAAGTGGCATGACCAGGATTTGAACTGGGCCTAGATGTCCAGATTGGCCTATGACTTCGCTGCCAGCCTGCCAGCATTCAGCAATGCCAGGTGACCTACGGGTTGCAGCTGTGTCATTTGGACCCGGATGGTCACCATGCAAGGAAGTAATACCGAGAAACCGCCAACGATCTTCAATTCACGGCAATTTTTCAGTGCCGTTTTCAATTTGTTTTCTTGTCAGCCCTTGAGGCCTAGGATCCCAAGAATGGCTGTGGGCCCAGAAGCTGCACCCTCCCAGCTTAGGATGATGGATGCTGAGACAGAGTTGCTACAACCTGAGTTCAAGCCCCGTGCTTGGCAATATAAATGAATAAATAAATAAAATAAAATAAAATTGTAATAAAATATATAAAAATAAAATAAAATAAATTTTAAAATTTTAAAAATATTAAAAATACTAATGGAGCTCCCTGAATTGGAATTTGTGCTCATTTTTTTCTGTCAGGCCTGGAATTTGAACTTTCAGTCTGGGAAACTCTAATGCACTGTGGAGGATGGAGAAACTCACCCTCTTTGAATACAAGCAATTCAGGCCTGTTCCCTAGGCCTGAATTCAATCCCCACCCCTGTTAAGTAATATTCATCCACATTTGAAAAAATGAATATCTACATAATGATGTTTACTGCATATTGCTTTAAATGTATTTATTTTTGTATTACTCATTCATTATATTTATTGATTATTACTACACTTATTACACGTATTAAATTTATTATATCTTATGAGAAATATACAGATTTGCATATGTATTATATATCTTACTTCAGACCCAGGACATTCACAGAAATTCTATAGTAGATGCTCCCATGCTTATAAAAACAGAAAGAATACACCAACCAAAGTCTAATTTATCCCTAGGCACCCGAATGGCTCACATCAGTATCCTAGCTACTCAGGAGGCTGAGAACTGGAAGATGAAATTTCAAAGCCAATGAAGGCAGAAAAGTCTGAGAGTAATCATGTCCAATTAAATGGCAAAAAGCCCGGCTACAGGTACGGTTGAAGTGGTAGAAAATCAGCTATGAACAACCAAGCCAAGAAAGAGCTGAGTTCAAGTGCAGGGAAGGGGGACAGAGGGATAAAAGGGAGAGAAATCCTCCAAAAACAGAGACCGAAACAGCAGTACAAAAATCCCACCTAATTTATGGTACCAACCAAAATGGAAAAAAAAAATAATGAAGCTTGTGCAGTTGTATAAATTTACATGAGCACATATGCTCTTAGGTACACTTCAAATCTATGTTTTTAATTATATATATATATATATATATATATATAAATAATGCATATATATAATATACCTTTAAACTAAGAAACCAGCTAATGAATAAATACTTCTGAATTAGTGCCTTAATTATGGCATTATCTATATTAAATTATTTATTCTAAAATTGTATTCCAAGTTTCTTTTCTCAGAATCAATCTTTAAGAAGTTTGTTCATGTTCCTGGCACGGGTGGCTCATGCCTATAATTCTAGCTACTCAGGAGGCTGAGTTCTGAGGATGGCAGTTCAAAGCCAGCCTGGACAGGAAAGTCCGTTAGACTCTTATCTCCAATGAACCACTAGAAAACTGGAAGTGACTCAAGCAGTAGATCGCTCACATTGAGCTGAAGAGTACAAGGATAACCCCTGAGTTCAGGCCCAGGACTAAAAAAGTTTGTTCATACAGATCATAAAATTCTAACATTCTAAGCTTTATGAAACTTTTCTGCCAGAGTCTTATGCTCTTTATGCAAATACTCCACTACTGAGCTACATCCCAGTCCCAATGTTTTTGTTTTTCATTTTACAATCCAGTTTATTCCCAAAATACTTACAATTACCTACTGTCCTCACAGAAGTGAGTATTTATTCAGAAACCCAACCTTTTGTGCTATCAAGAATCCCCTAGTGTATTTCGTGGTAGGAGCTGAGGAAAACTAACATGACACAAATGCAGAGAGTTTATAATTATAGAAATAACTCTAAATAGAAATAAATTCAACTCTCCTGACCATCTAAGGACAAATGGTGTCCTTATTTTCATTCTCACTCTTCATGGCAGATGGTCAAAGTAGAAACTCCAATGTGCTGTGCTGAAATGTAAAAGTTTAAACACCATTTTTGAAAAAACTCATGTTATAAAATCAAAATATATCAAATAAAGGCGAAGTGAACTTAAAAACATTAAAAATGCTAATGAAGCTCCCTGGCTTGGAATGTGTGACATTTTTTTGTCTGCAAGGCCTGGGATTTGAACACGGGGTCTAGGTAACTCTGTTGCACTGTGGGGGAAGGGGAAGCTCACCATGCTTGAAGACCAGAAAGTCAGGCATGTTCCCTAGGTGTGAATTCAAGCCCCAGCCCTGAAAAACCTACTCCTTATATACATTATAAGATAGGATTGAACTTCCATACAGATGTTCAGCCTATATTATGTTTGTGGCAGTTATTCATTGTATTTTTTGTTTTATTCATTCATTTACCGTTTATTTTATTGACTGTGATGATACCTAACTATGTATTATATTGTTTACATCCTATCACATAGCATATAGATTTGTAGATATGTTCACAATCATGCCTGACACCCAGGACTCTCCCAGGAAAGGAAGACAGGTGTCATCGTGGCATCTTAATCCAAGATTAACTTTTTGGCTGTGCTTGTATCTGAACTCAGGGCCATGCAGACCAAATTCATGAATGGGTGAATGTGAGCACGGCAGCCTCTAGCCAATGAAGCTGTCAGGTGGTTCCCAGGTGCTGAGATTGTGCTCCAGGATTGGCCAAAATCGTGATACAAGGATAGGCAGACAGTGGTATACAAATAAATATATATTGGTAAAAACACCATAGCCGCCTATCTATGGTTGAATGACATACTACATTCTTATCAACTCTTAGGTATTTGTTATACCACAGTTAAAGGAATAGTATTCTCTTCATGCTTAATAAACTATTAAGATCTATCAGCATCCTAGGATTATTGAATCCAATTTTAGACTTGACAGATGCACAAACTTCTCTTTCAATCGGTACTCCTAAGCAAAGGAATGGGTCTCTTGTGATCTCCTGCCATTGGTAGGGGTCAAGACCTGGATTTGAACCCGGGGCCTATGTTCACAGGTTGGCCTATGAGTTCCCTGATAGCACACCAGCCTTCAGATATGGCAGGTCAGGTCCAATTTGCAGCCATCTCATTCAGACCCAGGATGTTCACTGTGCAAAGAAAAAAACGTAAAACCCTCAGCCCTCTGCAGCTTGCCACTTTTTGTTCTATGCTATGATTTTTTTTGTCTTCCTGAAACCCCTCTGGGCCTAGGATCCCTAGATTGGCTATGTGTCTGAGGGTGCCCCACCCTAGGGTATTGAAGCTGAGGCAGAGTTGCCACGACTTGAGTTCAAGCCCCATGGTTGGCCAAAAAAAAGAAAAAAAAGAAAAAACTAATAATTAATTATTTAACTAAATTAAAAAAAATAAAGCTCCCTGGTTTGGAATTTCTGACAGTTTTCTTTCCTAGCCTGGGATTTGACCTCAAGATCTTGGTAAATCTGTAGCAATGTGAGGAAAGTGCAGATTTGCCACTACTTGAGTTCAAACTCCGTGTCAAGCCAAAACTAAAAAATTAAGTCACTGAGCTTGGCAGGGGGAGTAGTTGTGGAGATGGGAGGGAAGGGATGGTAGGGGGAGAACAAAAGAGGAGGCCACAATGCTCAATAGGAAATATACTGCTAATGTAATTGTGACCCCTTCGTACAACATTTTCACAATAAAAAACATATAAAAACAGAAACAATGTAGTGTTCAGAGAAGCACTTTGGAAGTAAGGGAAGGACGTCTGAATAGCTGTACAAAATTCTACACTGCTTTTTTTTAATGTTCAGTATGTTACTGAAGAAAAATAACTGCTTCCACTAAAAAATTAAGTCACTGTCTTGGAACTTGGCCAATATTTTTACCATTTGTGGGATTTGATCTCACCATCCAGGTATCTCATTTGCACCATTGCCTGAATGAAGGCCCTGCAGTGGAAAAGATATTTCTATACATGGGTAATATAGGATATATACTTACATATGTGTGTTTATTACCTATTATGATTTTTGTTATTGACTTTGTGTTTATTTTATTATTTATTTATTGTTTATTTTATTTACTATTTAATACACATAATATTTATTACATTTTGCACACGTATAAAATTATACACAATAATTTAGGACATTGACTCATTTTTCATTAAAACTTTTTGTGTTGAAACATAATACATAATTAAATGGAGGCATTTGTCCTAGTCTTCACATGTTTAGAGTATCTATCAAGGATGAGCTTTTTCTTTTTATCTTTGAACACATTCCTATAGGGATTTCTTTTATGATTTATACTTAGAAGCCTTTTCTTGAGTATAGGCAAGTTGTAGGATAAGATTGTAAGGGCAAGCCTAGAAATGTCGCTTAGTGGAAAGAGCTTGCTCAACATGCATGAATACCAGGGTTTGAATCTTCAGTGCCACATACTCAGAAAAAGCCAGAAGCAGTGGAGTGGCTCAAATGATAGAATGCTAGCCTTGAAAAAAAGAAGCCCAGGACTCTCAAAAACAATAGGCCAGATGCCGGTGGCTCACACCTGGAACCCCAGCTTCTCTGGATGTGAGATTTGAAGACCATAGTTTAAAGACAGCTTAGGCAAGGAAAGCCTGTTAGACTCTTATGTCCAATATACTACCATAAAAACCCCATGTGGCACTGTGACTCAAGTGGTAGAGAGTTGGCCTTGAGCTGAATTGCTCAGGGACAGGGCCCAGGCTTGATACAAGACAAAAACTGGAAAAAAGTAAGGGTTAATCAAAGTACTTTTCCTATTTGCTAATTAGGAGAACATTCTCTGGAAAATGAACGCTGATGTACACCAGAATTGGAGTCAGAGCTTAAGGCGCAAGTGTAGCACATCCATATGCCCAGCCTCTCAGACTCTAGCATTATAACCTTGTGTGCTAAAAGGGTCTGAAAAGTCCAATGTTGAAAGGCTTAATATGCTCCTCAATCCCTTTGTGATAAGCAGTTGACTTGTATTATCAATGTCATTACAGTTCTGAACCTAGCAGAACACCAGTAGCTCACACCAATCATTCTAGCTAAGGAGGCTGAGGTCTGAGGATCACAGGGTGAAGCCAACCAGGACAGGAAAGTCTATTACACACTGACTTCCACTTCTGAAAGGTCAGATGTTCAACAGCTTCGTGTGTTTCCATTGGTGATGAGAAGTTACTTGCACTCTAAATGTTCTTAGAGTTTTTGTGCTATAGAAGGAAAGAAACGTCACTGACCTATCCAAGGTTCAAATGAAGTTCTCAGGATTCAAGCCCTAGCCCGGCTAAATGAAAGAACTCCAGTGTAGCACTGTATTTGAAGGACAGAAAACAGTTTCAAAAGCCACGCTATGTGCAGAGACCTAGGCCTGTAGGATTAGGAGGCAGAATGTACACACTCAACCGGGAATTGAGCTGCAAAACCACTTCATTCATTCATTCCAGGCACAGCCAGCAATGGGGGGGAAACCTGAAATATTTGTTAGAGTTACACCAGGGTCAGGCTTTTCTCAGCCTCTTCAAAAAATGACTAACCTTCCTCCCTCAGGTGAAGGGAGTATCAGGCTATCTTAAGGGTACCAATAGAGAGTCAGTTTAGTGGGGGAGAGGGGAGGAAGAGACCAGAAAAACCCTGCTCTCTGGTCTTCTATCTCTGCCAGTCCTTTCTCTTGCCTTCATTCTCCACATCATTAATGCAAATCCCCAGTCCAAGGAGAGGCAGGGCCATTTCTCTTCTGTTTCCAAGCACCTGAGTTAGAACCTGGCTTTGCCTTCTTGGCTCTGGACCCCTTTGCTACCTGAGAAATGGGAAAGAGACAGTCTTCCTACTTTGCGGGTGAGTGAAGGCAATGCTGGTGGCCTGGCACAAGGTACAAGGCCTCATGACTGGGAATTGTTCCCTTCTTTCCTCCTGACATCCAAGACCAGATTCATGTATTATTTTTCTATCCATCTATCTATCTATCTATCTATCTAACTATCTATCTATCTATCTATCTATCTATCTATCTATCTATCTATCTATCTATCTATCTATCTATCTATCTATCTATCTATCTATCTATCTATCTATCTATCTATCTATCTATCTATCTATCTATCTATCTATCTATCTATCTATCTATCTATCTATCTATCTATCTATCTATCTATCTATCTACCTACCTACCTACCTACCTACCTACCTACCTACCTACCTACCTACCTACCTACCTACCTACCTACCTACCTAGCAATCTCTTTGACATTTCTTGGGTTGAACTCAAAGCTTGAGCACCGTCCCTAGCACTCTACTACTTGAGCCACAGCACCAATTCTGGCTTTTTCTGTGTATGTGCTACTGAAGAATAGAACCCAGGACTTCTTGCATGCTAGGCAAGCACTCTCTCACTAATCCACATTCCCAGCCCCCTCATCTTTTCTTCTTAATCGTAGTTTTTACATAAGTATGCTACAGTTTGTGTACTCAAGTGTACTTTCCTGAATACCAGTTATTTCTATACACTCTGATCTTATTTTCCCCTGAAGATTTGTGACTGTTCCTGCATTGGCCTCATAATAAAATGTAAATAAAGGCTGCTGCGAGCTTCAATGTGCATCATATAAGGACACAGGCCTGTACCATAAGCAACTCCCAGGCTTTTCTGCCTGGTCTGGCCTGTATCTCCTGTTCGGCTTTCTTTCTCAAAACTCGAGCTCTACCCTCTAAGCCACTGCTCCACGTCTGGTTTCTGGTGGTTTATTAGAGACAAGAATATCACAGAAATTCCTGGTAGTACTGTCTTTGAATGGTGATCTCCTGAGGAGGCTTCAAGTATCTTTCCTCAGGGATTCCCCCTAAGAGCCACTCCACACAAACTTTTAGTTAAATGTCGAGAGGTACTAGAGAAAACAGAAACATGAATATTTTTCTAGTGTGTTCTAGATACTTAAGGTTGGAGACACAAAACACTCATAATTATTAGATCACTTTCAAGGCAAAATGAGCAATGCAGTATGAGTATGAAGATGGCTCCAGCTTTCAGTCCTCTCATCCTGAGAGAGTAAATTCACTGCAGCTCAATGTTAAGTGAGAGTACTGGCATATCCTGTGGACATTTGCTCCTCAATCCTGTGACACTCATTTCTCACTTTTGTCTTCAAACCTGTGACCAGAGGGGAAGATGAGGAGAGAAAATTCTTCTCAGAGAAAGCAGCTATAAAGAACATTGGGTAGTCTCTTATAAGTTCAAACCATTGGAATGACTCGTTAAGAAGTCAGATTTTCCAGATTAAAAAATGAAGAAGAAAAGAAAGAAGGTGCTAGTGACTGCTGACTGTAATTCCAGATCCTCAGGAGGCTGAGATGTAGAGAATCTGAATTTAAATCCAGCCAATGTAAAAAAGTCCTTGACACTGTTATTTCTAAGAGATCACAGAAAAAGCCAGATTTGGGGCTTTGACTCAAGCTTAATGCACTATCCTTGAGTAAAAGGAGCTCAGGGACAATGTCCAGGCTCATGGTTCAACCCCAGGAACTGCCCCCTCAAAAAGAACCGGTATCTCCATGTCTTTGTGTATGTATGGATGTATTCCTACTTGTGAAGCTCCAGAGTAGCTATGATGAATGGCACTAACATAGGAAATTTGTATTCAATACAATGAGTTCATAACACAGAGAGTGCTTTTATGACATTGCATGTTCCAGGGCTCCCCTCACTGCTCCCAGTGTAGCCTGAGGGTTTCTCTGCATCCCAGGCCTGCTGGAAGAAGTCTCTCTCATTGTCTGGACAGGCACACAAAAGGCCTCACTCCTGTACAGCTGTGTAACAAACAACTCCATCTGGGCCAAATAGTGAGGAGGAGTGTGGACGGGCTCTGAAGGTCAGGAGAAAAAGTCCTCTTTATACCGCCAAGCTGTCTCCCTTCCCAGTGCTCTGATTTGACAGGAAGCCTTCATTTGTGTCATGTCCCATTGCAGTCCAAGTTCTGCCTTTGTGAGACTATATTCCGGTGTTCAGATACAGTGCTCAATATAATTCAGGAGTCCTTCTGGCAGACAACTAGGGCACAGAACCTAATAAAATGTTTCATTGAGGGTGATAATGGGCCTATGATGCCTCTCCTAGGTTTCTGGAAGCTTGTGAAATCCAAGCATGTGTTGGCTATCACAAAATTCCTGTCATCTAGGGCTGGCTGGTGAAGCTCATCATGTTTTGAAACATTTGATCTCTCCTAGTTGGGCCCTGTGGTTACGTTTTGGGGTTGAACACAAGGCATGGGTGCTCAGGACAGAAGTCTAATGCTTTATCGTTCTGTGTCACAGCTTCACTTCTGTTTTCTCTGTGAGTGTGTGTGTATGTTTGCATGTACACGCACGTGTGTGTGTGTGTGTGTGTGTGTGTCTGTGTGCATACACTAGTCCTGCAGCTTGAACTCAGGACATGAGCACTGTACCTAGTTTGTCTTGTACAAGGATTATACAAGTATTGGTGCTTGGTTGTAGTGGTATTCTTCTGGCTAAGTCAGGTTAGATGGCAGCTGTCAGCATCAGATACCCGGCTTGCTCTGTGATGAGGTATTTGAAGTCCTATATTTATAGACTTGCAGTCACAACATTTTTGCGCATATCCTGGGTCTTGAGTAAGGGTCTAACTTTTATGCTCAAAGCTAGTGCTCAACTGCTTGAGCAACAGCAAAACTTCTAGATTTTTATGTGCATGTTGTAGTGAGGAATTGAAACCATCACTATACCAATGAGCCCCAGGAGTGACAAGTGTATAAAAAGATAAATGTGTACATTGGCATATATATATACATATATATATATATATATATATATACATATATATATATATATATAAACAAGAGAAAGATGTCTCTATATTATGAAATTACAAATATTATATTACTACCAATTATTGACAATTAAATTATTCCTTCCATTTTTAAGTATCATGGTTGAATACATAATAAAGTATTAATTGAAAATTAGTCAATGTAGTATAATTGTTATGTATAATTTGATAATATACTCATACACTAACTACTAATTTAATTGTTACTTTTATAACACTGGTATGTATGTATATTGAAATGCATTTCTTAGAATCTCCCGCCAGTCATTAGTGGCAGTCCCGGGGATTCGACCTCCAGGCCAAAGTTGAGGTTTTGTCTATGGCTTCTATAATAGCCAGCCAAACATCAGTATGCAAGGTCATCTACATTTTCAGGGCCTTGTCATTTAGGCATGGTCACAATGAAAAGGGAAAAAATGTAAAACCACCTTCTTGAATTTCTTAGTTTTATCCTTCTCTTTTTATTTATTTATTTATTTTGTGCCAACTCTGAGATTTGAACTCGGGTCCTAGGATTCCAGGATCGGCTGTGGCAGAAATGCTGAGACCTGAATTCAAGGCCCGTGCTGGGTCAAACTTAATAAAATAAGGCCCTGGCTTGGAATTTGCACCATTTTTCTGGCAGGCCTGGGATTTGAACTCAGGGTCTGGGTCACTCTGTGACACTGTGGGTGAAGGGGAAGCTTACCGCCTTGAAGACAAGAAATTCAGACCAGTTCCCAGGGAATGAACTGAAGCCCCAGCACTGGAAAAAATAATATTAATATATGATATCTATTCACATACATAGGTTTAGTGAGTATGACATTTATTACCCTTATTTATTTAGTATTATAACACATATAACATTTCATTTATTACATCCTATCACATAGGATATATATGCATCTGAATTATACATCATACTGAGACCCAGGACTTTTTTTCAGGAAAAAGGGTGTCAAAGTGGCTTCTTAATCCATGAATAAATTTTTGGCCATGCTGGGACTTCAACTCACAGCCTACAATTGCTAATTCATAAATGGGGTCAAAGTCTTATCACACCAGCCTCTGGCAAACTGAGTTGCCAGGAAGTTCTGAGGACCTGTGATCAAGCCAGAGTAGTGCCCAATATATACATTGATATATGTGTAGATTGCTGTATGTGTGTGTGTGTGTGTGTGTGTGTGTGTGTGTGTGTGTGTGTGTGTGTGTACAGAGAGAGAGAATGTGAGGATATCATTAAATTATATATATATAGTTACCAATTATTAGTTATTAAGTTATGTCTCCATTGAGGATGTGAGGGCAATCTGGCTGTCACATCTGTCACCCCATTGATCGCCAGGGTTGATTCGGCTGATCTGGCTGGCTAGGCGGGTGTCCCCTTCCTCCCTCACTGCTCCATGTGCGTCCCTCCGAAGCTGCGTGCTCGGTCGAAGAGGACGACCATCCCCGATAGAGGAGGACTGGTCTTCGGTCAAGGGTATACGAGTAGCTGCGCTCCCCTGCTAGAACCTCCAAACAAGCTCTCAAGTTATGTCTCCATTGAATGAAGTATCATGGTTGAATACTTATAAAAACATTAATTAAAAATTAGTCAAAATCCTTCCATTAGTGTAATCATACCATGGTGCTGGAATGGAAGATATAAATCCAATAATTTTTGTGTTCTAAAATAGAGTCATTAATTAACTGAAAATTTAATTATTACTTTGATAGCATTCACATAAATAGAAACTAGTTTGTCAGGATCTCCCTCTATTTGTGGGTGGCAGTGCTGGCATTCGAACTTCAGGGCGGGTAGTTTACTTCAAATGCAAACCATTGGAATGACACTGTGAAGATTTAAGATTGTCAGGATGAGGAAGAAGGAGAAGGAGAAGGAGGAGGAGGAGGAGAAGGAGAAGAAGAAGAAGAAGAAGAAGAAGAAGAAGAAGAAGAAGAAGAAGAAGAAGAAGAAGAAGAAGAAGAAGAAGAAGAAGAAGAACAAGAACAAGAACAAGAACAAGAACAAGAACAAGAACAAGAACAAGAACAAGAAGAACAAGAAGAACAAGAAGAACAAGAAGAACAAGAAGAACAAGAACAAGAACAAGAAGAACAAGAAGAAGAAGAAGAACAAGAACAAGAACAAGAACAAGAAGAAGAACAAGAACAAGAACAAGAAGAGGAAGAAGAAGAGGAAGAGGTGGGAAGGTGGCTCAGTGGTAGAGCACATGCCTTGCATGCCAGAGGCCCTGGGTTCAATTCCTCAGCACCACATAAGCAAAAAGAAAAAAGCCGGAAGTGGCGCTGTGGCTCAAGTGGTAGAGCGCTAGCCTTGAGTTGAAGAGCTGAGGGACAATGCCCAGGCTGAGTTTAGGCCCCATGACCGGACCCAAAAAAAGAAGAAGAAAAAGAAGAAAGCCAGGTTGTCAGTGGCTCCTGTATGTAATCCTAGCTCCTCAGAAGGCTGAGATGTAGAGAATGACAATTTGAATTCAGCCAGGGCAGGAAAGTCCCGACACTCTTATTTCTAAGAGATCACAGGAAAATATCCCCATGGGTTGGGGCTGTGGCTCAAAGGCAGAGCACTACCTTTGAGAAAGAGGAGATCAGGGATAGGACCTAGGCTCATATTTCAACCTTAGACCTGCCAAAGAAAAAAAAAAAAGAAGGCAATAACTCTATGTCTCTGTGTATGGATTGATGATGTATGGATGATGGGCATTCAGCAGGTTGCCCATGCCCAGAACCCCAACCTGGGAAAGCTGGGACAAGCCTTTAGAGTGTACTAAGTCTGAGCAAGTAGCTTGAACAAAGCATCCTTCTCTGCCATTTAATAACTGAAGCCCCGAAGGATTGCCTGGGCTTGCATATGCAATGAGTGCCTTATGTCCTGGCTGAGGTGTCCCACTGGGATATCTAGCAGCCAGCCACTGCCTCCAGGAAGGCCACAGTTCCCAGGCTGTAGGAGTTGTGGAAGGTTCTGTCTCCATATTCTCTATCCATCTGTAGGATGAGCCTAGATCTCTGGGGCATGGTGGCTATCACTCATTCATCATTCCTCATTGCCAAGTCTCAGGCTTGTCCCTAATCCTGGCAATGATATGAAATGGCCAGCGATTTCTGTGCTGAAAAGGGTATTCAAATAAATCCCACCCTCATAGCTCCTGTTAGAAGTGAGCCTTGGACTGCAAATGTGGCTTAGTGATAGAGTGTTTACCTAGCAAGCATGAAGCCCTGGGTTTGATTCCTCAGTACCACATAAACAAAAAAAGCCATAAGTGGCACTATGGCTTAAATGATAGAATGTAGCCTTGAGCAAAAGCAGCTCAGTAACATGCCCAGACCCTGATTTCAAGCCCCAACACTGGCAAAAAAAATATGTGAGCTTGGTGAGACATACTCTTCTGGGACTCAGAGGAGGGCTGAGGTTATAGGTGATAGGTAGAGGCCAGGTGCTGGTGGCTCACCCCTGTAATCTTAGCTACTCAGGAGGATGATATCTGAGCATTATAACCACAAGCCAGTGCATGCAGGAAAGTCTATATGAGACTCATTTCTCCAATAAAGCACCCAAAAGGCCAGAGCTGTGATTCAAGTAGTAGAATACTAGCCTTGAGCATAAAAACTCAGGGATAGCGTCTAGGCCATGAATTCAAACCCCAGGAGTGACACACACACACACACACACACACACACACACACACACACACACATACACACACACACACATACACACACACACCAATATAGAGCATTTGCCAGTCAACATGCAAAGTTCCATCTCTAGCAACTCAATATTAAAAACAAAGTTGGAGAAGGGAAGGAAAGACTTAATCCAGTAGGTGATGTAACCAGTGCCAAAATTCCACAGGAGTTCTAAGATGTGGAACAGGACAGAGAGTCTCAGGCAGAAGGTACACAGCATGGGCAAAGGTCCTGAGATGTGGTGTAGAACAGGTAGTGTGGGTGGAATGAAGTTCTTTGACCTCAGACAAGTCTAGCAGAACATTCAAGGATGGTTCAAGGTTTGTACTTGAGTCACAGGTAGGGCAGAGGGTGGGGCTCAGAATTGGGCGAAGGGGCAAGATTAGCTTTGACTTTTCTCCATGGACCCCAGCCATTTCCTGTGGCTAGAAGCCTAATTTTCACAGCTCCTGACCTTCAGGCCTCCTTTGCATGGAGGAGTCAGGGCAAATGCAGGGAAGAACTCTTGCTTAAGAACACTTCCTTCACAATGCCACCAATGGCTCAACCCCTATAAATCCTAGCTACTAAAGAGAATGGGATCAGAGATCGTGGGTCAAAGCCAGCCCAGTGGAGGAAAGTTATTGAGACGCTTCTTGCCAATGAACTACCGAAAGCCAGAAATGGAGCTGTGGCTCAAGTGGTAGAGTGCCAGCATTGAGGGAAAAATTTAAGAGACCAGAGCCCAAACCCTTAGTTCAAGGCCCGGTACTGGCACAGTAAAAAGTAAGAAAAGCTTTCTGGAGCTTCCAGTCCACTGTGGAGAAAGGCCATTATCAGCAGTGCACCTGTGGTTCATGCCTGTCATCCAGGCAGGAAAGTCCATGAGACTCTTATCTCCACTAAACTAGTAAAAAAAAAAGATGAATTTTAAGCTGTGGATCAAGTGGTAGAATATTAGCTTTGAGCAAAGAAAGCTCAGGGACAGTGTCTAGACCCTGAGTTCCAGCTCTAAGATTTTTTGTAAAATCACCCTTTGCCACCCCCACAGGCCATAAATCCTGATTTTGTTCATCTTAGATCTTACTTCCACTCTTGCCACTTCCACAGTACTGTCACAAGTTGTCAGTGTGTGGCCAACACTGGGTTAAGAAGTGAATGTACACAAGGGGGGCGGACATAGCCTGGTCAAGACTAATGCCCCAGAACATTGAGGTATTGGCCATACCAGTCTCTCATCCCCCAGTTCCCTGGCCCTGGATCTAAAGTCTGTGCCTCCTGTAGTCTGGGCATCCAGAATTGTCTAGAAGGACCTGAGAAGCCAACCTGGTGCTGGAAGATAAACTTTCCTGCAATAAAGTACATTTACATTTCCTAGACACCGACAGATACTTCCAAACCACTTTGGCCTCACCTCCCATGTAGCCGTGGATCCTCCTTGCTTGGGAGGCCTTAAGTCAGAAGTCAAGCTCGAGTTGGCCAGAGCCACCAGCACTCCCCATTCCCCACTCCACTACAAGCCTGCTGAGAGGGATGTGCAGTCAGAAGCCCAGCTGAGGAAAAGGACAGGACATCGTATGACTGAGGCCCTCCCTCTGAGGCAGGGGAGACCCTATGCCAGCTGGCACTGCTTTCCCAGAATCCACTGGAGGTGGCCAAATATTGGACAGCCAGATTTGTGCCCCAGAGAAAAGTTGGAACACAGGCTTCTGGCAATTTAGCACTCATTGTAGACCCTGATAGGGGGCTAAAGGCAAGGTCGGTGTGGAGGAGGGGCACCATCTGATGTCAGAAAGAGGCAGACAGGCACCCACGAAGGGGACAGAGAAAGACGAGGGAAAATTACACACACACACACACACACACACACACACAGATTCACATGGACATTCCAAGGCCTCAGCAGTTCCTGAGAACAGAACCATCAACTCCCTCCATTAGGATCATATCTGACCTTCGAGAAGATGGCACTATCATACTGAGACTAACTGTAGACACAACATTGAGCCTCTCACATATCTGTAATGTCTCATAACCAAGCATGGAATTTCCAACTGTACACACTGCTACGTGGAAAACTCAGGCCACCTCTTTGTTTATTGTTGGTCATGGGGTTTGAACTCTGGGCCAGGGTGCTGTCCTTCAGCTCTTCAGCTGAAGATGAGTACTCTACAATTTGAGCCACAGCACCACTTCCTGTTTTCTGGTGGTTCATTGGATATCAAGTATCACAGACTTTCCCGCACAAGCTGGCTTTGAACTGTGGTCTTTACAGCTTTATGAGTAGCTAGGAAGACAATTGTGAGCCCTGGCAGCACCCGGCTTCAGCCACCTTCATATACCCAGAGGAAACCCAATTCGTCAGGCCACAAACTTCTTGCAACCCTTGATTTCAAACTTTGACATCCAGCATCAAAATCCATCCTTCAATGGAGAGAATACAGACACAACAATCCCACTCCTGCACCCATTCATCCACTCCCTGCCTGCCACAGGCCTCATCCTCTTGAGTTCTTGGTAAGGCACCACCCATCCTACTGTGGCTTCAAACTGGGGCAAACTTGGGGAGTTCTTAGAAATGTCTGTAAAGTGAGGTCAGCACCTGGTTTCTCAATCACTGCACCCACACACACACCTCTACATATTTGCAGGCAAAGATATTTTATTTTCTTTCTTTTTTCAGTTGTGGGGCTTGAACTCTGGGTCTGGGTTCTGTCCCTGAGCTTTTCAGCTCAAGGCGAGCACTCTACTACACGAGCCACAGCACCCCTTCCGGTTTTTTGGTGGTTTGTTGGAGATAAGACTCTCAGGGTCTTTCCTGCCAAGGCTGGCTTTGAACCATGATCCTCAGATCTCAGCTCCTGAGTATCTAGGATGACAGCCATGAGCTACTGGCACCAGCCAAAGATACTTTTCTCTTCTTGGCATCCTATCCCCTCAGGAGACTGAGATCTGAGGACTGCAGGTGGATGCCACCCTTGACAGCAAAGTTCATGAGAACGCTTTATCTCCAATTAAACACCCCAAAAAGCTGGACGTGGAGCTATGGCTCAAATGGTAGAGTGCTAGCTCAGAGCATCAAAGACAAGACCCACACCCTAGTTTCAAGTTTTTTCTAGCATAGACGACCCAAGAAAGGGAAGCAGGTGGGAACACCAGAGCTCAAAGCTAACACTTAATACTCAAGCCTCCTAGAACAGACCCCATCCGGCTCTGATTCTCTAGATTCTTTGTCCTACATCATGGCAGTCTTAGATGGGACTGACCATGCACCAAGTTAGGACATTCAAGTATAATCTCATACTGAGGATCCAATGACCTTATCAAAGAATCAGGATCTCTCACTGTCCTGCCTCAACACTGGGCAGTGAGGTGAGATCTAGTTATCCAAACACATAATACGGGAACGAAAGGGTTTCTTGGTCAAGGGATGGAGAATGAGAGTCTCTAGGTCCCTCTTGGGAAGGTGAAAAGGGCTGATCTATACCAGGAATTTTCCTGTGTTGTGAGTATTATCAAGGAAACAACCTTTCTCAGAGCCCACTGCCTCTGGTTTTCCCACTAGCCTCTACCCAGCCCTGTCCCACCTTCAGCATGCCCTCTCTGAATCCCAGTTCTGCCACCTAGACTAAAGACTGAGCCATCAAAGAGACCCACTTCTGCCTCTGAGAATGGCAGAAATGGGGCCCTAGCACCCTCTCGATGAAGTCTCAGGGTGACAAGGGTCCCAACTCACGCCCTCATTCCCAGGCTGTCTTGTGACAATGATATGCTTACCTCTGTCTCTGGTGGAGGAATGAACACCACGGGTGTCATCGTCAGAGTGAGCCCTGGAAAGTCCCAGTCCCCAAGGAGGTACTGCACAGGCATCCTGCAGTGAATGACAGCCAGGTCATAAACAGTGAACCCAAGGTGTCAGGACTTTTAATAGCAGCGTGGCTGGATCAAAGGCTCTATCACTGGTAGTATAGGTTATCAGGCAAGATCATGACTCCAATGTTCTGATACACCTGACCTGGGATCATCTTCCCTCTTCATCTTCCTGCTTATCCCTTGCCTCTCCCCTCTTGACACTCCCTCACCCCAATACCTCCCTAGCCCTTGGACACTTTCTTTTTATCTGACCAGAAAATAAACTCGTTTGGGCTGGGGCTGATTCAAACCCTGAGCCCTAGGGTCTACCCGAGGCTGCTTTCCTCAGCAGTCACAGAGCTCCTGAATGTCATGAAGTTACTAAGCGGTTAGTGGCTTGGTCCTACATACTGGCTTTAGTCTCTGAAACTGTCCCCACAGAGATTGTGAATGGTTGGCTCCCTTGATCCAGGGACTCCAAACCAAGGCTTGCATGTTCTCCCTTCTTCCTTCCTTTCCTCTTTTTCTCCCTCTGTCCTTCCTTCCTCTCTCTCTCTCTTTCCTTTCTTTGTGTAAGTCCTGGGCCTCTACTTCAGAGCCTAGGTGCTGTCCCTGGGCCTTTTCACTCAAGGCTAGCAGTCAATGGCTTGAGCCACACATCCCCTTCTGATGTTTTATTTTTGGTAGTTAATTGGAGACAAGAGTCTTACAAGCTTTCCTGCCTGGGCCAAAAGCCTCAATCCTCCGATATCAGCCTCCTAAGTAGCTACAATGGAAGGTGTGAAGCTGCAGCATCCAGCTCAAACCAAGGTTTCTTCATGTTCTCTGGAACCTTTCATTGTCTATGACCCCCCAAAGCCTGGCGCACTCTGTAACTGTTTGTGGAAAAATAAATGAGCATTTGTCTATGACAATACTACAGAAAAGTCCCATCTGATTCAGATAAATATCCTCTGTGGGGGAGAGGGGATGAAGGGTGATGTAGCTCTCCCACAGGTCTCCCTCCTCCCTCTTCTTGGCCTTCTGGTGCCACTGCACTTATCTGTTTTGGCTCCAAGGATGTGAGCCATGATGTACTCGCTGGATTCCGGGGCCTCTGGGATACCTGTCTTCTCAAAGATCTCTGTCCAGCGGCTGACCAGCCCTGTGGCATTCAATTCCCCACTCAGGTGTGAACGAGGTTGCTGTGAGATGAGTGTCTGGTTCAAGGGCCCTCTTTCCTCCCCATGGGGCCAGACATGATGGTCCATCCCTTCCGCCCCCCCCCCCAGTTTCATGTTGCAGAGAAGTTGTCGTTGAGGTAGCCCGGGGTCTCTGAATCTCTCAGAGTCCAGTACAGGTGCTGGACATCGTCTCTGTTCACAGCTGGAAGGCTGGGGATGGTGAGGTCAGAATCTCTGTTCTCCATGATGTCCTCCACTGTGGTGCTCACCTTAGAGAGAGCTGGAGGAGATTCAGCAGCTGGTGGAGAAAGGCAGTAAAGGCACAACATTCAAAACAGGAGACAATCTGGCTTGGGACCTCTGCCTGTGTGGCTTTAAATGTAATTTTTTTATTATTATTGTGAGAATACCATACAGAGCAGTTACAATTACATGGGCAAGATAACGAGTACATTTCTTATAAAGCATTGTTGCCTCCTCGTTGTTTCCCCTTCCCATCCCTATCCATACTCCTCCCCACCCCCCACCTGATCCATACTGCTTTCCAAAGTGGTTGAAAAAGTTTACACTCCCACCAACAATGAAATAAGTTTCCCTTCTGACCATATCCCCTCCAGCATCTGTTATTATTAGAGATCTTGATTACAGCCATTCTAACTGGGGTGAGGTGGTATCTCAATGTTGTTTTTATTTGCATTTCTTTTATGGCTAGAGAGGTTGATCATTTCTTCATGTGTCTATTGGCCATCCTTCTCTGCTCTCCAGAGAAGTTTCACTTTAAGTCTTTAGCTCACTGATTTATTGGGCATTTGTTTTTTTGAGGATTTATGGTTGTGGGATTTAATTTTTTAAGTTCCAGGTATATTTTAGATATGCGAACCTTCTCTGTTGTATGGTCATTGAAGATGTTTTCTCAATCCGTGCGTTTTCTATTGATCTTGCTAGCTATGTCCTTTGCCATGCAGAAGCTCTGCAATTTCATGCAATCCCATTTGTCCAACCATTCTTTGATTTGTTGTGTTTCTGGGTCTCTATCAAGAAAATTTCACCTTATGCCAAGTAGACCTATGGTTTCTCCTATTCAATCCTATAATGTCTTCAGAATGTCTGCTTTGACTCTGAAGTCTTTGATCCATTTGGGTTTGATTCTGGTGCTAGGTGATATATAAGGATCTAGCTTTAGTTTTCTACAAGTAGTTAATCAATTTTGCCAGCACCATTTACTGAAGAGACTGTTTTTCTTCCATTATATTTTGAGGTCTCTTGTCGAGGATTAGACGGCTATAGGTGTATAGGTTCATCTCTGGGTTTTCAATTCTATTACATTGGTTTTGAGTTCTGTTCATGTGCCAGTACCAAGCTGTTTTGACTACTATGGCTTTGTAGTAGATTTTGAAATTTGGTATTGATATTCTTCCAGTACTGTTCTTTCTGTTAAGGATCATTTTTCTATTTGGTGTCTTTTATTGTTCCATATGAATTTTTGGATTGCCTCTTCTATTTCCTTGAAGAATGACTTTGGAATATTGATGGGTATTGCATTGAATTTGTAGATAGCCTTGAGAAGTATTGCCATTTGCACGATGTTGATCTTTTCAATCCAGGAGAATGGGAGTTTTTGCCAGTTTCTAAGTTCTGTTTTGATTTCCTTTTTCAGGTTTTTAAAGTTTTCATCATAGAGGTCCTTCACTTTTTTGGTTCAGTTAATTCCTAGGTATTTTATTTTTTGTAGGGCTATTAGGAATGGAGTTGCTCTCCTGATTTCAGCCACATTTTTCTCATTACTGGCATGTAGAAAAGCCCTTGATTTTTGAGGGTTAATTTTATACCCTGATACTTTGCCAAAATTTTGAATCACCTTGAGTAATTTGGGAGTGGAGTCTGTGGGATTCTTTAAATACAAGATCCTGTCGTCTGCAAAGAGGGAGAGTTTTACTTCTTCTTTCCCTATTTGGATCCCCTTTATGTTTGCATCTTGTCTTATTGCTGTTGCTAGGCATTCTAATACTAGATTGAAGAGAAGTGGAGAAAGTGGGCATCCTTGTCTTGTTCCTGAGTTTAGAGGAAATGGCTTTAGTTTTTCAACATTGAGTATATTACTGGCTGTAGGTTTGTCATATACAGCCTTTATAGTATTAAGGAAGGTTCCATGGATTCCTAGTTTTTCCAGAACCTTCATCATAAAGGGGTATTGGATCTTGTCAAATGCTTTTTCTGCATCTATTGAGATAACCATGTGAATATTATCCTGGCTCTTCTTGATGTAATTAATTGATTTGCGTATATTGAACCAGCTTTGCATCCCTGAAATGAATCTTGTTTGATCGTGATGTACGATTTTTTGATGAATTGTTGAAGTCGCTTTGCGAAAATTTTATTGAGAAGTTTTGCGACAAAGTTCATCAAAGTTGTGGGTCTATAGTTCTCTTTATTTGATGAGTCCCTGCCTGGTTTTAGGATGAGGGTTATTATAGCTTCATAGAATGAATTTCGTAGTGCACTTTCTCTTTCAATTTCATTGAAGAGTTGAAGGAGTATTGGTGTCGGCTCTGTTTTGAAGGCCTTATTGAATTCTGCTGTAAAGCAATCTGGTCCTGGGCTTTTCTTAGATGGGAGGTGTGTCATTGCTTTTTCTATTTCAATGCTTGATATGGACCTGTTAAGATGGTTTGAGTCATCTTGGTTTGTTTTGGCATGTCGATATTTGCTCAGAAAAGGTCCATTCCTGCTAAGTTCTCAAATTTATTAGCATAAAGTTTTGAGAAGTGTTCCCTTATAATGTTCTGAATCTTGGTAGTTTTTGTGTTGATGTTTCCATTCTCATCTCTGAGTTTATTTATTTGGATGTGTTCTCTTCTTTTTCTGATAAGATTTGCTAAGGGTCTGTCAATTTTGTTAATTTTTTCGAAGAACCAACTCTTTGTTTTGTTGATTCTTTCTGTGGTTATTTTGGATCCTAATGCATTTAATTCTATTTTAATTTAATTATACCTTTCCATCCACTGGATTGTGGGTTATCTTGCTGCTTTTGTTTCAAGGATGCTCATCTTTCTCATTAAATTGTTGCTTTCAGATCTCTCCAATTTGTTGATGTTGGAACTCAGAGCTATAAACTTGTTTCTGAGTACTGCCTTGCTGTGTCAAAGAGGAGCTGGTAGTTTGTGTGCTCATTTTTGTTATATATCATGAACACTTGAATTTTTATTCTAATCTCTTCCATGACCCACTGGTCGTTAAATAGTGTGTAGTTCACCCTCCGTGTGTTACAGGAGGCTTTTGGTGGCTTTTGGTGTTGAATTCTAATTTTATTCCCTTGTGATCTGAGAGAATGCAAGGTATGACTTCAATGTTTCTGAATTTGGACAATTTTGCTTTGTGACCTAAAATGTGGTCTGTTTTGGAAAATATTCCATGTGCTGCTGAGAAGAACCTGTATTCTGATGCTGCTGGGTGAAATATTCGGTAGCTGTCTGTTAAATCTAGTTGATCTATGCAGTTGTTTAGGTCTGCGGTTTCTCTGTTGAGATTTTGCCATTTTGATTTACCTAGTGGGGATAGTGGAGTGTTAAAGTCTCTGACAATTAATGTCTTTGGATCTATATGAGATTTGAGATAAAGTAGTGTTTCTTGGATAAATTTGCATGCTCCTTTTTTTGGCTAATATTTAGAATTGTAATATCCTGCTGAAGGAGAAATCCCTTTATTAGTATGGAGTGACCTTCTTTATCTGTTCCCACTAATTTTAATTTGAAGTCTATTTTTTCTGATATTAGGCTTGCAACTCCCGCCTGTATATGGGGGCTGTTTGTTTGGTAGATTTTGTTCCAGCCTTGCCCATTGAAAATGTGTTTGTTTTTATGGGCAAGCAGATAGAAGAATCTTGCTTTTTAATCCAACTAGAGAGTCTATGTAGTTTGATTGGAGAGTGAATCCGTGAATGTGGAGAGATAGGATTGAGAGGTATTTGGGAGTTCCTGACATTTTATCCACCTTCTTGGGGCCTGCAGCAACTCGGTTCTTCCTATGATTCTTGGATTCTCAGTTTGGGTGTGGTTTCTTGGCCTTTACTGTGGTCTTGTTGTTTTTTTTATGTGTAGAACATCTTTAATATCTTTTGTAGGACTGGTTTGGTGGCAATATATTGTTTCAATTTTTGGTTGCTTTGGACCATTTTTATTTTACCTTCAATTATGAAGGTGAGTTTAGCTGGGTACAGTACTTTTGGTTGATAGTTGTTTGTCTTTAGGGCATGGCAAACCTCTTTCCAGGCTCTTCTTGTTTTGATTGTCTCTGCTGAGAAATCTGAGGTGATTCTAATTGTTTTCCCTTTATAGGTGATTGATCTTTTCTCCTTGACAGCTTTAAGGATGTTTTCCTTGGCCTGAATTGATCCTGTACAGGTTATAATGTGACTGTGGGCTGTCCTGTTCAGGTCTGGTCTATTTAGAGTTCTAAAAGCTTCTTGTGTATGAATAGGCCTATTTTTTGCATGTTTGGGAAGTTCTCTGCTAGGATCTTGTTAAAAAAATATCCTAGATCATTAACTTCTGTCTCTAGATTCTCCTCTACACTCATTATCCTTAGATTAGGCATTCTGATGGTATCTTCCAAGTTTTGGATAGATCTATCGTATATCTTGGATTTGTCTGGGATGGTTGTAGGTTGTTTCTCTATAATATCTAGGCTGTCTTCAATCCCTGAGATTCGATCTTCTGCATGGTCTAACCTACTTTCAAGACTTTGTATTTTGTGTTTTATTTCATTCCATTCCCTTGTAATTGGATGGTTGTGATGGCTTCAAATTCTTTGTTGGAACTTTGTTCTTGATCTTGTAAGGACTTCTTTACTTCCATAATTTGGTGTTCCGTGTTTATTCTCAAATCACTTAGTTGATTGGTTATGGATTCCTTGGACTCCCATTCCTTCTGTCGAGCTCCACTGAGCATTCCCTTTGCGGTCTCCCTGATTTCTTTCAGCTCTCTGGTTATGGATTCCAAGAATGCCATTTTGATCTTTGTCTATTCTCATACTGATCCCTCAGTTCCTGTATTTCTCTTTGATTAGCATCCTCATGTTCAGGCATTTCTTCAATCACCATAATTATATTAATCTTTTTGTTTCTAATTTTTTATTCTGGTCTCTTTTCATTTCCCTTTCCCTTTCTTCTTTTTCTCTCCCTCTCTACTTGCATCCTACCCAACCTATTTCCTGCATTGAGATTAGGACATAGTTAACTCTCCCTGTGCCTCCCCACACCAATCTATTCCTAATTTTTACCCACATCTCTCCCTAAACCTAAAAATTTCTGGTTTTCCAAATTCTTCTCTGCGGTTCGAAGCCCATTAACATATAGTTGTTTGATGTTGAATAGATGTATCTGTTGAACTAGATTGTATCTGTAGACTGTTGACTGTATAAATGCAAACGTTGGTTGATGGTTGCCTTAAGATAGTGTTCTAGCACAAAACTGGTGCTATTTTCATCTCAAATGGGCAGAGTAAGCCGGAAAAACACAAGAAAAATGGCAAATCCGGGTATCTCAATTCCCAATCTTGATAATCAGGGGTCAGATCAGATAATGAACAATCCAGAGGAGAGTTCCCAAATAGCTCTACAAACACTGGTGGCAAACATGATAAATGAGAAGTTTGACAACTTACAAAGGACTCTGTGTGAGCGTGATAGTGAGAGAAAGGAGGCATCCCAAAAGTTTATACAGGAATATCATAAGCGTGAGGAAGCTACTCAAAAACTGATACAGGATTTGCGTGAACAACTTGAGAATACTCAATGAGAAAGGGAGGAATGGCGTGAGCAGGCTGAGAACACTCAAAGAGAACTGCAGGAATCCCACGAACGGGAGGAAAGAGAACTGCAGGAATCCCACAAACGGGAGGAAGCTAATCAAAGAGTAATTCAGGAATTGAGAGACCAGGTAGAGAACACACAAAGATCACTAAAGGCATTCATGGAATCCATTAACAAAGAGCTGAAGGAAGTCAGGAAGACCACAAAGGGAATGCTGAATGGAACCCAACAGAAGGAATGGGAGTCCAAAGAAACCATAACCAATCAACTAAGTGATTTGAGAACAAACACTGAACACCAAATTAAGGAAGTAAAGAAATTCATACAAGACCTAAAACAGAGCTTCAACAAAGAACTTGAAGCCATCAAAGCTGACCAATTAGAAGGAAAAGAGATAAAAAACAAAGTAGAGAGTCTTGAGAGCAGGTTAGACCATGCAGAAGATCGAATCTCAGGGATTGAAGACAGCCTAGATATTATAGAGAAAGAACATACAACCATCCAAGACAAGTCCAAGAAGTATGATACATCTATCCAACACCTGGAAGACACCATCAGAAGGCCTAATCTAAGGATAATGGGTGTAGAGGAGCACCTAGAAACAGAAGTTAATGGTCTAGGAAATTTGTTTAACAGGATCCTAGCAGAGAACTTCCCAAACATACAAAAAGATAGGCCTATTCAGATACAAGAAGCTTTTAGAACCCCAAATAGACCAGACCAGAATAGGACATCCCACCGTCACATTATAATCCACACAGGATCAACTCAGAACAAGGAAAAGATCCTTAAAGCTGTCAAGGAGAAAAGGTTAATCACCTATAAAGGGAAACCAAATAGAATCACCTCAGATTTCTCAGCAGAGACAATCAAAGCAAGAAGAGCCTGGAATAATGTATGCCATGCCCTAAAAACAAACAACTATCAACCAAGAATACTGTACCCAGCTAAACTCTCCTTCATAACTGAAGGCCAAATAAAAACCTTCCATAGCAAAGAAAAATTGAAACAATACATCTCCACCAAACCAGCCCTACAAAAGATTCTTAAAGATGTCATACACATAGAAAACCAACAAGACCGCAACAAAGGCCAAGAAACTGCACCCAAACTGAGAATCCAAGAACCATAGGAAGAATCCAGTTTTCGCAGCCCCCAAGAAGGTGTATAACATGGCAGGAACTCCCAAATACCTCTCAGTCCTATCTCTTAAAGTTAACGGACTGAACTCTCCAATTAAGCGACATAGACTGTCTAGTTGGATTAAAAAACAAGACCCTTCTATCTGCTGCCTGCAGGAGTCACATCTTGTCCGTAAAAACAAACACATTTTCAATGTTAAAGGCTGGAACAATATCTACCAAGCAAACGGCCCCCATAAACAGGCAGGAGTTGCAATCTTAATATCAGATAAAATATACTTCAAATTAAAATTCGTGAGAAGAGATAAAGAAGGACGCTACATACTAATTAAAGGATCTCTCCTTCAGGAGGATATTACAATTCTAAATATCTATTCGCCAAACAATGGAGCACCCAAATTTATCAAAGAAACACTACTTTCCCTCAAATCCCATATAGATCCAAAGACATTAATTGTTGGGGATTTTAACACACCACTCTCCCCACTAGATAGATCAACTCGACAAAAACTCAACAGAGAAACCGCAGATCTAAACAGCTGCATAGATCAACTAGACTTAACAGACATCTACCTAACATTTCACCCAGCAGCATCAGAATACACATTTTTCTCAGCAGCACATGGAACGTTTTCTAAAATAGACCACATTTTAGGCCACAAAGCAAACTTGTCTAAATTCAGAAACATTGAAGTTATACCTGGTATTCTCTCTGACCACAAGGGAATAAAATTAGAACTCAAAACCAAAAGCCACCAAAGAAAGTCCGGTATCACATGGAGGCTGAACAACACACTGCTGAATCAAGAGTGGGTCATGGAAGAGATTAGAAAGGAAATTCAAATGTTCATGCTATTCAACAAAAATGACCACACAAATTACCAGCTCCTCTGGGACACAGCAAAGGCAGTACTCAGAGGCAAGTTTATAGCTCTGAGCTCCTACATCAACAAATTGGAGAGATCTGAAACTAGCAATTTAATGACACATCTAAACCTCCTTGAAAAAGAGCAGCAAGATAAACCCCAATCCAGTAGACGGGAAGAAATAATCAAAATTAAATCAATATTAAATAAATTAGAATCCAAAAAAACTATAGGAAGAATCAACAAAACAAAGAGTTGGTTCTTCGAAAAGCTTAACAAAATTGACAGACCCTTAGCAAATCTTATCAGAAAAAGAAGAGAACACACCCAAATTAATAAACTCAGAGATGAGAATGGAAACATCACCACGGAAACAACCAAGATTCAGAACATTATAAGGGAATACTTCTCAAAACTTTATGCTAATAAGTTTGAGAACTTGACAGAAATGGACCTCTTCCTAACAAATATTGACATGCCAAAACTAAACCAAGATGAGTTAAACCAGCTTAACAGGCCCATATCAAGCATTGAAATAGAAACAGCAATAAGAGACCTCCCAGCTAAGAAAAGTCCAGCACCAGATGGTTTTACAGCGGAATTTTACAAGGCCTTGAAAGCAGAGCTCACACCAATTCTCCTCCAACTCTTCAATGAAATTGAAAGAGAAAGCTCACTACCGAACACATTCTATGAAGCCATGATAACCCTCATCCCAAAACCAGGCAGGGACTCATCAAAGAAAGAGAACTATAGACCCATTTCTTTGATGAACATTGATGCAAATCCTCTCAACAAAATTTTGGCCAATCGACTTCAACAATTCATCCAAAAAATAATACACCACGATCAAACAGGATTCATTTCAGGGATGCAAAGCTGGTTCAATATACGCAAATCAATTAATAATATTCATCACATCAACAGGAGCAAGAATAAGAACCACATGGTTATCTCAATAGATGCAGAAAAAGCATTCGACAAGATCCAACACCCCTTTATGATGAAGGTTTTGGAAAAATTAGGAATCCATGGAACAGTCCTCAATACAATAAAGGCTGTATATGACAAACCTACAGCCAGCATTATACTCAATGGTGAAAAACTAAAGCCACTTCCTCTTAACTCAGGAACAAGACAAGGATGCCCACTCTCTCCACTTCTTTTCAATCTAGTATTAGAATGCCTAGCAACAGCAATAAGACAAGATGCAGACATAAAGGGGATCCAAATAGGGAAAGAAGAAATAAAGCTATCCCTCTTTGCAGATGACATGATCTTGTATTTAAAGAATCCCATAGACTCCACTCCCAAATTACTCAAGCTGATTCAAAACTTTGGCAAAGTAGCAGGTTATAAAATTAACCCCCAAAAATCAATGGCTTTTCTGTATGCCAACAATGAGAAATGTGTGGCTGAAATTAGGAAAGCAACTCCATTTGTAATAGCCCCACAAAAAATAAAATACCTAGGAATTAACTTAACTAAAGAAGTGAAGGACCTCTATGATGAAAACTTTAAAATCTTGAAAAAGGAAATCAACACAGAACTTAAAAAATGGCAAAACCTCCCATGCTCCTGGATTGGAAAGATTAACATCGTGAAAATGGCAATACTTCCCAAGCCTATCTACAAATTCAACGCAATACCTATCCGAATTCCAACCTCATTCTTCAAGGAAATAGAAGAGGCAATCCAAAAATTCATATGGAACAATAAAAGACCCCGATTAGCAAAAACGCTCCTCAACGGAAAGAACACTGCTGGAGGAATATCAAAAACAAATTTCAAACTCTACTATAAAGCCATAGTAATCAAAACAGCTTGGTATTGGCATAAGAACAGACCTCAGGACCAATGGAATAGAATTGAAAACCCAGAAATGATCCTACAGACCTATAGCCATCTAATCTTCGATAAGGGAGCTAAAACAATAGAATGGAAGAAAGACAACCTCTTCAGTAAATGGTGCTCGCAAAATTGGTTAACCACATTTAGAAAACTTAAGCTAGATCCTTATATATCACCCTGCACCAGAATCAACTCCAAATGGATCAAAGACCTTGAACTCAAAGCAGACACCCTGAAAACATTACAGGATGGAATAGGAGAAACCCTAGGTCTCCTTGGCTCAGGCCGAAATTTTCTGAATAGAGACCCGGAAACACAACAAATCAAAGAAAGGTTGGACAAATGGGATTGCATGAAGTTGCAGAGCTTCTGCATGGCAAATGACATAGCTAGCAAGATCAATAGAAAGCCCACGGATTGGGAGAAGATCTTTACTAGCCATACAACGGACAAGGGTCTCATATCTAAAATATACTTCGAACTCAAAAATTAAACCCCCCAACAACAAATCCTCAAAGAAACAACTGCCCAATAAATAAGTGGGCGAAAGACTTAAAGAGAAAATTCTCTGAAGAAGAAAGAAGGATGGCCAATAGACACATGAAGAAATGTTCAACATCCCTTGCCATAAAAGAAATGCAAATCAAAACAACATTGAGATATCACCTCACTCCAGTTAGAACGGCAAAAATCAAGAACTCTAACAACAACAGATGCTGGAGGGGATGTGGACAGAAAGGAACCTTACTTCATTGTTGGTGGGAATGTAAACTTGTTCAACCACTTTGGAAAGCAGTATGGAGGTTCCTCAAAAGACTTCACATAGAGCTCCCCTATGACCCAGCAATCCCACTTTTGGGCATTTACCTTAATGTTTACAAACAAGACCACACTAAAGCTACCAGCACAACTATGTTTATTGCAGCATTATTTACCATAGCTAAGATATGGAACCAACTCAGATGCCCCTCAGTAGATGAATGGATCAAGAAAATGTGGTATATATACACAATGGAATTCTATGCCTCCATCAGAAAGAATGACATTGCCCCATTTGTTAGGAAATGGAAAAACTTGGAAAAAATTATATTAAGTGAAGTAAGCCAGGCCCAAAGAAACGTAGGTCCCATGGTTTCCCTTATTTGTAATATCTAGTATATGTATGAGTCAAGCGGAAAAGGTCAGATAATGTGATGTCAGGAAAATGAACCCTTAGATGTGTATTTTAATGTTTTTTTTTCTTTCATGTGTGTGTTTCTAACACATTTATAAGATTATCTCTTTGTTGCTTTGTATGTCCCTCCCCCACAGTATAAACCCTGCTTTCACTATATTTGATGTCAGTATAACTTGTGGAGGAAATGGGGAATAACCAGTTGTTTAAGGATACAGGTGGACCTGTTGCAACAATAAGAAGTACAAGTTGTCATGTCCAAAACGAGCTTTACAACGTTGGTGCGGGGGGGGGGGAAGGGGGGGCAAGGGGGGGAAGGAGAAGGATTGGGATTAGGGGGGGAGTGGGGAGGCTGGGAAGGGATGTGAAGGGTAAACAAAGGAGGAGGCTGCAATGCTCGGTAAGAAATGTACGCATTATCCTGCCCATGTAACTGTAACTCCTCTGAACAGTATGTTCACAAATAAAATAAAATTAAATAAAAAAAAAGAAAACTGGTGCAATGCCCCAGGAGGGAATCGACGCTAACAGTGGGGGCCCAGATCCCTGTGCCCTGATGCCCACAGAGACCATAAATGCCCTAGGTAAGGTTCCTCTCTCATCCTTGGTCATGGTGAACCATCTGCCATGTCACACCTTATGCCAGCAACCAAAACCTCATAGATTCACAGCCCCAGCCCTACCCTCTCCCCCATCTCATCCCCTAATTTTGTTAGACAGACACATTCCCAACCCTTGAATTAGCTCCAACTATAAACACAAAAGCAGAGTGTCTGCTGGAATAGTTTGGCTGTGGTCACACTCGCCCCACCACAATTTTGGCTGGAGATAGAAGGACTGGTGTCCAATCTAGGCCAGGTTCACACAGGTCACCTAGGGGAGGCACATGCAGGCCTAGCATCTACTGTTCACTATAGGAAAGGGGGAAGAGATAGATGGAAAGGTGTGGAAAGGAATGTCTACTGAAATCATCCCATAAAGGAGCAAGGAAACTGTGAAGGAGAAAACAAAAATTGTGGCTGGGCTCGTACTTGGTATTGAAAAGAGAACAACAAATACACACACAGAATTAAAATGCTTTAGCTGATTTTAGACATGATTACTTAAATATATTTTCATTGCTCTAATCTCCCTGCTCTCCCAAAATACACACACACACACACACACACACACACACACACACACACACACACACACACACACACACACACACAAATCCAGACCGGTGACAGAAGACTCATCATCCATGCAGAACCTGCACTTTGCCAACTGATCACTCACCTGAGCACAGTCAGGACAAGGAGAAAGATTCTCTCTCTCTCTCTCTCTGTCTCTCTCTCTCTCTCTCTCTCTCTCTTTCTCTCTCTCTCATACACACACACACACACACACACACACACACACACACAGAATAGTGCCTCTCCTAAGTTTGTTGGTTCCTCATTGGGACAATGTACAAGCTGAAGGACATAGGTTCCCATTCCCTGTTCCCTTGTAAAAACCAAGGGCTCCCACCCAAGGGGAGCACTACTCTAATGACACAGCACCACCCACCTCTCTCCTTCTCCAGGTCCAGACCCTTCCCCTAGGGAACCACCAGCCTTAACTCCTCATTCACTAAAACCTTAGGCCAGGTCACAGGGTGAAGGAATCCCCAGACATGTTGCTCCTCAGAGGCAGGACTGAAAATAAGCGGGGGTTCATGGGGTCTCCAGGGGGTGATTGACCCTGGTTGGGGGCGGTGTTGAGGAAATTGATTGGGTCCTAAAGGCTACATACATGGACAGACCCCCTACTTCCAGCTTAGATGCTTCTGGGCAACTGGGTGGATTCTTGGGAAGGACAAGGAGACCAGCTGGACTGGGAGCATCAGTAGATGCTGGCAGAGCTGAGAAATGTGATCACCCTGTGAGTAGTGTTGACAGCTGGGGTGGGGGGAGACGGGCCGGGTGTATGTGTGTCGGAGGGGGTGTGTTCCTCCCAGATATTCACCTGCTATCTGACTCCCAGTGCCATCACCTCCCTAGTGGGCTTTTCTGGCACCCTCCTCAGATGAAAGGGTGACTGAGTTGAAATAAGTGATATTACAAAATACTTTTGACAATATTAACCTATTTTTATATCATTAACAATTTGACCACCGAAACCTATTAGGAACTTTAGCAGTTTTGACAAAAAAACATGGCCTTTGTGTCATCACAGTTCATTTGTGTATGTCATTGTGATTTCATTCTCATATCCTCACTATAAACTAATGGCAATTAAGATCTGACATGCCATTGTGACATCAAAAATCCTTTGTAACATCATCACCAGTGAGACATCAGACTGTCATTATAACACCATCAGCTCATGGTGAAATAACCAAGCTGCAGTGACACCATAGCATTATGACATCGCATTGCCATTTTGTTGTCATAGATACATTGTGAATGTATATCCTATGATTTCATTCTATTTCAAATGTGACATATCAGTTGATATCAGAAACACATTGTGACCTCATAACCATTGTAACATTATAAACCTTGTGTGGCGTCATAACCATTATGGCGTCACATTGTTGTTATGACATCTTTAGATTATGGTGACATCACAAAATGACAATGACATTATAGCATTTTCCATTATGTCATTGTGACATCATAGTCACATTATGAATGCCTAATCTGTGATTTCATTGTATTTGAAATGTGGCATGAGGGTTGATATTAGAAACTCATTGTGATGTCATAACCATTGTCAGATCAGAATCCCTTTGTGACATCAATTTGGCAATGTGACATCACAATGGCAATATGATGCTACTAAGGCACCATGATATCACAATGGTCATGAACTCACAATGGGTTTCTGATATCAAACGACATGCCACATTAGAAATAGAATCAAATAACATAAAGTGCAAACACAACGTGTCTATGATATCAGAATGACAATGTAGGGTTACATTGCTATGATGTTATTGTAGTTTTAAATGTCAAAATGAGCTGATGTTGTCATAATGGCAACATGATTTCACAATTATGATGATGTCAGAAAGGATTTTTTTATGTTTCAATTGTATGTCTGATGTCAGTTGTCATTAGTTCCCCATGAGGTTATAGATACAAAAAATGTTCTGTCATGTCACGAGGCCATGTGTGTTTTCAAAGGCGGTAAGAGGTCATAATAGCTTTGGAATGGCACAATGTGATTCATAATATCACAATGGAAATGAGATGTCCCATTGGGTTTTTGATGAGGTCACAATGTTTTTGAGATTTCACAGTTTGTAATATCAGAATGATCTATCCAATTTCAATTACTCATAATTCAATATGAGGATACCAGGTGATAGAAGAAGCTTCATAGTATGAGGTCATACTATGTGAAAACCCAATAGGACACTGATCTCACAATGACAATGTGATGTCTCAACATCATGTTACAATAATGTTTTGAATTTCCAATTGGTGACGCGATACTGATGAGGAAGTCGCAATAGATTTTAGATGGCCCAAAGAGTTGGTGATGTCACAATGGCATGTGGGATCTCAACTGTCATTAACTCACCATGAGTATATGAGTTTGGGAAGGGATTCTGATGTCCCCAAAGTATATGTAGTCAAAAAGTTGAAGAACTAACAGGTCTGAGATGTCACAAAGTGACACAACGGTTATGATGTCCAGTGGTGTGATATCATGATGTTACACTTGATTTTAGATAACTCGTCATATATGACATATGAGGTCAAACAAATTTTCAACTCACAAAGGGCCTAAAATATCACAATGGCATGTCACAAAAGTTATGAAGGCAGCAAAGGTATTGGATGTCACAGTGGGTTAGTGATATAACAAAGGCATTGTGCTGTGACAAAGAGATTTTGATGTAACAAAGGTAATGAGTTCACAATGGTTTCCTGATATCAACCCACATGGCACATTTGAAATAGAATGAAATCAAAGGATAGTCATTCAAAATGGGTCTATGACATCAAAGTGACAATCTGATGTCAAAGCAGCAATGTTTGATAGGATATGTACTCATTACCTTACTCATGTAACTGTAATCCTTCTGTACACTATATTTACAATAGAAAACGTACAGAAGAAAAAAAAGGAAAAATGGTATGGGGTCATTGAGGTTTGGTGTTGTCACAATGAAATGATGGTGTCATGATGGCAATGTGATTTCACAGTTGTAATTATTGCACAAAGTATTTGTGATGATACAATGCTATGTGTGATCACAATTTTCATTAGCTCACTATGAGAATATGGGTACACAATGGGTCTGTGAGGCCAAAGAAGTCATGTGTTTTTTAAAGGTGCTAAGAGTTCACAATTGCTTTCTGATGTCACAATTTGATTGTGAAGGCACAACAACAATGTGATGTCACAATGAGTTTGTGATGTCACTATGAGTTTGTATTATGACAATAACATGTCCAATTTCAATTTCTACTAGTTCACAATGAGGATACAATTTCAAAGAAAGAATCTTAAGCTCCAAAGACTGAGTTTTTAGTCATAACTTCTGTGATATACTGCCATTAGGATATTTTAGGCCTTTAGTAAGCTTGTATTCTGTTTTCAATAATTCAGGTTTGACATATGATATCAGAAATTGACTCTGACATTTTAAATATTGTGACATCACATTGATATACATCAAGACTATGGTGTCACATTGTGAACTCACAAATCTGTTAGGATTTCATCACATTTGTGTGATGACACACATTTGTGTGATGACACATATTTGTGTGATGACACACATTTGTGTGGAGACAATGCAGTCCCTTTGTGAACTCATACCTTCATTGTGAATTAATAACATTTGAGAATCGGCATGCCATTGTGACATTTCCAACCAATTGTGACAGCACAAACCTATTATAGTAGAAACACATTGTGATCTAATAGCCATTGTGGTAGCACAATCCCTTTGTGACCCCACATTTCCATAGTAATATCACTAAGCCACTGTGAAACTCCAATCCATTCTTACCCAATCCAGGTATGAAATGTGATACCCGAATCCAGTGTGACATCTAGATCATGGTGACATCACACTGATAGATGATATGAGCATTTTGTCACATTCTGACAACACACACTTGTTAAGACTTCATCACTTTTGAGACAACGCATGCCTTTGGAGACATCACAGTCCCTTTGTGAGCTCATATACTCATTGTGAGTTGACAATTGAGATCACATGTGTCATTGTGATGTCACCAACACATTGTGATATCACACACCTCTTGTAAACTCATAACTAGTGTGGCATCACCAATTGTGGTATCAATACATTACCAAGTCATCATATTGCAACCTCACATTGCCATAGTGATATCACTGTTCCATTGTGTTTTCAAAAACAAAGTATGTCTTCATCGCATTTTAGAAAATTCATGGCCTTTTATATTTGTCTTCTTCTGTGAACACTTATCCTCATTGTGAACTAGTAGCAACTGAAATTGGGTATGTGATTATGAGATGTGACTTCAAAAAACTTTAATTTTGTCACCAGTGTGACATCACAAACCCATTGTGAGCTTCCATAGATATTTGACATCACTATCACAGTGTGACATCCCAAACTTATTAGGACCTCTTAGCAACTTTGAAAAAACATGGCCTTTGTGACATCACAGTCCCTTTGTGTAACTATACCCTCATTATGAACTGACAATTGATATCAGACATGCCATTGTAACATCATGAACCGTTTGTGACAGCACCAGTGTGACATAACATTCTCATTATGACAGCATCAACTACTTTTGACATCACAAAACTACGACAAGATAGTATTATGAGATCACATTGTCATTGTGATGTTATAGACAGATTGTGAATGCCTGTTTTTAATCTTTTTGTTGTAGTTGTAATTGGTCATGGGGCTTGAAATTTGGGCTTGGTTGCTGTCCCTGCTCTACAGCTCTAGGAGACCACACTATCACTTGAGCCACAGCACCACTTCTGGTTTTCTAGTAGTTTTTATTGGAAATAAGAATCTCATGGACTTTCCAGCCTTAGGTGGCTTTGAACTGCAATCCTCAGATCTCAGCCTCCTGAGTAGCTGGGGTTACAGACATGAGCCACCGGTGCCAGGCTTTTTCATTCTATTTTAAATTTGACATGTGTGTTGATATCAGAAACATAATGTGACCTCATAACCATTGTAAGATCATAAATCAGCAGTGACACCAAATTGTCATTATGACACCATCAGCTCATTGTGACATCATCAAATGACAATGGCATCATAGCATGATAAATCACAGCACATTGTTACGTCATAGACATAACGGTGAAGGCCTATTCTGTGAATTCATTCTATTTCAGAAACCCATTTGACCATATAACCATTGTGATATCACAATCCTTTGTGACATCACATTGCCATTGTGACATCATTAATCTGCTGTGCCATCACAAACCAGTCTTTATAAGTTTTGTGACATGGTTCCATTGTCATATATTAGGCCCTTTGTGAGCTCGTAAGCTGTTTTCAATCTCATATTTCTGGTATGACATGTGATATCAGAAATCCCCTGTGGCATCATACTGCCAGATATCATGACCATTATGTCACATTGTGGCATCACAAACCTGTTAGAACGGCATCACATTTGTGACAACACATGGCTTTGGAGACATTGCAGTCCCTTATTTTTAATTTTTATTTTTTGGTTGGCCGTGGGGCTTGAACTCTGGGCTTGGGCGCTGTCCCTCAGCTCTTCAGCTCAAGGTGAGTGCTCTACCACTTGAGCTACAGCGCCACTTACAGTTTTCTGGTGTTTTTGTTTTTGTTTTTGTTTTTTTATTGGAGATAGGAGTCTCACGGTCTCTCCTGCCCAGGCTGGCTTTGAACTGCGATCCTCAGATCTCAGCCTCCTGAGTAGCTAGGATTACAGGCGTGAGCCACCAGCGCCCGGCTACAGTCCCTTTTTGAACTCATATATTCATTCCCAATTAATGAAAATTGAGATCTGCCATGCCACTTCGACATCATCTCTGAGCTCATAAATTGTTTAACTCATAATACATCAGGTATTACATGTGATATCAGAAATCCACTGTGACATCACGACCACTGTGACATGACACTGCCAGATGTCATGAGCACTGAGTCACATTGTGACATCACAAACCTGTTAAGACTCATTACACTTTTGCCAAAATATGCCTTTGGATACATCATTATCCCTTGTGAACTTATATATTCATTGTCAATTAGAGACCTAGCATGAGATTGTGACATCAACATCCCATTGTGAAATCACAAATCTATGTGACCTCATCACCTATACGGCATTACCAACTATTTGTGACTTCAAAACAATACCATCTCATGTAATGGCAACATTATATTACCAATGGGATATCTCTGTCCCATCGCATTTCCACCAATCTATCATGTCCTCATAATATTTTACAAAATTCATGGCCTTTCTGACTTCTAGCTCCTTATGTGAACTCGTATCTTCATTGTGATCTAGTAATATCACCATTACATGGTAATATTACAAATTCACAGTGACATCACTATCCAAGTGTGATCTTATTCACATTGTGACATCACAAATCCATTGTGACATCATATTTCCACAGTGATATCACGATCACCTTGTGACATCCCAAACCTGTTGTGAATTCTTAGCACCTTTGAAAAAGCACATGGTGTTTGTGACATCACAGTCCCTTTGGATAATTATATCCTCATTGTGAACAAAGGACAACTGATATCAGACATGCCATTGTAGCATTCCAAATGCTTTGTGACATTATCTCCAGAGCTAGATCACATTGTTGTTAGGATAACATCAGCCCATTGTGACATCCCAAAATGACAATGACATCATAGCATTATGACATCACATTTTCATTGTGAGGTCATAGAGACAATGTGATTGCCTATTCTGTGATTTCATTCTATCTCAAATGTGGCATATAGTTTGATTTCAGATACTCATTCTGACCACATCACCATTGTGACATTACAATCCCTTTGTGACCTCATATTGACATTGTGATATAATTAATGCAATGTAACATCACAAACCTATCTTGTCCTCATAAATTTTGTAACAAGCGACTACCTTGACCTGGGCTGGATGTCCAGAGCTAAATACAGCCTCAACCATGAACCCTCAGAACTCCAATGAGAAGCCCAGCCATTTGTTAACTGGTCTGCAAACAACCATCCCCCAAAATAATGATCTCCAAAACTCCACACTTCAAAGTTCAAGGCTTTTTCCTTTCTCTTCATCCTCCTCTCCAGACCTGTCCTACCTTTCAGGTCTTTTCATTTTTTCCTTCTACCATTCCCTTCTTCTCTTCAGGCTGTTCTACTCTTGACAGTCCTGACCTGGCCTTTTCAGGTGGCCAGCTGCCATCCTTCACCTCCTGCTCTCCCTCAATTTCCTCTCCTCCCAGGTCTTTACCTTCCTGCAGTCTCATCACTTCTTTCTTTCCAGGCCTTTCCCCTTTTTCTCTCCCCTTCTGTTGCTCTGAACATGCAGCCTATATATAGGCTGTACCCTTCCCCCACTGCAATATGTTTCCTGCATAACAGTTTTCAATCATCACTTCCCAAATGTTCATGCCCAATCACTTTTTGGCAGCTCACCAAGTGGGGCTTGACATCCTATCTCCTTCAGCAGCATGTCCTGCCCCCTCCAGTGTCATGCAATCCCCCTCTCTTGTGGCCCAGACCAAGAAGTCATGATGACTATCTGTTCCCGTGGATTATAGGGGCACTGTTGGTTTTTACAGTGTCCTCATTGTGGTTTAGTAGCAATTGAAATTGGACAAATAATTGTGATATTACAAACTCGTGATATAACTAATCCATTATGACCTCATCACCAATGTGACACCACAAACCCATTGTGACATCACATTGCTGTTTTGACACCAGGATCACATTGTGACATCCCAAATCTATTATGACCTCATATATCCTTTGAAAAAATATATAGCTTTGTGACATCACATTACCTTTGTGTACTCAAATCCCCACTGAGAAATATAGACAATTGAGAATCAGACATGACATTTTAACATCAAAAACAGTTTATGAGTTCACCACAATTGTGACATCACATTGTCATTTTGACAACATCTGCTCATTGTGAAATCATAAAACTAAAATGATATGATAGATTTATAACTTCACATTGTCCTTGTGACATCATAGACACATTATGAATGCCTTTTCTGTGATTTCGTTCTATTTAAAATATGGCCTGTAGGTTGATATCATAAACAAATCATGAACTCATTACCACTGTGACATTACAATCGCTTTGTATATCACGTTGCCACTGTGATATCACAATAACCCACATATCACAATATCACATAACCCACCATGACACCACAAATCTATCCTGTCATCATAACTTTTGTGACATGCTGAAATTCTAATATCTTAGGCCTTTTTGTCCTCATAATCTCTTGTCGACCTCATTAAATTTCACATATGCCATTTGATATCACAAATTCTCAGTGACATTATGACAATGGTGATATCACACTGCCAGATTTCATAAACATTGTGTCAAATTCTGACATCACAAACCTTTTAGGATTTCAATATATTGGTGACCACACATACTTTTGGAGAAACCAAAGTCCCTTTGTGAACTCATATACTCATTGTAAGTTAAAGACAATTGAGACCCATCATGTCATTGTGACATGCCCAACACACTGTGACATCACTAATCTTTTGTGACCTCATCACCAATGTAGCATCATCAACTAATTGTGACACCAAAACAATATTTTGACATGATGTAGTGAGTTGACTTTGCCATGGGGATATCACTGTCCCATTGTGTATTCACAAACCTAATATGACCTCATAACATTAAAAAATCATGTCCATTAAGACTTCAAGCTCCTTCTGTGAACTTGTATGCACATTGTGAAATACTAACAGTTTAAATTGGACATGTGTTTGAGATATTACAAAATCATTATGGCATCAAAGACCCATTGTGACCTCATCACAACTGTTTATCATAAAGCTATAATGACCCCTTAGTACCTTTGAAAACACATATGGTACTTGTGACATCACAGTCCCTTTGTGTACCCATATCCTCATTGTGAACACCTGACAATTGAATTCATATATGCCATTGTAACATTACAAACACTTTGTGACCCAATCACCAGTGAGACAACACATATTCATTATGACACCATTACCTCCTTGCAACATGACCAATTTACAATAACCTCATAGCATTGTGACATTAAATTGTCATTGTGATGTTATAGACACATTGCAAATGCCTATTCTCTTAGTTCATTCTATTTCAAATGTGGCATTTGGGTTGATATCAGAAAACCATTGTGATCTCAAATATATGGCATCACAATTACTTTGTGACATCACAATGCCATAGTGATATCGCTTACACACTGTGACATCACAAACCTGCCCTGTTCTGTCGTGTCTTTGTCCATCACACGAAAGCTGGATAGGGTCCGAGGAAAGGTAAGTGTGGCCGCTCGTCCATTCCCCAGCCTCCCTTAGCCCAAGAGACAATCAGATGCGGGGAGTCAAGTCAAGCAGGAACTCGTTTATTAACACAGAGCAAGCCCTTTTTAAAGCTAAAGACTGCGTGGGAGGAGAGGAAATGGAACCAACCATTCACTGTAAAGGTCACACCTTATCATTCACCTAAGCTTCCACAAGCTGTTTACACACTGAATGCAAACAAATCAGGTTCTGCTCACTCCTCTTCCTCTCAGGATCATCTTTGCTGCCTGTGTGCCCCACAGATTCCCCCTTTTGTTTTAATGGCAGATACACCTCCCAGTTAGTTATCCTTTTCCTCTCCTCTGTAAAGGTTATTTTAACAGGATTACATTGGTAAGAATAGCATTGCCCATGCAGGGGGTTTGAGGCAAGTCTGGGGGACAAGATTCGCCACACAATGATAGGGCCTTTGTGCTTGATACAAGAGCCCATCCCAGTTACCTCACATTCCCACCCAGCACAGTAATAAATATCAGCCCCACCACACTTAGAAATGTCCGAAACAGTTCGATTAATTTTGGGACATATGTAAAAGTCATTATCTCATCCTCTTCAGAACATGGGAGCAGGCTGGGTATTGGGAATTCCACACATGCGGCATGGTGAATCCTCGTGGGCCCCCACACTCAGGCCGTTCTACTATAGTTCTGAAAAACAAGGAAAATTTAAAACAAACTCTGCAGACATAGCAAAGCAATCCCGGGTACCTGGTGTCTTTCAAGTAAGCCAGTTCTTTTTATGTGCCTTCAAGCGATTACAGGGGTCAAGATGACCTGTGAGCTTTACTGTTGGCTCCTAACACCCTGTCTTCGTTTAAAGAAGCAAACCCGCCTGTCTTAGGTTGGGTGGATCGCCTTGTCTGTTTTACCCTTCATCTGGATCTTCTTCAGAGCAAAGCTGAAGGCCCTGTCTTAAGTTGATCAGATTGGCACCCTCTCTTACCCGTCTCTGGCTGCGGTTCCTCGCGGGGGAAATTTATAACTGGCTGGCTAAACTCTTAAGAGTTTTTCAGTGCACATATAATGCAAGGAAGGCATAGAAAAACCATCAGCAAAAGCATTCCCAGGCCAAGCAATGCCATTAGCAATCCTTTAACAGTTAGTGATGGGATATCAGTCTTTGCCACTTCAGAGTCCAGAGGTGAGGCTTGTAAAAGAAATATTAGAGCAAGTAGCATTAAAATAACTAGCTTCTACAGAAATATTAAATGGTCCATACATAATGACATAGGGTGGGGATCAAAATGAAGGTCAGGCCACCAGGTCAAATGGACACCTTCTCTTGTGGAGTTATGTCTGCATTGCCAGTACTGATCACTGCCCAGGTCACTCGTTGAGGTTGATGTGGATTCTGTAGCCATTGCCGGGACTGGGAGGGTCAGAACAACCAACAGCTGGAGTATCACCATCTGCAATTGTTAGAAAACACAAGAGCTTCTCAATGGCTGATTGCCCTTGGGAATGGTTAGTTATCTTTCTTGCTTTCCCTCCTTTAAACATAAGCCTCTGACACCATAGCCATTTTTATTTCCTTGTTGGTTAGTTTACACTTGGGCCCCCTCCTTTATAGAGGAAATGGGTAAAACCTTAAGATTCCTGTCAGGGATCAGGATGGAGGCTGTCACTTCTATGGGAAAAACACATCCAAATCCCCTGCCCATGGTAACTAGCAGGTTAGGTCCTCTCCATTGTTTGTGTCAGGGGGTCCTTACACTTGACTTTCATTTGGGACTTAGGGTTTAGTTGTCCCCAGTGCTTCTGAAATCTGGATTCAGTTGCCCCTTTGGGAAAATTTAAAATTTTAACGGTAAACAAAGCTATCTGTAACTTTATATTGGGGTAACTCCCACTTTTTGTTTTTATCATTGCTCCTTAAGGCATTGGTGATTTCTTTCTATAATTTCTTGGCCTTGGGGATTATAGGGAAATCCTGTAGTATGATTAATGTGCCATTTGTCAAAAAACTCTGACATTGCTTTACTAACAAAACAGGGTCCGTTATGCGTTTTAACTTGTGCTGGTAGAGCCAAGGTGGCAAAGCAGTGAAGAAAATGTGCTTGTAAAGTTTACTTTTTTCTCCTGTATGTGCTGTGGCCCAGCATGCTCCTGAGTAGGTATCTATAGAGACAAAGATATATTTAAACTTACCAAAGGCTAGGAAATGAGTAACTTCCGTTTGTCAGGTTTAAGGCCTCTGGGATTTACCGCTGGTGGTTGTAACAAGGGGTACTTTTAAGAAGGGCTGGCATGATTTAAAGGTATGTACTATCCTTTTGAGGTCCTTTACAGGAATCTGAGGAAATCTGTGTTGAAGACCCCTCCAGTTAATGTGGGTTAAATCATGCAAACAGGTAGCCTCTTGTAATGCTAATACTTGTGGGCCAGTAGCTAACTGGTCTGCCCAATTATTGCCTAGGGATAAAAACCCAGGAAGTTTTGAATGCCCTCTCAAATGTTGAATATGAATAGGGGCTCCCCACCCTTCTAATAGACCCTTAAGGGTAACCATAAGAGGGGAAATAGGGTTTTATCCAGCTTAATATGTGCCTGGGGAATATGGGGGAACAGTTAATCATATATAGGCTATCAGAATGCAAATTAAAGGGCTTTTGAATGTCCTAAAGGGCCATAATTATGGCCAGCAATTCTTTATATTGTGCAAGGTTGAAATCTTTGTTGGCTCGGGGTGTTTTTTTGCTCTTCAAAGACTGCATACACAGAGCCTGCTTTACCTCTGTCAGAAAACACCTGGAGGGCACCAGGAATAGTCGTAGGAGAAAATAGAGAAGTCATTTTGAGGGGAAGTCGCCATAACATGACAGTCCATTTGGATGGCCCATAATGGCAGTCAATTTGGCCTAGGAACCCCTCCTCGGAGAGAGCAAGATGAACATTGGCTGGAGTGAGCCACTCAACGTCTGCCATCTGAAAAGCAAAAACAATGGAGTGAGGGTCGAGGCCATAATGCCTTTGGGCTTGGGTCCTTCCCTTGACAATAGTATCTGCAAGTTGGCCTGCCTGAGAATACACCCAAGGTGTGCCCTCCCAGGGAGGTGTGAACTCACTCTAATGGCTCCCCCCTTTGAGTTAAAACTGCAAAAATCAATCTAACACCTGCAAACAAACAAAGGAAAATGGACTCAAATATATGATACCCCTTCAGGTAAACTTCATCTAGGGCTTTTTAGAACAGCAAAAATATTGCCCAATGGCTTTCTCAATTTTTAATAACTTCTTGGGGCATTCTGTCATTTAGTAGGGCAAATAAGGTGCAAGACTATCTTTAGGGAGAAGAACACATAGCAAGAGGCAATTGATTTCCCCTAAAAGGCTCTGAGGTTAGGTTAAGGTTAGAGAGGCTGGAATGTCCAGCAAAGGCTTAAGGGAGCTGGTCTGAGTCAAGGTAAGGTAGGACACAAGCACCTTAAAGTAGGTAACTTTTGAAATTTATTGAGGGCTATGGAAACCTCCCTTTATAATATGGCGAGATCCTGGGCCAGAAGGCCCTCCAAGAGGCCTGGGTCTTGGTGCCCCAGAATTATATCATCCATGTAGGCATAGGCAAGGGAAGTATTTGAACCCAGCACAGGCCCTAAAAGTGTGGCCAAGTATTGTTGGCAAAAGGCCGGCTATTGGCCATTTTGTGTAGCAGCACCAGTCATTCAAACCTCTGATCAGGAGGAGTTACGGGAAGATGGCGGAGGAAATGCTGGAGGTTAAACAAGCTCTCGCATAGAAAGCAGTCTTAGAGTTCCAGTGAACAGTCCTAAGCCAGAAAATCACACCAAGTGTGCCAACATAGGACACAGAGTTAGCCCAGAGAGGGAAAATCCAGGCAAGGAGACAGATCTGAGCTCTTGCCAGAAGCCACCGCTGTCGCCACGGCAGCAGTGGCACCAGTGGTCGAAACCTCCATACCTCAATCCCAGAGAGTCTGGGATGAAGAAGCCAGATACAGCAGGCAAGCCGATTCTACTCAACACCAGCAAGAACTGACAAGGAGCAGACATCTTCATCCTGCAGTTCACAGACCACAGATGACCCAGGAACCAAGACTCTGTGTGAGTAGAAGACTAAAGTCCTCACTCCTCAGGGAGCAGAGGAGGGAAGGCCACCACTCCCCCCCCCCCCCCAGTACCGGAGATCTTCATCTTTGATACTGACAAAGCTCAGCGGAGCTGCTAGCTCCAACTCAGGCCTTGGAAGAAAACTAGAGTCATTGAGCAGGTCACAAAAACCTAACTGACATGCCAGACTCAGATCCATCCAGGGAAAAGTCACCCAGCTCGGACGCCAGCCCCAGGAGTGGCTTTCTTCACTGGGAAATCAGAGCCAGAGGATGCCCCTCTCTTTAGCACACTTGACAATCAATTGAAATTCAGTAAACATAAACCCTGAGAGTGGCTCCTGGCTGGGCTCTGTGAGTTTCTCACAAACTAGCCCCCAGGAAAAGCTACTGTTTGCTGAAAGCCCTCAACTTACCCAGAATCTAGCCTCATCACAGCATCTCCAAACTTGAGGAAAAAGCCATCTCCCTCTTTTGTGATACTCAAAGCAGATCTCCCTCCCATTGAACTAACCTGGAGGAGGATCCCAAAATCCTGGGTAAAGCAGAGCATTTTTTTGCCTGTTCAAACAAACTGAGTTTAGAAAAGAACCAAGCCACAGGACCACAAGCAGACCAGAGACTCGAACAAGAGGCTGGTTAAGGACACAAGGGAGATAAAGGGTTTTTCCGACCCCTCTCAAAAAAATCAAAGCACTCTTTTTTCTTATTCCTTTTTTTTTGTACCTTTTGTAAATTTTTTTTTCTTTTCTAAAACTTTTTAAAATTTTTAATGTTTAGCGTTTTTGAAAAAAAAATTGTTTTCTAGTAACATTTTTTTCCTCTTATAATTTTTATTTTAGGGGTCCATGTGTATGTGCATTTTTCTTTCCTTTTTAAAAAAAATTCTTTTTGTTTTTTTGTTTAGCTCTACTGAACTTCTGATCTTTTTTTCTTTCTTTCTTATCCTTTTCACCTTTTCTTCTCTTTCGTTCTTCTTTATGTGACTTAACTGCTGTTCTGCACATCCGCAGATAAAGCCATACTTGACTTTTAGACCCTACCCCACATTGTGTACACACTTAATCCACAAATTTATGACTCAATTCAAAATCTCTGAGACTTAAATTCCTTAATAGCAGTACTACCTCTTTCTACCTATTTAATATTTTAAGTATTTTTATTTTTAAGTTTTTCACATCTCCTTTATATCCCTCCCCTTCTCTCGTTATATTCACGTTCTTCTCTGAATAGCTTGTTTTCGACCCGCATAATATGTTTAATTTTACTTTTACTTTTCTATTTTTTCTGCTCTCTTTTTCTCCCTTTCTCTTTCTTCTTTTTTGCTTTCTCTCTACTTTCATCCTATCCAACCTGTTTCCTGCTTTGAGATTAGGACATAGTTAACTCTCCTTGTGCCTTTCCACATCACTCTATTCCTATTTTTTTCTCACATCACTCACTAACACTAAGGAAAAACCCAGTTTTCAAAGCCCAAAGAAGGTGGATAATATGGCAGGAACTACCAAACACCTCTCAATTCTATCTCTCAACATTAACAGACTGAACTCTCCAATTAAGCGACATAGACTGTCTAGTTGGATTAAAAAACAAGATCCTTCTATCTGCTGCCTTCAGGAGTCACATCTTGCCCTTAAAAACAAATACATATTCAATATTAAGGGCTGGAACAAAATCTACCAAGCAAACAGCCTCCATAAACAGGCAGGAGTTCCAATCCTAATATCAGATAAAAGAGACTTCAAATTCAAATTTGTGAGAAGAGATAAAGAAGGTCGGACATACTAATTAAGGGATCTCTCCTTCAGGAGGATATTACAATTGTAAATATCTATTCGCCCAACAGCGGACCACCCAAATTTATCCAAGAAACACCATTTTCTCTCAAATCCCACATAAATCCAAAGACATTAATTGTAGGGGATTTTATCACACCACTCTCCCCACTAGATACACTAACTCAGCAAAAACTCAACAGAGAAACTGCAGATATAAACAGCTGCATAGATCAACTAGATTTAACAGACATCTATCGAATATTTCACCCAGGAGCATCAGAATACAAGTTTTTCTCAGCAGCACATTGAACAGTTTCTAAAATAGACCACATTTTAAGACACAAAGCAAACTTGTCCAAATTTGAAACATTGAGGTTATACCTTGCATTCTCTCTGACCACAAGTGAATAAAATTAGAACTCAACACCAAAAGCCACCAAAAAAAGTCCGGTATCACATGGAGGTTGAACAACACTCTGCTGAATCAGGAGTGGGTCATGGAAGAGATTAGGAAGGAAATTCAAATGTTCATGCTATTCAACAAAAATGAACACACAAATAACCAGCTCCTCTGGGACACAGCAAAGGCAGTACTCAGAGGCAAGTTTATAGCTCTGAGCTCCTACATCAAACAAATGGACAAATCTGAAACCAACAATTTAATGAGACATCTGAACCTCCTTGAAAAAGAACAGTAAGATAAACCCCAATGGACTAGATAGAAAGAAATAATTAAAATTAAATCAGAATGAAATGAATTAGATTCCAAAAAAACTATCGAAACAATCACCAGAACAAAGAGTTTGTTCTTTGAAAAAATTACGAAAATTGAGAGACCCTTAGCAAATCTTAACAGAAAAAGAAGAGAACACAACGAAATAAATGAACTCAGAGATGAGAATGGAAACATCACCATGGAAACAGCCAGGATTCAGGGAATAATTCACAAAACTTTATGCTAATAAGTTTGAGAACTTGGCAAAAATGGACCTTTTCCTAGCAAATATTGACATGCCAAAACTAAACCAAGATAAGTTAAACCACCTTAACATGCCCATATCAAGCATTGAAATAGAAAAAGGAATAAGAGATCTCCTTGCTAAGAAAAGTCCAGGACCAGATGGTTTTAAAACGGAATTCTACAAGGTCTTCAAAGCAGAGCTCACACCAATACTCCTCCAACTCTTCAATGAAATTGAAAGAGAAAGTTCAGTACCGAACACATTCTATGAAGCCATCATAACCCTCATTCCAAAACCAGTCAGGGACTCATCAAAGAAAGAGAACTATAGACCCATTTCTTTGATGAACATTGGTGCAAAACTTCTCAACAAAATTTTAGCCAATCGACTTCAACAATTCATCCAAAATATCATACACCACGATCAAACAGGATTCATTTCAAGGATGCAAAGCTGGTTCAATATAGGCAAATCAATTAATATAATTCATCACATCAACAGGAGCAAGAATAAGAACCACATGGTTATCTCAATAGATGCAGAAAAAGCATTCGACAAGATCCAACACCCCTTTATGATGAAGGTTTTGGAAAAATTAGGAATCCATGGAACATTCCTCAAAACAATAAAGGCTGTACATGACAAACCTACAGCCAGCATTATACTTAATGGTGAAAAACTAAAGCCATTTCCTCTTAACTCAGAAACAAGACAAGGATGTCCACTCTCTCCACTTCTCTTCAACCTAGTATTACAATGCCTAGGTACAGCAATAAGACAAGATGCAGACATGAAGGGAATCCAAATAGAGAAAGAAGAAAGAAAACTCTCCCTCTTGGCAGACGACATGATCTTGTATTTAAAGAATCCCATAGACTCCACTCCCAAATTACTCAAGCTGATTCATAACTTTGGCAAAGTAGCAGAGTATAAAATTAACCCCCCAAAATCAACGGCTTTTCTGTATGCCAATAGTGAGAAAAGTGTGGCTGAAATTAGGAAAGCAACTCCATTTGTAATAGCCCCGCAAAAAATAATATACCTAGGAATTAACTTAACCACAGAAGTGGAGGACGTGTATGATGAAAACTTTAAAATCTTGAAAAAGGAAATTAAAACAGAACTTAGAAAATGGCACAACCTCCCATGCTCCTGGATTGGAAATATTAACATCGTGAAAATGACAATACTTCCCAAGTCTATCTACAAATTCAATGAGATACCTACCAAAATTCCAAAGTCATTCTTCAAGGAAAGAGAAGAGGCAATCCAAAAACTCATATGGAACAATAAAGGACCCCGAATAGCAAAAACGCTCCTCAAAGGAAAGAACACTGCGCTGGAGGAATATCAATACCAAATGTCAAACTCTACTATAAAGCCATAGTAATCATAACAGCTTGATACTGGCACAAGAACAGACCTCAGGACCAATGGATTAGAATTGAAAACCTACAAACGAACCTGTAGACCTATAACCATCTAATCTTCAATAGGGGAGCTAAAACAATAGAATGGAAGAAAGACAGCCTCTTCCGTAAATGGTGCTGGCAAAATTGGTTAACTGCTTGTGTAAAACTGAAGCTAGATCCTTATATATCAGCCTGTATCAGAATCAACTCCAAATGGATCAAAGACCTCGCAGTCAAAGCAGACACTCTGCAAATATTACAGGATTGAATAGGGATTGCATGAAGTTGCAGAGCTTCTGCATGGGAAAGGACATAGCTAACAAGACCAATAGAAAGCCTATGGAGTAGTAGAAGACCTTCACTAGCCATACAAAAGACAAGGGTCTCATATCTAAAGTATACTTGGAACTCAAAAAATTATATTCCCCAACAACAAATTCTCAAAGAAACCACTGCCCAATAAATAAGTGGGCTAAAGACTTAAAGAGAAACTTCTCTGATGAAGAAAGAAGGATGACCAATAGACACATGAAGAAATGCTCAACCTCCCAACCCATAAAAGAAGTACAAATCAAAACAACATTGAGATACCACCTCACTCCAGTTAGAATGGCAAAAATCAAGAACTCTAATAACAACAGATGCTGGAGTGGATGTGGACAGAAGGGAACCTTACTTCATTTTTGGTGGAAGTGTAAACTTGTTCAACCACTTTCGAAATTAGTATGGAGGTTCCTCAAAAGACTCCACATAGAGCTCCCCTATGACCCAGCAATCCCACTTTTGGGCATTTACCCAAATGTTTACAAACAAGACCACACTGAAGCTACCAGTACAATTATGTTTATTGCAGCATTATTTACCATATCTAAGATCTGGAACCAACCCAGGTGCCCCTCAGTAGATGAATGGATCAAGAAAATGTGGTATGTATACACAATGGAATTCTATGCCTCCATCAGAAAGAATGACATTGCCCCATTTGTTAGGAAATGGAAAGACTTGGAAAAAATTATATTAAGTGAAGTAAGCCAAGCCCAAAGAAACATAGGTCCCATGGTTTCCGTTATTTGCAATATCTAGTATATGTATGAGTCAAGCAGAAAAGATTAGATAAGGTGATGTTAGGAAAATGAACCCTAAGATATGTATTTAATTATTTTTTCTTTCATGCATTTGTTTCTAATGCATTTATAAGATTATTTCTTTTTTGCATTGTATGTCCCTCCCCCACAATATAACCCCTGCTTTCACTGTATTTGATGTCGGTATAATTTGTGGAGTCGAAGGGGAAAAACAAGTCGTTTAAATAAGTACACAGGTGGACCCGTTGCAGCAATGAGAAGTACAAATTTTCATGTCGATAACGAAATTTACAACTTTGGGGGGGGGGAGGATTGAGTGCGGGGCAGGGGGCGGCTGGGAAGGGATGTGAAGGGTAAACAAAGGAGGAGGCTACAATTCTTGATAGGAAATGTACTCATTATCTTGCCCATATAATTGTAACCCCTCTGTACAGTATGTTAACATTTAAAAAAAAAAAAAACCTCCAATCAGGCTGGGAAAAATTAAGAGAAAGGATGTAGAAAGCAAACTTCTCGCAGTCATCTGGATACAAGGGATAGAAAAAAAGTCTTTAATATCAATTACAACCAAGATATATTCTGAAGGTATAGTGGGAGTCCAGGGCATGCCTCTTAGGGGCATTCCTACTAACTCCATCCTTTCATTTACCTTACTTAGATCTTGGAGTATACACCAAGCCCCCGAGGCTTTTTGAATAACAGGAATGGGTGTGTTACAAGGACTCATAGAAGGACATATGTGCCCAAGGTTTATCTGTTCCTTCACCAAAAAGTGGAGGGCTACAAGTTTAGGTTTGGTTAATGGCCACTTCTCCACCCAGATAGGGCTTCTGGGTTTCCACCTAATGGGAGGTACTCTAGGGCAGTGGCCTTTAGGATTGGGGATGCACCCAAGCGGATCCCCTCTATTCTTCTCTTTAATTATGAAAGTTAAAAGAATCCTTTTCTTTAACTCCCTCTAGATCCTGTTTAAGCCTTTGTGCTTCTTCCCCATCCAGGATATCATCATAGGATGCTCGATGGTCTGTATTGACCATGGCATCCATTTGTCTTAGCATGTCTTGCCCTAGTAAATTGGCAGTGAGGTTTTTGCCACTAGGGCGTATCTTTCCCTGTTCTCCATCTGGGCTAGTCCATTTCATAAGGGCAACCGTTTCCTTGGACTGGGAGTTACCCCCTACCCCTAATATCAGTGGCCCGGGTCCAAGCTTCCAGTCTAATGGCATTTCATCCTCCCTGAGTATGCTTCGCTTTTTCCCCGTGTCAATAGACAGTGAAACCTCTTCCTGTATATGAAAATACTCATTTTAAGGTGGAGTCCTTCCTCCAGGGGCACGGTCCTATGGGCCTGGGTTGTCATGCTATGAGGCTTCCTGGGCCTCACAGCAGAGGGGGTTCCTCCTTGAGTTAACGGGGCTGGAGGATGTCCCTATCCTATTTTAAAGGCTTCCTATTTACATCAAATTTGGATCGACCATCCTTTGTCCAATGGTACCCCTTCCTGAAACTGGGGCAGGGCATAGGGGGTAGTTTGCACCCCCCGGGCCGTTTGGCGGGGGGGGGGGGGATTGTTGTGAATAGTCCCTCTTAAAGTGCCCCTCCTTCCCGCATTTAAAACAAGTCCCTCTCCCTGACAGTTTTTGGGTTCTTTGGCCTTGGGCTGCCAGCACCTGGGTAATAGCCTCAGTCATTGCAGATGTCTGAACCTGTAAAGCTAAAGGTTATGATTGGGACTGGTGCTGTTGTGTTCCCACATCTTGCGAGGTGACCACCCATCTTCTCATGGAACTCTCTCTCAATCTTGCACAGGCCATGCAGTGGTCTGTATTCACCCCTTCCCAAACCAGCAACTTTACAAACTGATATCGGAGGTTCCCTGCCAGCAGCTTGTGGCTAATATTCTGTTGGACTCGGTCTACAAACTCAGCTAGAGGCTCAGCAGGTTTTTGTCTCACTCCTGCTATGGGGGATTCAGTGGGCCAATCATCCAGTTTGTACCATACAGCAAATCCTGCCTGTCTCATCTGGTCATGGTAAGAGCCAGGTATTGCGGCCAGTTGGATGCCAATGGAGTACCTTTCCCCTGTCCCTGTTAACATTGCATAAGTAATAGTTATCGCGGGTTGAGCCTGCCATTTATTCTCCGCCCCCACTCTGCATTCCTCCTTAAAGAAGGCACACCATTTAATAAACTGAGAACTGGTGAGGAGGGCTTTGGCCACATCCCACCAGATACATAGGTTATAAGCAATGTCATGTAATAGGGTCTGGGTCCAAGGCAAGTTTTGGCCAACCTCCATCACCACCTTGTGGAGCTCTTTCAGATCCTTAGCTTCCCATGGATACCATTCCAAGTACCTATTAGCTCCTGGTGCCAGATTTACCGGATAAGCTTGGGGAAATGAATCCTGTGGCCTAGGGTCCTGGCTCTTGGGTGGCACTTCCCTTAAAGGTCAGGACTCCAACTAGGTTATTTCCCCAGCTCTTGGCCCCTCTATGGAAGGTTGTTAGGGGTCCAAGTCTTGCAGATTCCTCTTGCAGGTCCCATAGGGCACCTTACCTCCCCCCAATAAGGGGAATAGGGTGGGGGCCTAGGACTGTCAGGGTTACCCGAGTCATAGGGGGTAACATTCACCCTAGTTTTGACTTCTACTGTGCGAGTCTCCGTGCATTCTCAGTGGAACCCATTCCTTTTCCTTCTCACTTCCCAAGTCCTCCTTTACTCCCTCTAGGCCCAATGTTGCCTCCTGGTCCTTCTTCTGTGAAATAGCATTACCCATACTAAGGGTTTCACTTACCTTGAGAAAGCGCTTAGCTTCAGCCAGTATCTTTTCCTTTCGAGCCCCATGTTGGGAGCCAGATGTCAGGTCTTTGTCTGTCCCACGAAAGATGGACGGGGTCCAAGGAAAGGTAAGTGTGGCTGCTCGCCTGTTCCCTAGCCTCCCTTAGCCCAAGAGACAATCAGACACAGCGGGGATTCAAGTCAAGCAAGGACTCATTTATTAACACAGAGCAAGCCCTTTTTAAAGGGAAAGACTGCGTGGGAGGGGAGTAAATGGAACCAACCAATCACTGTAAAGGTCACACCTTATCATGCACCTAAGCTTCCACAAGCTGTTTACACACTGAACTTATACAAATCAGTCTCTGCCCACTCAACTTCCTCTCAGGGTAATTTTTGATGCCTTTACTGTCCTCATAAGTCTTGTGTGGTGCCCTTTATGAGCTCATAATCTGTTTTAAACCTTATGATATTTCAGTTATGATATGTGATGTCAGAAATCCACTGTGACATCATGACCATTGTGACATCATACTGACAGACATCATGAACACTGTGACATCATAATCCTCCTAGGACTTCAACACATTTTCAAGCTACACATGCCTTTGCAGATACCACAATCCATTCGTGAACTAGTATTCTCTGTGATTTCATGACAAATGAGATCCTTTATGCCATTTGGATATCACCAACCAATTGTGACATCATAGACCTACTGTGACCCCTTACCTGTATGGCATCACTAATTAATTGTGACATCAAAACTTTTGTAATGTCACAATGTGACACGATGATCATGACATCTGTCAGTGTGATGTCACAATGGTCATGATGTCAGTGGATTTCTGGTATTTCATGTCATACATGAAATATGAGGTTGAAAAATTATGAGGGCAAGGTCTAAGATATCACAATGTTAGCATGTCACAAAAGTTATGAGGACAGATGTTTGTAATATCACATTGTGGTAGAGATATCACAATGGCACTGTGATATCACAACGTGATTATGACGTCAAAATGGTTATGTAGGCACAAAAATGTATTTCTGATATCAACTCTCATGCCACATTTGAAATACAATGAAATCACAGAATAGGCATTCACAATGTGTCTATGATGTCACAATGAGAATTGTTGTCATAATGCGATTATGTCATTGAGTTTGGTGATATCACAACGAGTTGATGCTCTCATAATGAAAATGTGATGTCACACTGTTGAGGATGTCACACGTTTTGATGTCATAATGGCATGTCTGATCTCAATTGTCAGTTAACAACAAGGATATGGGTACACAAAAGGACTGTGCTGTTGTAAAGGGCATGGATTTTTCAAAGGAACTAAGAGGTCATAATAGATTTGAGATGTCACAATGGAATCATGATGTCACAATGACAATATTGTCACAATGGGTTTGTGATGTCGTGCTGATGATGATGTCAAAGTGGGTTTGTGATGTCACAACGAGTTTGTAATATCACAATCAAATTTCCAATTTCAATTGCTACTAGTTCACAAGGAGAATAATGTAATAATCAGCAGTGCCCCAATAATCTATAGGGTCTGATAATCAGCCAGGCACCATATCCTGGCCAGCTGGAGAGGACAAAATATGCCACCAAAGGAGGTGGGGCATTCTGTGGGAGGGGATGGTGCATTAATCAACATGTGTTGAGCTGTGAAGAAGTGATTGGGTTGTGGGCAGTTTGGGATGTGACAGTTGAAAACTGTTAGGCAGTTGGAGTAGAGAAGGGGTACAGATTTATTAGGCTACTTGTGAAGAACAATAGAAGGAAAGGGAAAAAGGGGAAAGTCCTGGAAGGAAAGAAGTGGTGTGATAGCAGAAGGGGAAAGAACCTTGGAGGAGAGAAAGTTGAGGGAGGACAGGAGGTGAACGATGGCAACTGACGACCCAGGCAAAGCAGTTCAGACCTGTGATGAGTGGAGAAGCCTGAAGAGAAGAAGGAAATGGTAGAAGGGAAAAATGGAAAGACATCGAAGGATTTATAGTTCTGTAGCCAAGGAGAGACAAAGGGAAGGGGGAAAAAGGCTTGCCCTTTGATTTTTGGAGATTTGGATATCATAATTTTGGGGGTTGGTGGTTTGGAGAACATTTATTATATTAAATGTGTCTCGATGGATTCTCTTGAACTACAGAGTTCCTAATTTTCAGAAACCCCATTGAGATAATCAATTTGGATAGCATCAGGCCTTGGCCCCAGGAAAAATCCCCATAGGTGAAAGTGTCAACCCTCAGCGTTAAGAGTCTACCTCGAGTGTTTGTCTCCAGAAGACCAACATTGACAAAAGTCATTTAGGTTCTTTTAGGGGTGCATCTAGGAAAACTTGCCAGCCTGTTTTGGGGACCCCATCTGGAGGTCATTTGTGACTTCTGGGAACTCCTTGAGAGGTCATGTAGGGCTTCCTTGGGATGCCATCTGGAACCTCATCAAGAATACATCTGCGACTTCCTTGAGAAGCCATCTGAAACCTACCTTGGAGTTTGTCAGGGGCCTTCTCTAGGGGCCATGTTGGACTTTCTCCAGAGGTCATCTGGAGCTTCCTCAGGAGGCAACCTGAGACCTCTTCAAAAATAGTCTTTAGGACTTCCTTAAGAGAATCTAGGACCAACTCCTGAGGTCATCTGGAACTTCTTTGGGAGGTCAGCTTGGGTTACCTTGATGAGAAATGTATGACCGTCTTCAGACATCACCTGGGACTTCCTTGAGAAGCTATACAGGACCTTCTCTGGAGGTCATCTGTGGCTTTCTCAAGAGGGTTATCTGGACCCTCCTCTGGGGTTCATATATGGCCTCTTTGAGTGGCCATCTGGGAGCTATTCGAGAGGTAATCTCAGCCTCATTGAGAGGACATCTTGGACCTCCTTTAGAGGTCATCTGACACTTACTTGGGGAGCCATATGGAACGTCTATGAGAGATTATCTAGGGCCTCCTTGGGAGATCATATGTGACATTTTCCAGGGGTCATTTGCGGCCTCCTCAAGAGGCAATCTGGGACATTCTCTCTGTCATTTGGGACCTCCTGTAGTGGTCAAAATTGAGAGGTTTAGGACATGTATGTCAAGTGACTGTGGCTATTGGTCTGTTTGTGTATGCTGATAGTTCTATCTGTGTCCTGTATGCATCTCTGTTTACTCTTTTTCTCAGGATTGGAGAACAAGGCCATATCCAAGTTGCCATATCCAAAAAATATTCTCCCCCAGGGTTACAGAGTCCTTCAGAGGAAGATGCATTGATGTACTCTCTCCTATTCTTTGCCATCAACACCTGTAATGTTAAGTCCTCCTATACCAAAAGTGGTTACTTTTGCCAGCCTGAGGTGGTACAATGTGGTATATTACCATTATTACCCTTGAGACAGGAACATGGAGGAGATGGGGGGCAGGCCCCCTTTTTAATATATGTTCCCTTTACAACTAGTGACCTGTATAACTGGAAAGAGAAAACTCTATCCTTTTCAGAAAAAAAAAAAAAACAGGGGCTCATTATTTCATTAGCGACAATAATTTTCACACACAAGCACATCTGGAATGAGCACCTGTTAGAGTTTCACCTGTTAGAAAAGGGAGTGAATCCTGCTCAGTGACTTGAAAGTAGTATTTGGACCAGAAAGTAGCCCCACTATTGAACCAGACCATTTGCAGTAAGTCTTTCCACAGACTTACCCAAGCTGAGACTAACAGTGATTGAGGTATGGAAGTGCTTACCTATTATTGCTAGGGTTGATTAGCAGGGATACCTCAGTGGCTAGAAAGCCAAGTCATCAAATAAGTTGAGTGAGATGGTACAGTTCCTCAGTGAGTACCCTAATGCTTTTCTGGAACTTCTCCCAGAAGACTGTAGGACATATAGGCCTATAGATCTTGAAGCCCTGGACAATCAAAGAGCCCTAAATATGGCCTTTATTACCCAGTCAGCCCAGATATTAGAAGAAAGCTTCAAAAGATAGAAGGTTTTGAGAGAAAGGTGTATTCTAAGTTGGAAGTGGTTGCCCAGTAGGTGTTTGAAACAGAGATACCCTGGATAAAAAAGACTCTAAGAAAGGGGGTTAAGTTTTAATAGGAGCACCAGAATATGGATCAAGAAACCCTTGGCAAAGACAGTAAAATTCATTTGCAAATGGCAGTAGGAAACCTCTAAGCCTAGATCAGTGTGCTTATTGAAAGCAAAATGGACATTGGGAAAAAGAATGTCCAAGGAGGAGAAAGATAGAAAATAACAGGATATATAATCACATTAAACAACTGGAAAATGTGTTCATGTCTCTGGAGTAACATGCAAAGGAGCTTGGGGCTCTGAATTCCAACTGTGTTCAATTTAAAAAGCAGCCCTCTGAACTTAAGAAGAAATGTGGCAAAGAAAAATTCACAACTTCTATCTCAAAACACAGGCTTATAAAAGACTGAATCTCCATTATGTGCCAGTCAAAAGCAACCAAGAGGTTAAAAGCATGTAGAAGAGCCCATTGGAAAAAACAGAAAGAATTATTTGACATGAAGAAAATATTTGAATATATAAACTTGTGAGTGTCAAAAATGAGAAGAAAATCCTCAAGAGGAACCTAGAAAACACTCAGAATCAAATGAAATTCAAGTTCATTAGCCTGGATGAGTATGAGGCAAATTAGGGGATCACAGGCGAACAGAAGAACAAGACAGCAATACTGCCATCCTTGCTAACCACAAGTGAGGCCAAGAAGAGACCTGATTAAGAAATCGTGGACATGAAAAAGGAGCTGGACCTGATATAAGAATGTATTAGGCTGATGTACATGTCAGTTATAAGCTTTGAAAATTGTCACCAGAAATTCAAAACAACAGAGAGAGAAGGAAAGAGTAGTTAGCAGAGAAGACAGTGAAGTACTGTGTCATAGAAGATGAGGACAAGAAAAGTAAACAGGAAAATATCAGGCTCAAGAAAGTGATTGTTACTCTTCAGAAGGAGTTAAAGGACCACATGCTCTGATAGGGAATGCTGGGGAAATGGCAAGAGCATTAGGAAGAAAAACAGAAGAGCTAAACAAACAGTTGAAAGATCTGTCACAAAAATACACTGAAGTGGAAAACTAGAAAGAGAAACTACTAGAGTAAAAGGCCCTAAAGACTGCTGAGATCTTCACCATAAATGTAATGCAGAAGCATCGTGTCCCAATGGAACAGGTGGAGGTGGGAAAAAATACCTCGCAATAGCAACTTTGTGAACATAAGGGAGAAGCTGAAGAGCAAGCAAAGGTGTTGTGAGAAGGAGCAGCAGTTTGCCAGTCAACGGAACTCTCCTGTGACCCTGCCAAAACAGTTACAGGTTAAGGAGCACCTTGAGAAGGAGAGTGGGATCTTGAAAGCAAATTTGAGAGAAAAGGAGGAGAATAAAATGGAAGAAATCTCCAAGGTTCAGAGTACTGTACAGGAGTTAAAGAAACTAGAGACCCTAAGATACAGGGAAACATCTGAGCTGATCAGGTAGCTTGGGAGATCACTCTAAAACCAGTGGGGTACTAGAGCTACTAGTCGTTAAAATTAAAGGAAGAAGCAAAAACAGTTGTAATAAGTGTGCAAATGTTGACACTGAACTTGTGAAAAATGCATACAGGCTCAAGCTTTCTGTCAGTTTACGTGTAGATATTTGCACCCTGGTAAATTTCCCTAGGCCACTACCTAAAATTTTTCTGAAAACCAGTGGGGCCTTAGCCTGACAATACTTTGTACGGTGTGTAGGTAATTTCCAACAGGTAAATGCTGAAAAGCTGGAACCTATGGAAAGAATTCATATGTGAGGAACCTCAGATGGTGAATTTGGGAAAGTGGACTTCACAGAGGTAAAGCTTGCAATGTATGGGTATTGGTATCTATTAGTAATAGTGGACACTATTTTAGGCTGAGCTGAGGCAAGGAATAATTCATTGATTTGGCTTACCCTTATTTGTGGGGTCCAAAGATGGCCCTGCATTCATGGCCCAAGTTCTCAATTATTAACTAACACTCTAGGAATAAATTGGAAGTTACAATCCATTTATAGAACTCAGAGGTCAAGGCATTAGAAAGAATGAATATGCCCTCAATGGAAATTGAGTAAATTAAATACAGAGACTGTCCATGGCTAGGTGAGCCTGCTCCACTACCAAGATGTAGCCCTAATGTTAAAGGATTTAATCCCTTTGAAATATTTTAGGGTGGACCACCCCCTTTGTTTCCTAAATTTGGGAAGGCTATATTAACAGAAATGTCTAGCTACAATCTGCAGGCTTTACAACATATTCTTTTATGGACCTATCCTTTGGTAACCAAGACCCACGGGCCACCTAAGAAAAACTCCACCTAAAGTGGTGGGACCAAGATGGCGATGGAACAGCAGGGAAACATCACAGCTCTCCCCAATGAAATACAGAGTTTGGATTTCAATGCTCCATTTCTGCAAGTGACCCACAATAAAAGGCGATTATTCAGAGAGATACAGGAAGTGAAAAAAGAAAAGGGAAAAACCAACACAGACAGTAAAGTGGGAAGACCCTTCCCCCACCCCTTTTTGGCGATGGGGCTCCTCGCTGAGCAGCTTAAGTGGTGGAGCATTGTGCCAGGTTGCTTAAGTGGCCTGGCTCTGGACCCTCTGAGGACCACACACCCGCAAACATCCCAAGGCTCACAGGAGACTCCCCAGGTCCAGTGCCAACCCAGAGAATACAAACCAAAATCTCAGAAGAGCAGGCATGAAGATTTCCCTCACCCTCCCTGGCAGGGTGCCTCTGCCTGGCTGGTGCAAGGAGCCCAACCCTGTCAGGGACAGCAGCAGCTGTCAGCAGTGGCGAACAACCCTAGATTTGTAGTGTGGCACCTCTGTCCTGCTGGTGTAAACAGCCTAGCCTAATCTGGAGCAGCAGCAGCAGCTGGAAGTAGTGGCAAACCACCCAGACTCTGGGCACAATGCCTCTTGGCACTAGCCCACAGGAACAGCCCAGACCAGCCCTGGGTGGTAGTGATAACTGGGACGGGGACAGCTGCAGTGAACAACTTCAGACCCATGGCAGTTTGTGCCTCTCCATACTGGCCCACATAAGCAGCCCAGCCCAGCTTGAGGCAACAGCACTGGTTAACACCTGACTCCTGGTGGGGTGGAAGGCCTCTCCATAGCGGCTTGTATAAACATCCCAGCCCAGCCCATGGTGGCAAAGGTGGTGAACAACCCCAGACATGACGCAGGTGTGGTGCTGAACAACCTCAGGAAAGTCTCATGAACTTTCCTGCCTGGTCTGGCTTTGAACCTGAATACACAGATCTGAGCCTCCTGAGTAGCTACAATTACAGGCATTTACACCAGCAGGGTCTAACTCTTGCCAACCCCTTCACTTTTTCTACAATACATCATTTCTTAGTTCATACAAGGAATTTAAGCAAACACAAGAGGATCGACATAATACCCTGTATCCTATCTGACCATAGTGGAATCAAACTGGTTCTCAATAACAAGGCATAAAATAGAAAAACTTAAACACATGGAAATTAAACTGTACTAAGTTGAACAATATATGGGTCACAGAAGAAGTTAAAGAAGAAATTCAAAAGTTCCTACAATTCAGTGAAAATGAAGAAACATCACAAAGAAACTTATGGGACCCAGCGAAAGCAGTCCTGAGGGGCAAGTGTATTGCTCTCAGTGCACATATCAAGAACACAGAGACCAACTAAACAATCTTATGATACAACAAAAACTGCTAGAGAAACAAGAAAAAAATTGAACCTAAAGTTGCTAGTCAGAAAGAGATAAGCGAAATAAAGCTGAAATTAATGAGATAGAGACTGAGAAAATTATAAATAAAATTAATAAAACAAAAAATGTTTTTTAAGAAAAAAATCAATAAGACTGACGGACCACTGGCAAGAGAAACTAACAAACTAAGAGAGGAGACCCAAATCAATATTATCAGAGATACCACAGGAAAAATTACAATAAACATCAAAAACATCCAAACAATCATAAGGAAATAATTCTGGACTCTACTTACAAAGGTAGGAAAACCTAGCAGACATGGATGAATTTCTACAGAAATACAAATTACTATCTCCTCTTTCCTTTTTGGACCTGCTTCTCCACCATGTATGGTGGGAGCAGCAGTTCGGTAAATAAACTTTTCCTGCCTTAATAGTGTGTGGTATTCTCTTCATAGGCTACCGAATGAAACCTACCTATTTAATATTCATTACATATGACGCTGTAACTCAGATGCAATTTTTGATTTGGAAATGTTATAATTTCTTAACCACTCCTTTTTCTGTGAACTAAACAGCCTTGAGACACCACCCGAGACTTTTCACCAATACCATTGCTGGCCTTCACATCCATGTCCACAACACTTCTCTTCTCTGGTGAGTGAAACTACTCTCTAGGGTTCTCTGTTGCTCAATCTCTGTTCAGATGTGGCACCATGCCAGAGAGTTCCTATGGCCTTTAGCGGAAAGACTGGTCACCTCCTAACACGAGGTTGCTTGGTTATGGGGTCTTGGCCATTTCTTTCTAGAGTGCTCTAGGGGAAGTAGGGACATCGCTTCCACCTGGTCAGCTCTCCTTCACTCACCAAACTGACACTCCTACACATTTGACAGGGTGCTATGAGTCATGCCTGAGCCACGAAACCCCTCTGAAATGGCTCCTGCGCTCCCTGGATAGCCAGAGCACTTAATTTTTTTATGCTTTTCTCAGAGTTAGACAATTATTCCCTATGCAATGGTAAATGGTCAGAAGTCTGTTCACTTTCTGGGTCTCTTTGCTCTCTGCTAATCATGTCCAACTTTCTCTATCTCTCCCTTTCTTTTCTACAACTATTTGTATTGTGCCATGAAGCGTGTGACATGGGCTGGGTCCAGGGGACCAATTCTACATTCCCTCTAAAAGGCTAGCCAAACTAGGCTTGATTTTTTGTTCAGGCTTTCTTTGCATAATTTTTTAGAAATTTGCCATCTTGAGTTCGCCATCTTGGCCAAATGGTGGGTGAAGGATTTGGCCCCCTCCTATCCTGACCCTTCCACCAAGCTTTCTTCTCCATCCATCTATTCAAATGTGCCTTGCTAACAAGTTGCTCTTTTCACAGACTCTGATAACTGAGGCCCAACCATCTGATGTGCTTTGTTAGCAAAGATGTCCAAACACTGTTGATACCCCTTGCAAACAGGAAATAGCCAAAGAGAATTTTCACATTTTTTCATAAATATCAAAAGGCTGCAATGTAAGGTCTGAAGAGGAACACCTCCCTCCTTCTTGGCTAAGTTTTCGCCCAATATCTGTTACATAGGTAACTAGCAGACCTGGAAGCAGACACCTTCCCCTCCTGTTAGATGACATCCTGGGCCACCTCTGGTCACAAGCCTCCCATCATACCTTAGGAGGGTCTCAGACCCTGAGGTCACATCGAGATCCCGTGTGGTGTGGCCACACTTTTTCCCACCTGGCCACACTTCTTCCTTTCCCTAGCCTAGATAAGTCCTGGCCCAGAGGTGGGTCACCCCCTTCCTTTTAATCCATGCTTCTCCACCATACATGGTATGGGCAGCAGTTCAGTAAATAAACTTTTTTTTTGCCTGAAATATAAGAAATACAAATTGCCCAAACATAACCAAGAAGAAAGAAATCAATTAAACATGTCAATTACCTACAATGAGATAGTAGAAGTAATCAGAAATCTTCCAACAAGAAAAGCCCAGGAACTGATGGATTCACTACAGAATTCTATAAGACCTCAAGCTCTTCAGAGAAATAGAAACAGAGGGAGTAATCCCAAACTCATTCTATGAAGCCAATATCACATTCATTCCCAAACCAGGCAAAGACCCAACAAAAAAAGAACTACACACCAATCAGTTTGATTAAGACAGATACAAAGCTCCTCAATAAAATTGCAGCCTACAGAATCCAGAAACATTTCAAAAAAATCATACATTATGACCAAGTGGGTTTCATTCCAGAGATGCAGGGATGGTTTAACATAGGTAAGTAAATAAATCTAATCCATCACATTAATAGATCCAAGGTCAAGAACCACATGATTATCTTCATTGATGCAGAAAAGTCTTTTGATAAAATTCATCACTCATTTATGTTAAACACTATGGAAAAAAAATAGGAATAGGAGGAACATTTCATAAGATAATAAAAGCCTTACATGGCACATCAAAGGCCAATATTATACTTAATAGGGATAAACTACAACCAATTCCCCTGAAAACAGGAACAAGGCAAGGATGCCCACTCTATCCACGCTTCTTCAATATAGTTCTGGAATTCTTAGACAGAGCAATAAGGCAAGAGAAAGACATTAAAGGGATCCACATAGGAGAGGAAGAATATAAATTCTCTCTTTTTGCAGATGGCATTATTTTATAAATTACCAAGCCCTAAAGCTCCATCCCCAAACACTTAGAGCTTATAAACCAATTTGGCAAAGTAGCAGGATACGAAATTAACCTACAGAAATCAATCGCCTTTCTGTATAGTAACAATGTACAAATAGAAAGGGAAATCAAAGAAACAACCCCATTCAAAATAACCTCAAAGTAAAAAGTATCTAGGGATTAACCTCACTAAAGATATAGAGGGTCTGTTTCATGAAACCTATAAAAGCCTAAAACAATGGAATCATAGAGATTACCAGGAAATGGGATGAAATGGGAAAAAATATTTACCAGCAATATAACAGACAAGCGTCTAATATCCATTATATTGTAATATCCATTATATTATATATGGTGAAGTCAAGAAACTAACCCTTCACAAACCTAACATACCAATCTTGAACTGGTCAAGGGAGCTAAAGAGAGACTTATCAGAAGAAGAGATAAAACCGGCAAAGAAATACATGAGGAAATGTTCATCATCCCTGGCTGTAAGGGAAATGCAAATAAAAACAACTCTGAGATAACACGTTACCCCAGTCAGAATGGCCCACATCCTAAATTCAGCCAATGACAAATGCTGGAAGGGATACAAAGAAAGTAACATTACTACATTGCTAGTGGGAATGTATACTAATACCGCCAATTTGGAAAGCAGTCTGGATGTACCTACGAAAGCTAAATATCGACCTGTCCTGTGAACTGGCCATACCACACTTCTGTTGGTAAAGAGAGATCCTATGGTTAAAAAAGGTGGGCTTGCTATTTTGTCCAGTGCTGGGGCTTCAAATTAGGCCCTAGACCAGGCCTGACATTCTAGTCTTCAAGGATGGTGAGGTTCCCCTTCACCCACAGTGCAACAGAGCTACCCAGACCTGAGTTCAAATCCCAGCACTGACAAAAATTTCATCCTGATGTCAGAAGACAGTTGTTGCACGTTTTCCTCTCCTGTGAAAGTCCTGAGTCTCAACCAAGAAGGGGAATTCATAGGCAACCCTATAACCATAGGAACAGGTTGCCATCCATTGCAGCAAAGTTATACCTGTTACCATATTTAATAAAATACACAATACCTCCATGAAATAGAGACAAAATAAGGAGAAGTTCACTAAACACAAGATTCTGTTGACACATGTATGTCAATATAGATTGTATGTTTAAATTATTAATTTATGACTATAGTGGACGACCCTGGGGATCAATGTCAGATCCTGGGAATGGCCTAGATCCTAAGTGCTCATAGGTTGGTGTGTTCACATTGACTTATTGGCCAATTTTTCCTACTATGCCCTGAGTCCAGGTTCCAACACTACCAACAAGTGGGTTGTGGAGTAAGAAGCCAAGTGTGAAACTTGTTTTCTCTTTCTCTGAATATCCTGGGTGATCTTGAGAATACTGGCATGATGGAGAACATTTCTACAAATCTAGATGCTCTGTGATAGGATGTCATCAATGTAATAAACAGAATGGTTATCATCATAGTATACTCAATGGTAAATAAATGAATAAAACAAAAAATTCAAGTAACAACCACACCAAACATGTATGGACTGAACATCTATAGGTAAGTATAAATCCTATCTTTACAATGTATATAAATAATATGTTTTCAAGGGCTGGTGCTTGAATTCAGGACTAGGGAATAGGCCTGACTTTCTTATCTTCAAGTACAGTGATCTTCCCCTTCATCCACATTGCTGCAGATTTACCCAGATCCTGAGCTCAAATCCAAAGCCTGTTAGAATAAACATCACAAATTGCAATCCAGGGAGCTAAATTTTTTATTTTACTTTTCTCAGTAAGGGCATGAAATCAGGTTTTGGCAATTGCCTCAGCTTTGATCACCCTAGTCTGGGGTGCAGCCACTAGACCTACAGTTGCTTCTGGGATCTTAGACCTCCAGGTCTTGCGGGGAAAGAAATGCACAGAAAATATGTGGCCTTTTTATGTTTTCTTCCTTTGCACGGTGATCCTCACGGGTCTGAATGACACTGTTGCAAAGTGTACTTCACCTTGCATTGCTGAAGGGAAGCCATAGGCCCACGTGGCAACATAGGCCCTGATTTTGAATCCCCCTCGTAACACCAACCAATGGCAGGAGATAACTAAGAAAATGGTTCCTATCCATAGGAAGAACAATGGAATGTTATCAATGTTAAGGTTCAATGAGTTGATCATGAATTATGCTCCTATAAATTTAGACAGCATTATTTCAGGAGGCTAATTGATTTTTTTTAATATTTATGAAGCATGAAAAGAATATTATTACTTACAGGAACGCAATAATTTCAGGACACTGATTGATTTCATTAATAGTATAAGGATGAAAACAATAACATTAATTGCATGGACGCATGCTTAATACCCAGGAATTGGTAGGAATGTAGTCTATATAACTGAATAATGTATAGACATCTCTAACACTCTATAAAAATACATATTTATTAGCGTACTGCCATCTGCATGCCAACCTGTTCTTATTTTGCTAACACCTGGGGCTTGATCTCAGGTCCAGGGAAGAGACTGTCAGATCAATTTACCCCAGGATGGCGTGCTGACATTCACCCATTCATGAATTGGGCCTTGTATGCTTGTAGGCCATGAGTTCAGATGCCAGCACTCAGCAAAAATGAATTGTGGAGTAAGAAGTTGATGGTAACACATGTTTTCCTTTTTGTGAAAGTCCTGGGTGTTAGGTATGAAGTGGAATACATATGCAGACCTCTATCGTATGTAATCAATGTTTTATGTGCCATAATAGTCAAAAAACGGTCAATACATGAATAAAACAAAAAAATATAATAACTGAACTAAATGCAATATGGAGTCAACATATGTATATAAATATAAATAATATATGTAAATTGTACATGAATAGGATGTTTTCTAGTGGTGGGGATCTATTTCAGGCCTAAGGAACAGACTTGAATTTCTTGGCTTCAAGGAGGCCAGCTTCCCATTCCCACACAGTGCAACAGAGTTACCAAGACCATAGGTTCCAATCCCAGTCCTGGCATAAAAATGGCACCTTTATATTATGTAATAGTATAGTAATTCTTAGGTATTTCATTATGCCTCCATTTTATGAATGTGATTGTTTAAATGCTTCATAAAGTATTAACTAACATTGATCATAATTGTTTATAATTTTATCCTAGAATCATTGAAGAACTGCTCTTTCAATCATGACATACATCATATTCCATTGGTAAGCATAAGGACAGGAATAAGTTTCTTAGCATCTCCTTCCATTTGGAGGTGGCAGGACCAGGATTCTAACTGTGGGCTACAGCTCCCACCACTTAAACCCGAGGATAGGGAACTCACCAGTCTGTCCAAGAACATTAGTAAGACCAATGATTAGGCAGGAACCAGTGGCTCTCAACAGTCTTCCTTTATACTTACAAGGCTGTGATGGGAGGATCATGGTTGAAGTCACCCTACGCAAGAAAGTCCAACTTCAGGGCCAACAAAGCCAGAATCCCTGTGGCTCCAGTGTGGAAGTCTATCTTTGAGCAAAAGCAGCTCACAGACTGTGCCCATATACTCAGTTCAAGGTCTGGGACTGGGAAGAAGCAGACATACACAACAATCTGTGCAGCCATCTGGCTAACGCAGGTCACCCTCTTGTCTCCAACTGAATTGGACATTGTTCCCTGGGAAAAGGGCTAGAGGAGCTGCTATCTTCTTGACTCAGCCCATGCTGCTTGCATCACAGGATTCTGGCCACACCCCCATTCTTTCATGGTTCTTTCTGACCAATGAGATACAAGAATGGTGGCCACGCCCACATTCCATGCTGCCTGGTAGCACTGGGATTCCCTCTGTTAGTTTACACCACTACCAGCAGTTGAGGAAGGTAGAGATGGCTAAGTGGTGAGGAAGAGACTCAAGGCTACTGGAATATGGAAGGAAATTGAGATGCCTGCCCACGCCCCAGCCCCCTCCCCAACTTCCCAAGGTTCGGAAGTTCAAACATCAGGCAATGGCACCCTGCCAGGCCGCGTAAAGCCCCAACCTGGTCCCTGGACCTGGTTCTCTGCTCTGCGGCCATGTGTCTGCAATGCCATTGCCATCACTGCTCGCCCCACCTGGAGCAGCCTCAAGCAACTTCTCCCAGCAGCACATGTGAGTGGCTGCCACAAAACCACCCCTACCCTGGGTCAGACACCACTCTGGGGGCACCATGACCCCCTATTTGTGTCCTGTCCCTGGCTATGAAGAGCCACCTTTCTGTCTTGGGCATTTCTGAAACAGAGCCTCAATATATGCTTTGGCTGGGCTGGATCGAGGTCCTCCTATTTGTGACAGATATGCTCCAACAGACCTGGTACTCTGTAGTTGGGATGGTAGACATGTAACAACATGCACAGTTATCGATTTAGATGGATTATCCCAAACTTTTAGTCCACAGCAGCCGATTCTTTCTTTTTTATTTTAATTGTAAAATTACTGTACAGAGCGGTTAAAATTACATTGGCAAGATAATGAGTACTTTACTTATCAAGCACTATAGCTTCCTCCTTTGTTTCCCCATCCCATCCCATCCTCCCCCCCCCCACCGGACTCTCCCCTTCCCCCCTTCCCCCTATCAAAGTTGTAAATTTCATTTTCTACATATGACTTCTATATCTCTTTGTTGCAATGGGTCCACCTGTACTCCCTATTTAAACAATTTGTTTTTTCCTTTCACCTCCATAAATTATAACAACATCAAATACAGTGAAAGCAGGAATTATGCCGTGGGGGAGGGATATAAAAAGCAACAAAGAAATAATCTTATAAATGTATTAGAAACAATCGTATGAAAGAAAAAAAAAATTGAATACATGTCTTAGGGTTCATTTCCCTAACATCAACTTATCTGACTTTTCTGTTTGACTTAGACATATACTAGTTATTGCAAATAAGGGAAACCATGGGACCTATGATTCTTTGGACCTGGCTTACTTCACTTAATATAATTTTTTCCAAGTCTTTCCATTTTCTGACAAATGGAGCAATGTCATTCTTTCTTACGGAGGCATAGAATTCCATTGTGGATATTGTGTATGGGTTGTGTATATTATGTATATTGTGTACGGGTTGGTTCCATATCTTAGCTATGGTAAATAAGGCTGCAATAAACATAGTTGTGCTGGTAGCTTTAGTGTGGTATTGTTTGTGAACATTTGGGTAAATGCCAAAAAGTGGGATTGCTGGGTCATAGGGAACTCTATGTGGAGTCTTTGTGGAAAGTAGTCCATACTACTTTCGAAAGTGGTTGAACGTATTTACACTCCCACCAACAATTCAGTAAGATTCCCTTCTGTCCACATCTCCTCCAGAATCTGTTATCCGAGTTCTCCTTTATAGCCATTCTACTTGGGGTGAGTTGGTGTATCTCAATTTTGTTTTGATTTGCATTTCTTTTATGGCTAGAGAGGTTGAGCATTTCTTCATGTGTCTATTGCCCATCCTTCTTTCCTCTTCAGAGAAGTTTCTCTTTAAGGCTTTAGCCCACTTATTAATTGGGTGGTTGTTTCTTTAAAGATTTGTTGTTGGGACATTTAATTTTTTGAGTTCCAGGTATATTTTAGATATGAGACCCTTGTCTGTTGTATGGCTAGTGAAGATTTTCTCCCAATCCGTGGGCTTTCTATTGATCTTGCTAGCTATGTCCTTTGCCATGCAGAAGCTCTGCAATTTCATGCAATCCCATTTGTCCAACCTTTTGTTGTGTTTCTGGGTCTCTATTAAGAAAATTTCAGCCTGTGCCAAAGAGAACTAGGGTTTCTCCTATTCCATCCTGTGTTTTCAGCGTGTCTGCTTTGACTCCAAGGTCTTTGATCCATTTGTTGTTGATTCTGGTAGAGGGTGATATATAAGGATCTAGCTTTAGTAGATAACCAACTTTACCAGCACCATTTACTGAAGAAGCTGTCTTTCTTCCATTCTATTTTGTTAGCTCCCTTATAGAATATTAGATGGCTATTGGTCTGTAGGTTCATTTCTGGATTTTCAATTCTATTCCATTGGTCCTGAGATCTGTTCTTGTGCCTGTACCAAGCTGTTTTGATTACTGTTGCTATGTAGTAGAGTTTGAAATTTGGTATTGATATTCCTCCAAGACTGTTCTTCCTGTTAAGGATCATTTTTGCTATTCGGGGTCTTTTATTGTTCCCTATGAATTATTGGATTGCCTCTTCTATTTCCTTGAAGAATGAGGTTGGAGTATATGTAGTGATCGCATTGAAATTGTAGATAGCCTATGCAAGTATTGCCATTTTCATGATCTTGATCTTTCAATCCAGGAGCATGGGAGTTTTTGCCACTTTCTAAGATCTCTTCTGATTTCCTTTTTCAGGTTTTTAATCTTTTCATCATAGAGGTCCTTCACTTCTTTGGTTAAGTTAATTCCTAGGTATTTTATTTTTTGTGGGGCTATTAAGAATGGAGATGCTTTCCTAATTTCAGCCACACTTTTCTCATTGTTGGTATACAGAAAAGCCACTGCTTTTTGACGGTTAATTTTATACACTGCTACTTTGCCAAAGTTTTGAATCATCTTGAGTGATTTGTGAGTGGAGACTACAAGATTCTTTAAATTCAAGATCATGGCATCTGCAAAGAGGGAGAATTTTATTCTTCTTTCCCTATTTCGATTCCTTTTAGGTTTGCATCTTGTCTTATCCTGTAGCTAGACATTCTAATATTAGATGGAAGAGAAGTGGAGAGAGTGGACATTCTTGTCTCATTCCTGAGTTAAGAGGAAATGGCTTTAGTTTTTCACCATTAAGTATAATGCTGGCTGTAGGTTTGTCATATACCACCATTATTGTATTGAGGAATGTTCCATGGATTCTTAATTTTTCCAAAACCTTCATCATAAAGGGGCGTTGAATCTTGTCAATTGCTTTTTCTGCATCTATTGAGATAACCATGTGGTTCTGATCCTTGCTCCTGTTGTTGTGATGAATTATACTAATTGATTTGCCTATATTGACCCAGTTTGCATCCCTGAAATGAATCTTGTTTGATCATGGTGTAGGATTTTTTGGATGAATTGTTGAAGTCCATTGGTCAAAATTTTGTTGAGAAGTTTTGCATCAATGTTCATCAAAGAAATGGGTCTATAGATATCTTTCTGTGATGAGTCCTTGCCTGGTTTGTGGATGAGGGTTATTATGGCTTCATAGAATGAGTTCAGTAGTGAAATTTCTCTTTCAACTTCATTGAGGAGTTGGAGGAGTATTGGTATTAGCTGTGTTTTGAAGGCCTTTTAGAATTCTGCTCTAAAGCCATCTGGTCCTGGGCTTTTCTTAGATGGGAGGTCTGTTATTGCTGTTTCTATTTCAATGCTTGATATGGGCCTGTTAAGCTGGTTTAACTCGTCCTGGTTTAGTTTCTGCATGTGAATATTTGCTAGGAAAAGGTCCATTTCTGCCAAGTTCTCAAACTTATTAGCATAAAGTTTTGAGAAATATTTCCTTATAATGTTCAAGATCTTGGTTGTTTCTGTGGTGATGTTTCCATTCTCATCTCTGAGTTTATTTATTTGGGTTTGTTCTCTTCTTTTTCTGATAAGATTTGCTAAGAGTCTCAATTTTGTTAATTTTTTCGAAGTAAGAAATCTTTGTTTTTTTTATTCTATTTTTTTATTCTAATTCATTTAATTCTGATTTAATTTTAATTATTTCTTACGGTCTACTGGATTGGGGATTATCTTGCTGCTCTTTGTCAAGGAGGCTCAGATGTCTCATTAAATGGTTGGTTTCAGATCTCTCCCATTTCTTGATGTAGGAATTTCAGAGCTACAAACTTGCCCCTTAGTAATTCCTTTGCTGTGTCCCAGAGGAGCTGGTAATTTGTGTGTTCATGAGTTTCCTTTCTAATCTCTTCCATGACCCACTCGTGATTCAGCAGTGTGTTGCTCAGCCTCCAAGTGTTACAGGATTTTCTCTGGTGGCTTTTGGTGTTGAGTTTAAATTTTATTCCCTTGTGATCTGAGAGAATGCAAGGTATAACTTCAGTGTTTCTGAATCTGGACAAGTTTGCTTTGTGTCCTAAAATGTGGTCTATTTTGGAAGATGTTCCATGTGCTGCTGAGAAAAATGTGTATTCTGATGCTGCTGTGTGAAATATTTGGTAGATGTCTTTGCAATCTAGTTGATCTATGCAGTTGTTTAGATCTTTGGTTTCTCTGTTGAGTTTTTGCCCAGTTGATCTATCTATTGGGGAAAGTGGTGTGTTAAATTCCCCACAATTAATGTCTTTGGATCTCTGTGGGATTTGAGGGAAAGTAGTGTTTCTTGGATAAATTTAGGTGCTCTGTTGTTTGCCGAATAGGTATTTAGAATTGTAATATCCTCCTGAAGGAGAGATCCCTTAATTAGTATGTAGCGACCTTCTTTATCTCTTCTCATGAATTTTAATTTGAAGACTCTTTTATCTGATATTAGGATTACAACTCCCGCCTGTTTATGGGGGCCGTTTGCTTGGTAGATTTTGTTGCAGCCTTTCATATTCAAAATGTGTTTGTTTTTATGGGCAAGAAGTGACTCCTGATGGTAGCAGATAAAAGGATCTTGATTTTAATACAACTAGATAGTCTACGCCGCAAAATTGGAGAGTTAAGTTCGTAAATGTTGAGAGATAGGACTGAGAAGTATTTGGGAGTACCTGCCATTTTATCCACCTTCTTGGGGGCTGAGTCAACTGGGTTCTTCCTATGGTTCTTGGATTCTCAGTTTAGATGCGATTTCTTGGCCTTTATTGTGGTCTTGTTGGTTTTCTATGTGTAGGACGTCTTTAAGAATGTTTTGCAGGGCTGGTTTGGTGGAGATATATTGTTTCAAATTTTCTTTGCTATGGACAGTTTTTATTTGACCTCCAGGTATGAAGGAGAGTTTAGCTGGGAACAGTATTCTTGGTTAATAGTTGTTAGTCTTTAGCGCATGGCAAACACCATTCCAGGTGTTTGGAATAATAGGCTCTTCTTCTTGCTATAATAGGCTCTACTGAGAAATCTGGCATGATTATAATTGGTTTCTGTTTCTAGGTGATTGTTCTTTTCTCCTTGAATTCTTTAAGGCTCCATTCCTTGGTCTGAATTGATCCTGTGCAGATTATAATGTGACAGTGGGATGTCCTGTTTTGGTCTGGTCTATTTGGGGTTTCATAAGCTTCTTGTATCTATATAGGCCTATCTTTTTGCATGTTTGGGAAGTTCTCTGCTAGGATCCTGTTACACAAATTTCCCAGACAATTAACTTCTGTCTCTAGGTTCTCCTCTATACCCATTATCCTCATATTAGGCTTTCTGATGGTGTCTTCCAAGTGTTGAAAAGATCTATCATATTTCTTGGATGTCTTGGATGGTTGTATGGTCTTTCTCTGTAATATCTAGGCTGTCTTGTATCCCGAAATTCGATCTTCTTCATGGTCTAACCTACTATCCAGACTTTCTACTTTGAATTTAATTTCTTTTTCTTCTAGTTGTTCAGCTTTGATGGCTTCAAATTCTTTGTTGGAGCATTGTTTTAGATCTTGTGTGAACTTCTTTACTTCTTAAATTTGGTTTTCAGTGTTTATTCTCAAATCAATTAGTTGATTGGTTATTCCCATTTCTTCTGGTGGGTTCCATTCAGGATTCCCTTTGTGGTCTCTCTGACTTCTTTCAGTTCTCTGTTTATGGATTCCATGAATTCCTTTAGTGATCTTTCTGCATTCTCTTCCCACTCTCTCAACTCCTGTATCACCCTTTGATTAGCTTCTTCACGTTCACACAGTTCCTGTAGTTCTCTTTGACTGATCTCGGCCTGCTCAAAACATTCCTTTATTTCTCTTTGAATGTTCTCAAGCTGCTCATGCAATTACTGTATCAATCTTTGAGTAGCTTCCTCACGTTCATGATATTCTTGTATTAACCTTTGTTTTGCCTCCTCTCTCTCTCTATCACACTCATTCAGAATCCTTTGCAGGTTTTCAATCTTTTCATTTACCATATTTACCAGTAGTGTTTGTAGAGCTTTTTGGCAACTTTCCTATGGATTATTGATTATCTTTTCTGACCCCTGATTATTATGAGTGTGAGTTGAGATACCCGGACTTGCCATTTTTCTTGTGTTTTTCCAGGTTGTTCTGCCCATTTGGATGAAAGTAATGCCAGTTTTGTGCTAGCACACTATTTTAAGGCAAGCATCAACCAAAGTCTGTAGTTGCAAAGTCAAAATTCTGCAGATACAATCTAGTTCAACAGATATACCTATTCAACATCAAACAACTATGTATTAATGTGCTACGAATTGCAAAGAAGAATTTGGCAAACACAAATTATTAAATTTAGGGAGAGATATGAGTAAAAATAGGCATATAGGGATGGGGAAAAGCAGTGGGAGAGTTAACTAAATTCTAATCTCAAAGCGGGAAATAGTTTGGATAGAACGATAGTAGAGAGAGAGAAAATAAGGATTAAGAGAAAGAAAAAAGACAAGAAAAAATAGAAAAACAAAAATTAAAATTTAAGAGCAATACTTAAGAATTATGCAAAGATGAGGAAGTGGCTCTATAGCTCAAGTGGTAGAGTGCTCGCCTTGAGCTGAAGAGCTGAGTGACAGCACTCAGGTCCAGAGTTCAAGCCCCAAAACCGACAAAAATGTATGCAAAGATGAAAACATTATATTCAGAGAAGAATGTGGATAGAATAAGAGAAGGGGAGGGATAGAAAAGAGATGTGAAAAACTTAAAAATAAAAATGCTTAAAATATTATATAGGTATAAAGAGGTAGTACTGCTATTAAGGAATTTAAGTCTAAGAGGTTTTAAATTGAGTAATAAATTTCTGGATTAAGTGTGTACACAATGGGGCTAAGGTCTAATAATCGACTATTGGCATATCTGAGGATGAGCAGAACAGCAATTAAGTCACGCAAAGAAGAATGAAAAAGAAGAAAAAGTGAAAAGATTGAGAAGGAAAGGAAAAAAGGACAAATGGTCAGTGGAGCTAAACAAAAAAAAAATTTTTAAGAAAAAAAGAGGAAAAAAAAAGTACACAAACATATAACCCTAAAATAAAAATTATGAGAGGAAGAAAAAAAGTTAATAGCAAACAAAAAATAAATTAAAGTTAAAAGTTAAAAAAAAAATTTAGAAAAAATTTTTTTATAAAAGGTACAAAAAAAGAGTTCTTTGATTTATTTTTTTTTGGGGGGGATGGGAAGATCCTGTATCTCCCTTGTGTCCTTAACCTGTCTCTTGTTGGAGTCTCTGGTCTGCATGTGGTGTTTGATTTTCCTGTGGCTTGAATGGTTTCTTAAGTCAGTTTGAGCAGGCAGCAAAATCACAGCAGACGATTCTTCACCACAGGTGAAGCTCTGGGTAGGGTCGCAACCATCAGACCTCATTCTCCTCACAGCACAGTTGTGAGGAAACAAGGGATTTATACAGAGGGATCTCTGGAGCATGGCTAGGCAAAGAGGGAGCAAACTTCAGATAAGGTTCTCGGCAATTCTGTGAGCAAATGACAGGAAGATAGCCAGAAAGCGCTCAGGTGGGGCCTGTTATGAATTGTGCAACAGATGTGGGATTATGAAACAAAACATGGCTCTCTTTCATCATTACCCTATCCCCATGAGGAAGAGGATCCTTCACTGTGTTTAGTTTTGCAGCTGGTGAAACCAAGGCACAGAGGATCCAGGTGACCTACTTATGACTTCAACTTCACAGGAAGCTCTGCTTGACTTTGCTCCCATGCTACCTAGGACAATGGGTGCTATTCAGTCCACTTCTTGTGGTAGGAAGTCCACTTCTTGTCAGTCGTGGAGATAGAACTCTAGGCATGGTTGCTGTTCCCAGGAGCCTCAGCAAAAGGCTAGTGCTCTACCACTTGAACCCACAGCACTACTTCTGTTTTTCTGGTGGTTATTTGGAGATAAGAGTCTCACAGACATTCCTTCCTGGGCTGCTTATGAACCATCATCCTCATATCTCAGCGTCCTGTGTAATTAGGATTAGAATTCTGAGCCACTGGCACCAGACTTAATTGTAATTCTGACTTTTTCTCTCTCTCTTTCACAAAAACTGGTTGAATGGGTGCTGGAGGAGGTTGCAAAGCATCCCCATGTGGCTGGAACCCATGGTGGCCCTCTCATTCTCAAGGTGGGCTGTGGGTCAGGACCTGTCTTGCTCAGCTTGTTGAAAAAGCTCCATGAGATAAGCCCCTCTGTTCCCTTGCTAGACCATGACAGTTATTCATTGTCCATCCAGCCTTACTAGCCTTATTGTATTGTATTGTTATCTACATCATTTTCTAGCACTTGGCCAAAATTATGATACATAGTCATGGAATGAAAATGTAATGCCATCTTAAGAAAGTTATTTAGGGCTCTGGGAATGTGGCTTCATGGTAAGGTGATTGCCTAGCATCCATGAAATCCTGGGTTCAATTACTTAGTAACACATTTAAAAAAACAAAACACTGGAAGTGGTGCTGTGCCTCAAGTGGTAGAGAGCTAGCATTGAGCAAGAAAGAAAAAGCTCAGGAAAATTCCCTACCCCTGAGTTTAAGTCCCTCGACTGGCAAAAAGAACAACAACAACAACAACAAAAAACATTTAGTTAGTAAATACAAACTAAAGATCCCATACTTGGAATATATAATTGCTCCTTCCATACTGACACCTGACAACAGTCCCTAATTCATGTATGTTACTTATATGAGGATACTTTGTTGAAAAAGTTTTGTTCATTAACTCACAGCAATTAATGCCAGGAATGTGCTTAGATGTCAGGTGAAGTTTAATTCTGGAAATTCAGCGATTCCAGGATTTGTGTTGTCACTGCTAATCACAAAGAGAAGGGTAGGCTAAGTGTGATTTTGAAATCTTTTTGGTCAGTAATGGCAGCAAAAAGGCAGAGGCTAATTAATAGTTGTGACAGATAATAACTCCAGATAGAGGGAATAAATTATAGTAATTAAGGTATACCAGAAACTGTTCTAGAGAACCATTTTTGGTTACTGTAGAACTAGTTGTCACCTAGGCTTTTCCTCATTGCCTTTAGCATTCTAAATCTCTTAGGCTAGCTCTTAATCTCTGTGTGATAAATGTATCTCCTTCTATGTTATTATTTCATACCTTATCTCCTTTGCTTTCTAAAAATCTCATTCTTTCTATATTTCTCTATAAACATTTCCTGATACTAAATATACCTATACAGATGGCAGAGGATGCTAATGTAAGGGTCTCATACCTCATCAGTCATTAATGTAACAAAATGGAAAAGGAGGACATATTTATTGCTACTTCAATTTTTCTGAAATGCTGCAATATCATCATTTGGTTAAAATTTCCATTCTTTGTCTACACAGTGTCATTCTGTGCACATAAATGCAAATATGAGCCAGGTGCTGGTGGATTACACCTGTAATACTAGCTACTCAGGCGGTTGAGACCAGAGGATTGTGGTTCAAAGCCAGACTGGTCAGGAAAATCCATGAGACCCTAACCTTCAATTAACCATCAGAAAGCCGGAAGTGGTGCTGTAGCTAAGCACCCAGGATCAGAGTTCAAGCCCCACAACCAACAAAAAAGTTGAAATATGACTTTAAGTTTCCCCAAAAGGAACGACAAGATCAATAATCTTCCTAAGCAAAAAACAAAATTCCAAAATGATTCAGTGTACCTACTTTTGCTGAGTTATGTTATGGATTCTTTGCTGGACATATTCTCTAAAAACAAAGCGTTTAACTAGGGATACCCGTGGACCCATTGCAACAATGAGATGTACAGGTTGTTATGTCGAAAACGAACTTTATAACTTCGGTGGGGTGGAGATCGGGTGTGGAGAAGGGGGCTATATGGGAAGGGATGGGAAGGGGAAACAAAGAGGAGGCAACAATGATTGATAAGAAATGTACTCCTTATCTTGCCCATGTAATTGTAACTTCTCTGTACGGTATGCTCACAATAAAAAAGAAAGAAAAAATTATCAAATATTAGCTTTACAATAAACTTCATGTAATATTTCTGGTTTGAAAAGAGAAGTCTATACAGTTTATACAGTCTGTACTTGGCTTTCTTACTATCTTAGTTTAAAGCCAATCCAGGCAGGAGAGTCTGTCAAACTCTTATCTGTAATTACACAGCAAAAAAACAGAAGTGGAGTTTTGGTTCAAGCAGTAGAGTACTAGCTTTGGGGGTAGGTGAGCAGGAAAGAAAACTGTTCAGGGACAGGGAACAGTCTCTGGGCTCAAGCCCCAGAACCAACACAAGCTAAACAAAAAAGCAAACAAAAAGCAGATATTTCATTGGGACCCTCCTTAAAGGAGTACTGGTCTGAGAAGTAGCTCCTTTTGCTGATCATACGCACTGGATGCTTTTTTGGAATCCTTATTGCTCTGGAGAACTCAGGACCAAAATAAGGAATTGATAACTGACTCCTGCAACAAAAGAATAATCTCAGGGGTGAAATATCCAACCATAAAACACTTTAAAACATCCATGTCTTTGTTTCTTTGCAGTAGAATTCTTTTTCTGGATCCAGTCGTGGGCCTGAACTCTGGGCCTGGGAGCTTTACCTCAGCTTTTCAACTCAAGGCTAGCACTCTACAACTTGAGCCCCAGCACCACTTCTGTTTTATTTTTGCTTATGTGGTGCTGAGGAATCGAACCCAGGGCCTCAGGCATGCAAGGCAAGTGCTCTACCTCAGAGCCACCTTCCCAGCCCCTGCAGTAGAACATATTTAAAACAACGTTATTTCCTTTTGTTCTATGCTGGCCATCTAATGGCACATTATATCTTTTTGTAATACTCTCAACTAGAAGTTTACAGAAAAATTATATATGGGTAAAAGCACACTAGAAAAAGTCAGGGACAGAGTTTCCTTCAAGCCTTCGGATTCTCTTCTTTTACAGTAAAAAGGAAAGCACAAGTTAACTTGAACTTTGTCAATCTGCTATGTTCAATTCCTCTCCTGGGATCAGTTTCCACATCCAGTAACAGTTACTTCAAGGAACAATCTATGGTGCTGCTTGAAGTATAATGAATGTTTTCTGGCTTCACTGAAATATCACAAGGACACCTTTGGACCTGAGGTAACACATGTTTCAGAGACAACTTAGTGAAGAGAAAATATGAAATTTTTAATTCTTATAAATACATTATGCATGAGTATATTGAGTTCAAACTTTGTAAATACTCTGTAAATTAAGGCTAATTTTAAAGTGGAAGAAGTTTCTCAGACCATTTTTTTTGTGAGTGTATGTGCTGCGCATTATTTTCCAACTGTACATGAATTTGTCAACTCATGTTAACTATAGCAATAATAAGAGAAAGAGAAATTCTGTTTAAGTATAAGGGTTCAAAACACTATTGAAGACTCTACAAATAGGACCACGTTGAAACAATAAAGCCAAGTCCAATATGTAGATTTATGAGAGTGCTAGAGAAAAAGTATGACTCCTCCGTGGAACATGAAGTATGAGGACACTCCCTTTCTAAATCACGCTTGTTAATGATACAACTTTGTAGAAAGTAGAATGGAACAATAATTCTGTTTCCAATGCAAGTCAGATATAAGAGCATGGACTTAATTGGAAAAAAATTCCATCTTGAGAGAGCAGTGATTATACTAGCCATGAACTGGTGGATAAGATCACATTTTTTTCTTTCCTTTACATATATATATATATATATACTTGGTGGTGGTCCTGGCACTTGAACTCTGGGCCTGGGCACTGTCCCTCTGCTATTCCGCTCAAGGCTAATTCTCTACCACTTGAGCCACAGTGCCGCTTCCAGTTTTCTTGCAGTAAATTGGAGAAAAGAGTCTCCAGGTTGGCTTTGAACCCAATCCTCAGTTCTCACCAGCTTAGGATCACATTTCTAACAGTGTGCACTCAGCATATGTAATGTGTATGTTCATCTATCTTTATATGAATTCTTGAGTTAAAAATCTGGGCTACAGCTTAGACTTTATACTCACAAAAATGTTTGTAGTTTAAAAGTTAATTCTACTGGATAAATGAAACCTAAGAATGTAAAGGAGTCTGGGAATTTCAGTTTGCATCCAGCCAGGGCAGAACAGTTTTTGAGACATTATCTATAATTAACCAGCCAAAATCTGGATTGGAAGAATGGTTCAGGTGATGGAATAACAGTCATGAGCAAGAATGATGAATAAGAGTTTGAGGCTTTTACATACATACATATAAACATACACATACACACAGAGGCACTTATATGTGCACACACATATCCAAAAATGAAGCAACTCTCAGAATATGGAGAAAAGTTAGAAAACAATAGAAAATATGTCCTGAGTAGGACTAGAATCAAGTGATAATTTTTAATGTTAGAAAGTCCTAAAGTGAACTTTCTTCAAAAGAGTTTGAGAATATTACATATGTAGGGACCAGAGATAGTAAGAGAGTCAAGTAATCAATATTAAAGGGATTGGATCCATGGAGGAATGAATCAGAGACCTCGCAGGTGCATTTGAAAATGTTCATACCCTGTGTCAATTGTTAGAACATCTTTGAAAATAGTACATAAACAGTCTGAGAAGTCTAGTGGATAATATCATTGGAGAAGTTCAGAATTGCTAGCCTGTATCTAGATTAAATAAACCAAGAAGGAGCTGGGAAGGTGGCTCAGTGGTAGAGCACTTGCCTTGCATGCATGAACCCTGGGTTCAATTCCTCAGCACCACATAAGCAAAAAGAAAAAAGCCGGAATTGGCTCTGTGGCTCAAGTGGTAGAGCGCTAGCCTTGAGCTGAAGAGCTGAGGGACAGCACCCAGGCCCAGAGTCCGGCCCCATTAATGGACCCAAAAAAATGAATAAACAAACAAACAAATAAATAAATAAACCAAGAAACTATGGTGGGGCAATAGCACTCAGACTGACAGGAGTTTAGAGACTGGAATTACTACTGATACCTTCCCTGGACCAGGTAGTATAATGTCTTAATAAAACAAACTAAACAAGAAAGGAATACACATTTGGAAATTTGGGTTAATTTCTTCATTATGTTTTGAGAAGCCAATTTTTCCATTGAAATGCAACTGGTATATACTCCTCAGTTTTGTTTTAAATGCTCTCTTCATTACAGAACATTCCTAGATGCAAAATGGTTCATGATTCCCATCCAAAATTTGAAATAGTAAGTAATTATCATTCTGTTAGATTCCAATGATAGGATGAAGGATTACAAAAGCTTAAGCCTGGAGGAATAGCAATGTTCATCTAATGTAGGTCTTTATAGATCTTGCTAAATTAGAGTTTAGATTTCAAATAAATATTTTGGTATTGTTTGTAATATCATATTCTACAGGATACTACAAAATTCTCTTTAAGTAGAGGGTTTAATTGACAAATTTACAAATGTTTCTTGCATTCTATTTGCCTAGCATATTGTTTCAATAGAGCTATAATTAGAACTCAGTTAATAGATAATACCAACACTTCATATATAAAATGATAATGTGAATAATATAGACCGAGATGCCAACAAATTGATTATATTAATTTATAAATTTAGAAAAATCAATTTTTTGAGGCTTTAATATAACATGGTATGAAGAGAATAATTGTGTGACATCTTCTTTCTTCTACCTGTATGTAACACAGGAAGCAATTTCCTTAATTATGTGCTTCTGTATACTATGAGGAAAATGCTAGGTTTGGGGCTTGTTTTTATTTTTGTTTTTGTTTTATTGCTTTGTCATAGGGCTTGAACTCTGGACCTGGACACTGTCTCTGAGCCTGTTAAGCTCAAGGCTTGTGCCCTAACACTTCAACCTCAGTACCACTTGTGTCTGGCTTTTGCTGGGAAATTTATTGGAGATAAGAATCTAGGGAACCTTCCTACCCGGGTGTGCTTTGAACTGTAATCTTCCGATCTTAGCATCCTGAATATCTATGATAGTTAAAAAAGTATAAATATAAATAATTTTTGCAAGAATACCAGTGGAGGAAAAATGATGCAACCCAGTTTATTGTGGTGTTCTTTCCAGAACATAGAGGGCATCACAATAGCAGAGGTGTAGGATTTTTTCCCAATAGAGATAAGTTATTTGTGATGTGAATTAAGGGAATTTTGAGGTGCACCCTACAAGTTGGGAACTGTTGGTCTAGGATGACTTCATGGCGTAAATTTTGGGATTGATGGTCATAGAAATAATAGCTTAATCTGATAAACAATTGCTTACTCTTGAAGAATTAATTATAACCGATGCTTTATAGTTTTATCCTAACTAGAATATGGCTATTTTTCTGTTCACTTCGCATTCTCTAACACCCCATTGGAAAATGCATCTATTGCAGAATTACATAAAATGCAAACAGGTACTATTTTGAATCTCTCAGGTATGAAATGTTCAGAATATGGAAGTGAGTAGTTACTAGTCATAGGAATTTAAAAGTTATAGGTTTCTATAGAATTAAACAGTTTTCGGTTTTAGTATGAGAATGTACTAATTTATTCTTTTTTGAAAATATTGGCAAGTATATTGTGAAAAAGTGTCTAGTTGGATAACATTCAAGTAGATGGCCCTCTGAAAAAGAAGGGGTAATTAATTCAAATTAGATGCCAAATAGTACTGATTTTTTTAACGTTACTACATACAGAATAATATTTACTATAGCAATACAGTGAAATTTTATTTCATGCAGCTGATTTTTTAAATTTAATTTTAATGTGAAAGTGATGTGTAGTGGTTTAGCAAGTGTAAGGCAGTGAATACATAACTTTTCAAACTTGTTATCCCCTCTCTCATTTTTCTCACAGTTTTCCTTCACCCCAAAACCCCTCACAAGTTGTAATGTACATTTCCAACATATTGTCTTGTGAGTATTGCTATTGCATTGGTTTCCCCTTTGTCCTTTGTCTAGCCATTTTGTTGTTCCTCTTCCCTTCCCTAATTAAGGTAAATGTATACACAATACACAGGGTACCAAAATCAAGCACAGTCGGAGATAAACTATAGGGGAAAAACCCAAGGAAAATAGAAACCACATAGTACAATAAAAACAACAACTGCAAATAAATATCTCTTTCCATATCTTGGAGTTCATTTTGCTCAGCATCAGCTTATATGTTCATATATATGCATAACAAAGCCACTGGAAAATAATAGTTTCATGGATACTATATCATGAAAACAACATGTTAACTGTTTTTGATGGTAAATGTGGAATTAGGATGGGTAAATTCGCGATTCTGATAAAGGAATTTCAAAAGAGTTTTAAAATTATGACAGGTAAAATTTAATTGTTCAAACTTTTTAACTTAGCCTATTAAGAAAATTTAAAATTGACTGGGAAAATAGGCTTTCATGCAAAGAAATCCATGGCGACTTAGCTGAGAGTGAGCAATGTGGGTAAGATGGCTCATTTTCACAGTAAACAAATAAACCTCACAAAACTTGCTGTAAATCCTGTAGGTTCCCATGAGAATTATCCTTACCCAGGAAATATACTCTTATTGTGTGAAACAAGTCAAAGTTTTTTTTAAAAAGATAAGACATCAAAATTTATGAATTGACCTTTAATTACTAAACAGTAATTCTCTTAAAAATAATTTGGGTCAAAATATTTAAGGAGAATGTGCCCTTCACAATGAAAGAACGTATTGAATTTACACTTTTCTGTTTTAATACTTTCCACAATATCTTTGCACTTGAAGCACTGAAACACAGAAAAATATCTAGTTGGATACTTCAAACCAATGACTTCACATTTCTACTTAGCTCAAAAATATAATATCCTTATTAACATGAGATAGTGAAGACTTCTTTTATTACATAAGCCAAAAAGTTTGGGGATCAGAAAAGAATTGAGCAAACTGAAAAGGTAAGAAAACACGTTATTAGAAGCCCTAGCTAAGCATATTGGTTTCACCAGTGGAGGGGGCCAAAACTTTTTGATATAGATTGTCTTAATGTTTTTGTTACCTAAAGTGATTTTACAGAGCCTATTTGGCTCAGTATAATGCAGAACAAATTGAATGAAGACATGAAAATAAATTCCACCTCCAAATAAAAGAGTTTTCAAAGAGAAACCATGAAGATGTAGCAGTGGAGGACGCCTTATAGTCCTTCCGCTTCACTAGACTTGAAGCCAAGAAGCTGTAATTAATTGGAAATCAGGCAAGAGCTAAGAGTAGGATATAGAAGTAGGACATAGAAGTATTGTCCTTTATAACAGACAATGTCATCCAAGGAATCGGTGATTTAACTCTATTCTTCTCCATACATCTTCTTGAGCAAATACAAGACCAAGAGAAAAAATATCTATTGAAATAATTTTGCAAAGAATAACTTCACTGGTCCTGATACGGTATCTAAGGAGAATCTTAAGAGAGAAGATAAAAGTGGAGTATTCTTAGGTTTCCTCTAAGCATCTTGTTAGCAAAATATCTTTGAGGTTAGAAGTGATTGAACCAAAAATTGGTAGAGTACTTATCTTATTTTTGTGGGCACTATAGACACAAGAAGATTTCAAGGTAAAAGAAAAAAGAAAAAATTATAGCTAAATATTTGTGATTATAGTTTCTTGGACTGGTTTTTGGAGACAAAGTTTTGCATTAGTGTTGGTACTCATTAACATTGTTGTTGGGTTTCCGTGGCAACCAAATGAAAAGGGGAAGTTTAATGGACTCGCTTGGACAAGTAAACAGCATGATAGAAAATAATGGCAAATAATATTTAATGAATTATTTTGAACAATTCCTTTGTGAGAACAAAGAAGGAAAGATATACTTCAAAATCACTTGATGTTATTTAAAGTATGAAAATGGAGGAGTGAAGAGATTGAGAGAAAACATAGAGGACTATTTTCTCTCCACTGGAGTAATAGGTTCTTGATCTTATTTCTTCCATTCTGTCTTCACAAGCTATCAAGTGTGCCTCAGGACTGGAGTATCCAGTTGAGATAAAGAGCACTCGCAGAAGAAAATATTTGCAGTAGATGTAGGTGATTTATAACCTTAGACAATCTATTTAAATCTGTTCAAAATTCTTCCCTACCCCAAACTGCCCTCTTTGAACAGCTTTGTTTGCTTTTCCAAAGACTGCCTTTCATTAACTGCTTAAAATTTTGAGAGGTCATATTCATACTCTGTAGAGATTGCTGTTTGGTTGTGGTTTTTGAGTGTTTTTGTTTGTTGTGTTTTTTTAACTGAATTTCAAAAGATTGTGCAAGTGTGTTACAATTAATATGTCCATCTAATTGTCTAATGCTCCTTGATCAGAGTCACTCCTTCTATCAGTCTCAACCAACTCTTTCTCCAAGATTTAGTTCAGATTTTCCACTTCCTTTATTACATATGTACATTGAGTATTCTAGCTGTACTTGCCCCTTGTTCCATTTTTCATTCATTCTATTTTTTACTATTGTTCCTCTCTGGTTTCAATTTCCTGATAGTCATTCTGTTAAACTGTCTGTTAATACTTTGAAAGGTTTATATACATTCCATGAGTTTCTTTTTTAAATTTTTTTATTGTGAAAATACTGTACAGAGGGGTTACAATTACATGGGCAAGATAATGAGTACATTTCTTATCAAGCATTGTAGCTTCCACCTTTGTTTCAATCCCACATATACTTGAACATGTGTCAGCTTATATTTCCACAATTCATTCATCTGCAATAACAATTTGCAAGACTGGAGATGTGAAGCACTTAGACATGATTTTATTCTCATTCATTTGGAAGATTAATCTTTAGTCAGCAAGAAAGTTTAAAAATGGCTTAGAATTTATTCCTAACTACCAGTTTTTATAAATGGCTTTGTACAATGGTGTGTGATTATTTTATTTTAAGTAGGATAATTTTTTCTACTACCTATAAGTTTTGGAGAAAGAAGAAAACTAAAATTTACTACTTAGAGGAATATGATAGAAATAGAAGACAGATTTTGTTTGTCACATCTCTCACCAGTACCCATATTCAAGACTTAAAGTCGTATTTCTTACTATGTAAGACAGATAGGGAAAACATAAAACAACACATGATAAGGCAACTATTAGTGACTTTTTAAAATGTACCTTCTTATGTGATGAAATTTACTTTATTAGCTAATATTTGAGTTGAAATATGGGAGGCTGATCTATATAACACATTTCTGGAAGGTACCTACTGAACAACACAAATGGTGGGGGTACTATTTCTACACTTTAATGAATGGTTGAACTTGTTTGGTATTAGTGCTGGGTACGTAAATCAACTCTATTGTAACTTGCTCCCTACACTTGAAAACCTTGTAATGTCACTATCATCCACTTGTCAAGTGTTATTTTAGCAAATGTGATTTTAAATAGTTTATTTGAAAATGAATATACTTTCAGGAGATTAAATGTAGGTTATCATTGGTTTGAGAATGACAACATTTTAATACTACAGAATCTAGTTTTACTGAAGTACTAGTGTTTTGAAGCACTAAAGATCTTCTTAGTTAATATTTTTCTAAATTATATTTGACCTCTAGATCAAGTTTTCCTAGCCTTCGTAGAGCAATTATGGATCTATCATTCCACAAACTATTTTTTGGCTGCACTGAAATCTTTCATTAATCATTAGGAGAGGGGTATTAAAAATAATCTTGTTTATTTGTTATTTTTTTCACTCATATGGGCTGGTCATCTGTAAATTGAAAGTTTGAATTACAGTACTTTCTCTCAGATTTTGTGATCTCATCTTTCATCTTAAGTTGCCTTGCATTTCACAATTGATTACTGCTAATTCTTGAAAGGAATTGGGGCCCTGAAATGTTATAGGAAATGAGAAATCGAGATGAGTCTTCAATTATTTTCTGCTGGCATGTTTCATGGGCCTATGTGAGAAGTCTTGCCCTTGTTATTTGATTGTGCAGATACCTGGGACCTGGTATCCTAGGACCATGGGTCCTGCAGAAGAATAATAGCTTTTACACATCATATCAGCAAAATTTGGGTATAATCAGTAATAAATGCTTCAGAAATATGGATTAAAACACTTTGGGACCAGCGAGTTAAAACAATTAACAGAGCATCAGAGTAAAATCCCTTATAGATTAGCAGAAAAAAATACTGTTATTTTACCATGTGAATTCAAAAGACCACGAACACTTAGAAGGTATCACAAGTTTATAGCAAAGATGTTGCATTGATACTTTTTATATTCTAATATATATTCTAAACCTAATTATTTATATTCCAATCCATTTATGGGAATAAATGTCAATATATTTGTCAAATTATCAATCCTAGTAAGATTCACTGTGTGAAATTTAAAATCAGCACATATAAATATAAAATACATAAGTATATATAATGTAAAAACTGTTTTGCATTGTTGTGTTGTGGTTAGGGAATCAAAGGCAACTCTGTTTTAAAGTACTATTCCATTATCTCTACCTCAGTTTTTGGTAGAGTTAGACTTAAAGCTTTACCATTTGTAGATTTACAGCCTAGAGGCAAGAGGAAACACTGTGACCAAAACATTACCAATTTAAGGCCTAATATCTAGGAGAAACATATGGACTGCTCCAGGATCTATGGAAATATTTGGTGATAGAACATCAGTAGTGTAATTTCCTGCCTAGTTGGATGACAGACAGGCCAGGACAGTAGGTAATCATGCATATGAACAATTTTTTCACCTTCTTGGCTTTAGCTACTTTTGAAATGATAAGTATAACAAACAATTCTATTTTGATAAAATACCTTCCATTCTGAACAATTCTGTCTAAACGGTTCATCTCTCTATGATCCCTTGTAACTAAGATTAGCTTTGTTTCAGTAATACAATCTATGCTATCAGGGTAAGGTATTGTGGTTGGTCTGTTCCTACATGGAAGAAGGGTAAAGGTTCAGGTAGACATTTGTCCCAGCAAGACCTCATTTGGGAAATTTTAAGCTGCAGAAGTTTAGAAGAAGCTCTTAAGCAAGGCTTACTTTGAATCCATTAGCTCCACAAAGCTAACTCAGTTGATAAATAAATACTTGAAAAGCACTCACCTTTGGACTTAGCTGTAAAGGCTTCAAAGTATGATCAAATTTAAAATGAGAACGACAAAATAGTCATTGACAAAAAAATTGTAAATGTGAGGAATCGACCAAACGATATCAGTTTTTTTCCACTATACACAGAATTTTAGAGAAATAAGATCAATAGCATTTTTAGGAACAATAAGGGTTCCTTCTTACAAATAGTCATCCATGGATATATGCCTGTATAAGATTGCATCATTACATTAATTACTTAAATTTAGAGGATTCTACATTCTTCAGCAGCAGGTCTACCCAAATTACAATACAGAGATTAACATGGCACTTGCACAAGGATGATAGGAAAATTTGTGAAGTATTACTTATTTTTCATTCTTCTGATGCAAGAAATGAAAAATAGTTATTAAAAAGTTGATTACAAAAATACAAGTGTAACAATATATGTAATTCATAGAATTAAAGGTTAGTTTGACATCGTTGTATTAAATCTTCACATAGCATAACCTTTACAAAACTTGAAATTAGATAACATTGTCATTTTATCCCAAAGAAATAAAATAATATTAGGACCCAGGAAAAAAAGGAATCTTAAACTTCTTCTATGTGGAATGCAATCTGAAAGGACACATTTATTAATGAACATATACATTATATAACAATGTCGAATTCAAATTATTATATCTAGGAGCGAATGAAATAGATTTTGGACATTATACAAACATAGATACACTTTTTTCAGAAAAGCACCAGGAACATCTTTAGTGTCTATACTATTCATTTCAACAGATAAGTTAAAATTATTTCTGATTTAAAAAAAATCACAAACTCTGCAGAAATCATTATAGATGTATACAAACAACTCTTGAATACATTTTGACATCAAAGTCAGGCAATTCACTTTGAAGAATACCATGGAATCCATGCATTTTTAAAGTAAGATATTGCTGTTGCTTTTTATTGTGAAAAAAAATTTGTAGGGACACAAAGGATGGACTGGCATTTTTGAAATTTAAGAAACTTAATCAATTTATTACGACTTAGGAGAACAATTTGTACAGCGTTCCACAACTTCAAAGATGTAGTGAAACATATTTATCCTTTTGGCAATATCAAATGCAGTTTCTTCCAAGTTGTTCTTCAGACCTGCTTTGATATAGTGGTTCAACAGAAGTAGATACAAGGTATCTTTGCTATTTCTATTCCTAGCAGAAATATGCAAGGGGGTCAAGAGGCCTTTAGTTTGGGCATTGGTATCTGCATCATGATGAAGTAAGAAAAAAGCCACTCTGGTATTATTCCACATGTAAGCACTGTGCAGGCGTGTCCAACCATTTAGATCTATTGCATGAATATCTGCCTTGAGCTACCAACTCATGGACAATGTCTAAGTGTCCACTCTAGGCTTCCCGATAAAGAGGGGTATAGTCATCCTCATCCCTAGTATTCATCTGGGTGGCCTTTTTGGAAAGTAGTCTCTGAACAATAGTAAGCCGATTAATTTCGGCATCCCAAAGAAGAAATTTGCTTGGATCCTACTCCATTTTTTTCTTGCAATTGATACCATTCCTTACTTATTTCTCTTGTTCCTTGTCTTCGTCAGAATTACCTAACCAGAGACTTTGAGTGCCAGTGGGAATGAGATATCAATGTATTTCTCCAATAGTTCACATTGGTTGAACTGGTCAGAAAAATCTGGTGAATTTTCTGCATATGTTTTTTCAGCATGATTTATTTTCTCTTTTTCCATTTTTACTATTCTAAACTATACTAACTGGATAGTAGGGAATTGATAGAGAGCAGACTGAAAATGAGGACCAGTGGTGTCTTCATGTGCAGCTTATTCTGGGAATGAGAAAATAGGAAACAATGCCTTTTATGTAAATGATTTGGGAAATATCATGTTACAGTGTAAGATAACTCACTATTAAACGTATGGGCTTTAAGAGCTTTCTAGTAGCTTTTTAAGGTTGGTATGCAACATTAGAAAAAATGTATAATGCAGTAGTAAAATAGAAGTCCTTTGTATGACTACCTAAATTCTTGTTTTTTTTTAAAGACACTTGTTTTCATCTAAAAATAGGCCTGTCTATTTTCTTCAGGTGATTTTGATGATTGAAGATGCTTAATGAGAAGTCAAAATGTATTAGTCGTCCTTTGCTATCAATTAAATTTCACTTTTTCTTCTTGGAGATTATAATGATCAAAGCAATAGTTCAGAATCAGCAAGCAATATTTCAGAATCATGCTTCAAGTGCAAGTGAATCACCAGTAAGTAATCCTGGATTCCATTTTCCACAAAGTTTTGTCACAGATACAATCTTCTACAATCTGCCTGCCTTCTCTAGCTGCTTTCCTAGCCTGGACCTATTCCTTCATTGTACAGGAAAAGTGTGATTCAACTGATTTCAGTCAGATCTGTTAGTAAAGTTATCAAATATTTAGATTCTTTTTTTAAAAATTAGTTTTGGGGCCTGAACTCTGGGCCTGGGCACTGTCTTTGAGCTCTTCAAATCAAGGCAAGCGCTCTACCACTTGAGCCACAGCACCACTTCTGGATTTTTCTGTTTCTGTGGTGCTATTTTGGGAAATGGCAGAGCAGAAAGTGAAATGATGCAACCAAAAACATAAAAGCAAAATAAATTAGGATAATTATGGAGCAACCATATTGTCTATGAGAACCATGAAAGAGAGAGAGGAAAAGAGATGTGCAATGACCTAGCTAGCCACAAAATCCATGCTTCGAATCAATTTACAGAGCAAACATTTTTTTTACTTTTTAAAAGAGATGGAAATAGAATTTATGTATTTACTTGAAATTAGTAAATACATTTTTAGTCGCCTACATAAAGAGACATAGCTTTGACCAAATTACAGACAAGAATCTTAATCCTTGGGCTGGGAATGTGCCTCAGTGTTAGAGTGCTTGCCTTGCAGCTTACTACAGTGCGGAGACTACTTTCCGAAAAGGCCACTCATATGAATACTAGGGATGAGGATGAGTATACCCCCCTTCATCGGGAAGCATGGAGTGGACACCTAGACATTGTCCATGAGTTGGGATCTCAAGACAGATATTCATGCAATAACTGTGAATGGCTAGACACTCCTGCACAATGCATATATGTGGAACATATTGCAACAGCACACACACACACACACACACACACACACACACACACATACATACACACACATCATCATATTTCTTCTTAAGTATTTTTTGTGTATAGTCTTAAGAAGAAATTTACATTACTAACTTGAATTTCTGACAGGACAATATCATCACTGTACATCTTGCTTCTATGCACTCAGTTTTAAATTACTATCTAAGTATGTGCATTACATAAGTTTTGGAAAAGTAGGATCCACACGGGTGGCTCAGGTCTTTAATCCTACCTAATCAGAAAGATGAAATCTGATGATTGTGCTTTGAAACCAGACCAAGAGAAAAAAAAGTTCATTAGATTATGATTTGAAAGTAACCACAAAAGCTTGAAATGGAGCTTAGTATAAGCAGTAAAATGCTAGTCTTTAGAAAACTGAAACAAAAAAAATAACAAATTCTGGGACAGAGCCAGGCCCTGAGTTCAAGCTCTAATATTAGCATCAAACTAATAAATGAATGAATGAGTGAATGAACTAAAAATAAATTAAGTGGTTACATGTGGAGAGACAGGTAAAATGTAAGAATAGTGGTGACTGGATTATGTATTATTTTGTAATAAGGCAAATTATCATTTTTCCTAATCACTAATATTTTATTTGAACTATTTTGTACAATAGACCCTGAATTTGGCATGCATGTATATGTGTGTGTACATGTGCTCACATGGGTGTGTATGTGTGTGTGTGTGTGTGTGTGTGTGTGTGTGTGTGTGCGGTTGCAGTGTTGCTTGCCAATGTGGACAGAGTGAGGCTGAAAAGAGCTGTGTTGCGATGTTGTTATTTATCAGTGTTCCGTCCTGTCATTTAAATGGAACCGCCCTTCTGTACATTTTATTTCTCAAATAATAGCATCATCATAATCAAAGCATTTACACCATTAAGTTAGATAAAAGAGATCACTTTCAGCTCTTAGTATATGTTAGGCAAGAAGATACACATATAATTAGGTAGTAAGTCATTGCTGTAATATAACTGTTAGTACAAAATCTGTATTTGACCTCTTAAATTGGATATACTTTTAATATATACTCATGGAGTGATTTTGACCAACTCGACCAAACAGGTATTACTCTCTGGTTATTCCTGTGAAATTCAAGGTGGATAAACTCTTTCAGGATTTCTGTTGAAAATAACTTTCTTTGTAAGATCGTATCTATTCATACTAAGATAATAAACCCCGTATTTTTTTAGGTTTGATTATCCCATCATATTGATTGAAAATCAGCATTGTGGATATGTTTGTTAGATATACATTGCAAAAACAAACAAAAAGCATGTGTCACCTCAAGATTGTGGATGCATTTGAAGTTGTATTTTATGTACAAAGGTTTTTTCATTAATAGGTTTTTTTTTGTGGGAGTAACTATCAAAACTTTAACAAATAAGGCTTTTTGAATATCTTTTCCAATATAAATAACATCCCAGAGCAAGTCTTGCAATTTCTGAAAACCCTTTGCATTTTAGTGTTATTTCAGTTCATTGAGTATACAGCTAAAGACATTTCTGGAATAAACATTGTTAAAATCTGAAAATATAAGTGGGAATACATGCTTTTTTCTGCATCATTTCATGAAAAGTCAGTTTTTATGAAACTAAAAGATATAGAATAAAAGAATGGAAGTGAATTGGGTGAGCTAATTGTTAGTGTAACTTTGTTTTCTATTAGCACAGTCTTTGAATGTACATGAAGAAGTGAAATTATGTGCTTTGTGACACTATGCTTCAGTTATTTTTATAATCTTTGTAGTTATAAGAGTGAATTTATAATATAAATAAAGGCCTTTGAAAATGATAAGGATCAATCTTATGTATTGTTTTCTACACCCAAAAAAATGAGTTATTTTCAAGTGTTAACAGTTTACAATTGAATCTTCAGTATCATAAGAAATTTTGAACAAATATAGTAGTATTGATGTCTTTTTTTGGGGGGGTGGGAGTCTGGTAGTGGGGCCTCAACTATGGGCCTGGGTGCTTTCCTTCAGCTCTTCAGCTCAAGAATAGCACTCTTCCACTTGAGCCACAGCGCCACTTGCGGCTTTTTTCATTTTGCTTATGTGGTACTGAAGAATCAAACCCAGGGCTTCATGCATGCAAGGCAAGCACTCTACCACTACGCCACCTTCCAAGCTCTTTATGTCTTTCTAAAATAATTGTATTCACAAGTTGGAGAGGCTTTAATTCATGCTTAGGTCTTCTTGTCTATGATTTTTTATCGTCTCATTCCTAACATTAATGATAGGTCAGACTGCATTTTTGGGTACATGAAAGGGAAAATATTTATCTAGGGTCAAATGTGATTTTTATATCAATCTTGCTTTAATAGCTTTTTAAAGTAGTACCTTTCTTTCAAAATGTTGAGTGTAAAAAGCAACCAAAATACGTCTAATGGTAAACAACTTATTTGAGCTACAATTTGGAAATGATTGGTCCATAAGACCTGCAGTTTGTTTCCATCAGGAATTAGGGAGGTCATTCTTTCAGTAAGACAGTGTTAAACAGAGATAGGGTCCCCAGGCAGTGCAGTGTTGGGTGAAGGGATAGAATATGATTTCTGCTATTTTGATCTAGAAATCAAGAATGTTATACTTTAGCACTTCCTTTAACCAGGGAGGTATGCATTGATTTTGAACTTTGTGTTTTCATATTACAGTTCCCTATTTTCTAACAAAGAGAAAGTGTAATATTATGAGTGTACACAATAATTCTGGGAATTTTACCTAGAATTTGTAGACTAAGTGCTGGTATTTTAGTCATAAAATTGAATGAGGTTAATTGATAGAGTCGGAGATGGACCTCAGGCTAACACTTACCATGTGTGCAATGTTGTACTAGTAATTACAACTCTGAAGACTTCAATTAAGACTGAGAATTAAAAATGCAAGTAGTTCCACTTTATGGAATTATTGTGAGGATTAAATTAGATATCATAGCTAAAGTACTTGGAAAAACAATCAATTAGCATTTGGAAATTTCTACCTGTTATTTTCTCATGTGGTGAATTCTAATATTTTTACTGTGATTTTTATTGTGTCTCTTTATGATGTGCAATGTGATGTATTGTTATTCATTGCATTGATCATTTTTCTGTCACTATGAGGAAAACACCTGCAAAGAAAATTTCTGAGGAGGAAACTATTATATTGACTGATGGTTTAAGAAAACACAGTTTAAGATCAGATGTCTCCAATGTTTTTAATTATATTTTTATTATCTTAACTAATTGTACAAGGGAATTTCCATTAAATAAATCATGTTTTTAAGTATAATGGATCTTTATATAACTTTCCCCTACCCTTCTAAACCTCACCACACTTTAATTTTTTCTAGTTTCATACTATCTGCATTGAATATTATGTCTTCACTTTCTTCCTCCATAACTCTCTTTATTCCTTCCCTTTGACTTCCCCTCACATCTTTCAAGTGATAGTTGCTGGTATTCATTTGGTTGGATTAAAAGTTCAATTTTATAAAAATTACATCTTTTAAATACTCCTCTACAAATACCATGATTTGGTTAATATTGCTGTGTAAACTTGTATAAAGTTCATCGTTTGAAGCCATCCTGGGCAGGAAAGTCCATGAACCTCTTATCTTCAAACAACCAACAGAAAATAAGAATTGGAACTGTGGCTCAAAGTATTAGAGTGACAGCGTTGAGAGAAAAAGCTCAAGGACATCACCCAGGCTCTTAGTTCAAGAACTACAATCTACCAAAAAAAATCTATTTAATTTACACCTGTGTAAGTAGAGTATTTCCATCACCCAGATGCACATTCATGCTCATTTGCAAGGTAATTCTGTTTTGTCTGAAGTACCACTAAGCATTATCACTAAAGTAGCTTTGGAACATGGGTTCATTCTATCTCTTTCATGGATTTTTCTAGACTCAAATACTCAAGTGTTACAATTGTTCTAATTATTTAAAATCATAGCTTTTTTCTTTAATACTCCTAATATTAGAGTTTGAATTGAGTGTTTTGTGCCCCTTCAATGGGTATTCTTATCACTTTGTCATGTCCCCAGCCCTAAGTTATCCTGATTATTTTTCAGCTAGAAACTGGCCTCCTACTAATGTATGAACTTGGTCTCTATCCACTTGATGGTATTCTTCCTGGCATTTAGAATAACAGGTGCATGGCATTGTGTAGAGAACTTTCTGTTCAGTCTGGGCTTTAGCCACTGTACTCAAAACAGTGCACACCCATGTAGTCACGAATTTCATAAGCTTATCATAGCTTATTATTTTTAAATCTTTCATTTCCTCCAGGTTCTTGAGTACTGAATTAATTCGTGTTTTCTTGGGTTGTTTTGTTTCATTTGAATCTATGTGTTGAGTTGTTCCTCACTTTTCCTTTGTTTCTTTCCTTCAAGTTCTTACCTAAAGTGCTGAGAAACCAATTCTTCTTTCTCAAGATAGTCAGGGTGAACATTATTTATTCCAAAGCAATTTCAGTATCTATGAATGGTATACACATGCTAAGCGCTGAAAAGGATGTTTTATTTTCACGGCAGTGTTTGGTATTCACAGACAGATCATGAAATATATGAAGAAAATAAAACTACAGATGAATGCCAGGATGAGAATAAGTATTATTAATTGTTTGACAGAGGTTTCTCTTCTAGTGAAAGAAATACATTGCTTGATGCAGGATTTCACATAATCATATTGGTAGGAGGAATCTAAACAATCATCTAATACTGCAGACTTGAGAGTGATGAAATGACTTCCTGAATAATTTACTTTTGGGTCAAATAAAAGCAGGCTTCTAAAAAGAGAGTAGATTTTAGAGAAACATGATGAATTTTATGTAAATAGGTCCTTAGCTGATTTTGTTAATTTGTGAACTAATACAGTGAAATAAAATACAGTAAGGTAAAAAAAATAAAGAACTTCACATTGAAAAACTCATTTGTGTTTGTGTATGTGTGCATGCATGTGCGAGTATGCACACGCACATGTGCATGTGCTCATGCATGCATTCATCATTTTTGAGGCTTGATAGTGCCTGGGAACTATTCCTCAGCTTCTGTGCCCAAGGATAGTGGTCTACTATTTCAGCCACTGCTACAATTCTGTTTTTTCTTTGTTTTTGAGATAATCGCTTGTATTGTCATGATTGAACAGTGGTCTTCATATCTTAGACTCCCGAGTAGCTAGCTAAGGTTATTCAGCCTCTGAGTAGCTAGTTAAAATTCTGCCTATCCTCTATGATTCACTGCTCTTTTATTCTTTTCCTGAGGTATTCACAAGCCTAAGTCATATGTATGTCTAGTTGCTTTAAAAATATTCTTACTGCACCAGGGGATCCCATGTGTACTCTTAACTACTTAGGAGGCTTGAGAACAGAACCCAAGCCAAAACTTTAGTGGACTTACTTCTCAATCTATAGCTGGGTGAATTGGATCATTTCCACCATCCTGCACTATCTAGAGACTAAGATTGGAAGGACTGCGGATCCAGGCCAGTCAAGGTAGCAAGCTAGACAAGTTGGTGTGCAAATCTGATGCCATTGATGATGGGAAGGCTAAAAGGACAGATCAGGGGCATGTTCTTGTGGAAAGGGAACCCTTATCCTAAAATTAAGCACTGATATGATGCCGGCCTGCAAGAACAATATACCCCAAGTTGAAATCCCCACATTTTCCCACAACCAAAATAAGTATGTACATTAACATCCAAAAACTTAATACAATCTCTTCTTTGCTCTAATATCAACTTTATCTGATTATCATATGATGTGACAGAATAGTTTCTTCATTAAACTTATGATAATTAAAAAATACCTAGAAATTTCTTTCTCACTTAATAAGTGCAAATGAATGGCAAATTGCCTCATTTCTTACATATTTGACTACCACTATAAATTCGTCTTATGATTAATAGTAATATATTCTGATTTATTAGTTTATTTGTAACAGTTTTTAAACTTTTTGCTTTACTGCTGAAGTTGAAGTATTTAAATAGTATCATCAAAGTATATTCCTTGGGTATTTAGGGCAGTTTTTTACAAAGTTTTTAACCAATGGTTTTTAAGAATTCTTAATTGGTATATTATTTGGTTTATTTTTAATTTCAATTTAATTTTATTATTATGGTAATGTACACAGGAGTTACAGTTACATAAATGAACCAATGAGTACATTTCTTAGGGAAGGAACATTGTCATATCTTCCATCGATATTTTTGTACACTCAAAACAAGAACTACTGATGCTTTTGCTGTTGCTGTTGATCAATGGGTACTTTTGCTTTCTTTTTACAAGCACTTTCATTATATAATTGATATACAGAACGTTTACACTTAATTAAGTCAACTAAAGATTACACTTCATTTTCTTTTCTTTTTTGGGGGGAGGGGTCCGGTTTTAGGGCCTGAACTCTGGGCTTGAGCCCTGTCCCTCAAGGCTAGCGCTCTACCACTTGAGCCACAGCACCACTTCTGGCTTTTTCTTTTTGCTTATGTGGTGCTGAGGAATGGAACCCAAGGCTTCATGCATGCAAGGCAAGAACTCTACCACTGAGCTACCTTCCCAGCCCCTACTTCATTTTATTTTCTAAATTTCAAATTTTGAGCTTAAATATTTCCTTTTGTTTCTTTGGGGTAATTCTTTTTTCAGAGTTGTAGGCTCAGTTAATTTAATTTTGCATGATTTTTACACATGTAAATTATTCAGACACATATATTTTGCTTTTAAAATATTTAACATGTGGCTATTTAAAAATTATTTTCTTAATTTTTATATGGTTAGTGAATTTAAATACATTTATTTTCTTATAGGTATAAAAATATTTTTCCAGGAAACAAATACTGTATTTTCAAAAAACACATACTTTATTAAGAAAGGCTTCATTACCTGATCACTTTTGGGAAATATTTGTACTTGAATTTAAAAAACGTTTGAGCTCGGCATGTTGATTTGTTGCATCCATTTTCTAGCTATGGTGGGAAATGTAAATAGGATTTGTAATTCGGGAGAGACTGGGAAACTATGAGACCTTATTATAGAACTATTCAGAGTGAAATGATTATAGATATAGCCATCCCTAGCGTTATATACAGCACCAAGCTATCATATTCTAAATCTTGAGTTAAAACACCAGTAACATCAAACTTTTGTCAAAATAAAAGGACACATGTTTCAAAATGTTTATTATTTAAAACTTATTTGCAAAGGTTCTCATGTCTTCTATTAATTTTCAATTTACTTAACCTATTAAAATCCAAGTATATTGTGACAATTTTATTCCTACTAAACTTTTAAATACTACAAGTAATATTATGATTTCATATATTAACATACTTTTACTGTTTGTGATAATTTCTTCTGTTTAATATGATAAAATCAATATTCCAAATGTGTTTATGTGGTGTGTGTGTGTGTGTGTGTTTATGTGGTTTTGTGTGTGTGTGTGTGTGTGTGCTTTGTGTGTACTTTGTAGTGTTTGGGAGATAACACCATTGCTTCACATATGCAAGGCCAATGGTTTACCACTGAGCTATACTGTCGAGTTATAATGCAAATAGTATTTTAAACCATGACTTTCAAACTTTCATTCCTAGTATGCTTTTTTAAAATTATATATGATAAAATGTGATCCATATTCTATCCACGCTATCAATTTTATTGTTATTTAGAATATTTCCATTGCCTTTCCACTTCCAAACTCTTGTGTTTGTTATTGATAAAGGTTTTACTTTGCTTCTTTTCTCTCTTCATTCTTTTTCCCTTTAGAGTTTAACTATTCTTTCTCTTATTTCTTTGGAAATTAATTATCATATTCCTATTACAATTTCTTTACAATGTAACAGGTATATACAATGTTTTAATTTCTATTTTAACTTTTCCCATTTTCACTGACTTTTAGTACAAACTATAAGGTGGATTAAAAAGAAACTTGTATCAGGACACTTTATTTTTCTCCTTATCTTCTCTGAAGTCTTTCTGTTTTTGAAACACAATAGCAATGACATATAGCTCCTATGGGGTCCATCATTCTTTCCCCTCTCACTCTCCTCTGTTGTACAGCTCAAGTTGTTATCATTCATCTGTGTTAAGTTACAGTGTTATCTAAATCTTAACTCATTCCTGAATTAATATTAGTTGTTTCAGTTATTTTCTGAAGACTTTTTTCTATATATAATATCTGGGGTCTTGTGTTTTTACAAAGTACAAAATATGAGTGACTATCAAACATCTAGATATCTCTGTAGAATATTGGTCCACCTGCTCAATAAATTCGTATGTAAATTCAAGGAATACAGGTCAGTCAGAACAATCTTGTAAAATGGTGTGTCTTCAGCCTTCATACTTGCTTTGAATCTTTTTACCATGTTTAGTAGTGAAGACAACATAGTTCTACTACAAGAACAGACACATAGAAGACTGTAACAGATTTGTAAAAAATAAATTCTCAGTTTTATGTTTAATAGATTTTGAAAACTATAATATGACTTTATGAAATAATAATAGAATTTTTTTAATTTTTATTTTTGTATTGGGAACATACTGTACAGAGGGGTTACAATTACATGGGCAAGATAGTGAGTACATTACTTATCAAGCATTGTAGCCTCCTCCTTTGTTTACCCTTCCCATCCCTTCCAAGCCTCCCTGCTCCATCCCATCCAATCCTCCCCCCCCAAGTTGTAAAGTTCGTTTTCGACATGGCAACTTGTACTTCTCATTGTTGCAACAGGTCCACCTCCACAAATTATACCGACATCAAATACAGCGTTAGAAACAAATGCATGAAAGAAAAAAAACATTTAAAATACATATCTTAGGGTTCATTTTCCTAACATCACCTTATCTGACCATTTCTGATTGACTCATACATATACTAGATATTGTATATAAGGGAAATCATGGGACCTATGCTTCTTTGGGCTTGGCTTACTTCACTTAATATAATTTTTTCCAAATCTTTCCATTTCCTAACAAATGGGGCAATGTCATTCTTTCTGATGGAGGCATAGAATTCCATTTTGTAAATATACCACATTTTCTGGATCCATTCATATACTGAGGTGCACTTGGGTTGCTTCCAGCCCTTAGCTATGGTAAATAATGCTGCAATAAACATTGTTGTGCTGGTAGCTTTAGTGTGGTCTTGTTTGTAAACATTTGGGTGAATGTCCAAAAGTGGGACTGCTGGGTCATAGGGGAGCTCTATGTGGAGTCTTTTGAGGAACTTCCATACTACTTTCCAAAGCAGACACTCTGAAAACATTACAGGATGGAATAGGAGAAACCCTAGGTCTCCTTGGCACAGGTCGAAATTTTCTGAATAGAGACCCGGAAACACAACAAATCAAAGAAAGATTGGACAAATGGGATTGCATGAAGTTGCAGAGCTTCTGAATGGCAAAGGACATAACTAGCAAGATCAATAGAAAGCGCACAGCTTAGGAGAAGATCTTCACTAGATATACAACGGACAAGGTTCTCATATCTAAAACTCAAAAAATTAAATCCCCCAACAACAAATGCTCAAAGAAACAACTGCCCAATAAATAAGTAGGCTAATGACTTAAAGAGAAACCTCTCTGTAGAAAAAAGAAGGATGGCCAATAGACACATGAAAAAATGCTCAACCTCCTTAGCCATAAAAGAAATGCAAATCAAAACAACATTGAGATACCACCTCACCCCATGACAGGTAGCTTGACTATGTGATTATATCAAATTATTGAACAGATTTTGAAGCATTGCACATTTCTAACCAGTATGAATTAACTTCCTCTCTCTCTGTCATTGCACACAAATATTTAAGGGTTTGAACAGAATTTTTTCAAGTAATGTACTATAAATATTACTACAACATCATGTGTATATCTAAAATTACCTTGAAAATAATATATTCTACTTTCTATTGAAATATTAGTCATTTTAGTCTAGGAAAGAAAAATAGACTATAGATCACTGAAATTAAAATGGTAAAAAATAGTAGCATAAAAGTTTTAGAGAGAGTGTATATATTCAGATATATATGTGTTTGTGTGTGATTAAATGTTATGTGCAGAAAGTCATACATTTTTAGAGGGAATTGGTCATCATATATATATATATATATATATATATATATATATATATATTTATGTATAGAATTATGTGCATAGTAGTGAAACAAACATCCTAAAACCTAATTAAAATTTAAAAAAATCATCAAACCAAGTGCAGGTAACTCACGCCTATAATTCTAGCTCCTCTGGCAGCTGAGATCTAACAATTGTTTTCACATCTAGCCCCGACAGCATATTACATGTTAGATTCTTATCTCCAATTAACCATTCAAAAAAAGAAATTAGCCCTGTGCTTCAAGTTGTGCAGTGCTGGGTTTGAGCGCAAAAAAGCTTAGGGACAATGCCCAGGACTTACAAACAACAACAACAACAACAACATGTCTCACATTAATTTCACAAAAGCATTTTTTAACTGCTGTGAACATTTCTTAGAAACATGAATACATGCCCCTGGAAAATTTTAAGTAAAAAGGATAGAATATTTATGTCTATGTTAAAGACATGACTATTTAGATTGTTTAAGGTATTTAGGTAATGATTAGGAATTAAGAATAATGATAGGTAGGTAATAATTGGGACTGGTCTTTTATTCTGTTTTATGATAGTTATAAAATGATACCTGTAATGATTATATAAAATTACTCTTGCTTGGTATTTGAATTATAATAAGTGATAAACATTTTTGACTTTTTTTTTTTATCGTGAAAACACTGTACCAAAGGGTTACGATTACATGGGCAAGGTAATGAGTATATGTCTTTTCAAGCATTGTTGCCTCCTCCTTTGTTTCCTATTCCCATCCCTTTTACCTCGGCACACACTGATCCCCACTGCCTCCCTCCCCCATTCCCCGGCCAAAGTTGTAATGTTCATTTTTTGACATAACAAAAAATAACTCCAGATTTCACTGTATTTGATGTTGGTATAATTTGTAGAGGGGAAGGGAAAAAACAAATTGCTTAAATAGGAATACAGGTGGAACCATTGCAGCAGTGAAATGTACAAGTCGTTATGTTGAAAAATGAACTTTACAACTTTGGTGAGGGGGAGAGGATTGGATAAGGTGAGTGTGGGAAGTGATGGGATGGGGAACCAAAGGAGGAGGCAACAATGCTTGATAGGAAATGTACTCATTATCTTGTCCATGTAATTGAAAACCATCTGTATGGCATTTTCACAATAAAAAAATACCTCTCAGTCCTATCTCTCAACATTACCGGATTTAACTCTCCAATTAAGAGACATAGAGTGTCTAGTTGTATTAAAAAGCAAAATCCTTCTATCTGCTGCCTTTAGGAGTCACACCCTGCCCATAAAAACAAACACATTTGAAAGTGAAAGACTGGAACAAAATCTACCAAGCAAATGACCCCCATAAACAGGTGGGAGTTGTAATCATAATATCAGATAAAATAGACTTCAAATTAAAATTAGTGAGAAGAGAAAAAGAGGGTCACTACATACTAATTAAGGAATCGCTCCTTCAGGAGGATATTGCAATTCTAAATATCTATTTACCAAACAACAGAACACGCAAATTTATCCAAGAAACACTACTTTCCCTCAAAGCTCACATAGATCCAAAGACATTAATTGTTGGGGACTTTAACACACCACTATGCCCACTAGATAGGTCAACTCGGCAAAAAGTCAATAAACTGCAGATCTAAACAACTGCAAGGATCAACTAGATTTAACAGACATCTAACGAATATTTCTTTTTTTTTTAAATTCTAACGAATATTTCACCCAGCACTATCAGAATACACGTTGTCTCAGCAGCACATAGAACACTTTCAAAAACTGACCACATTTTAGGTCACAAAACAAAAGTCCAAATTCAGAAACATTGAAGTTATACCTTGCATTCTCTCAGACCACAGAAAATAAAATTAGATTTCAACTACAAAAGCCACCAAAGAAAGTCCTATAACACTTGGAGGATGAACAACATACTGTTGAATCAAGAGTAAATCATGTAAGAGATTAGAAAGGAAATTCAATTGTTCATGATATTCAACAAAAACGAACACACAGATTACCAGCTCCTCTGGGACACAAAAAAAGGCAGTAATCAAAGGCAAGTTGGAAATATATGAAACCAACGATTTAATGACACATCTGAACCTCCTTGAAAAAGAGCATCAAGATAAACCCCAAGCCAGTAGATGGAAAGAAATAATTAAAATTAAATAAGAATTAAATGAATTAGATTCCGAAAAAACATAGGAAGAATCAACAAAACAAAGAGTTGGTTCTTTGAAAACATTAAAAAAAATTGATAGACCCTTAACAACTCTTATCAGAAAAAGAAGAAAACTCACCCAAATAAATAAACTCAGAGATGAGAATGGAAACATCACCAAAGAAACAACCAAGATTCAGAACATTATAAGGGAATACTTCTCAAAACTATGCTAATAAGTTTGAGAACTTGGCAGAAATGGACCTTTTCATAGCAAATATAAACATGCCAAAACTATACCAAGATGAGTTAAACCATTTTAACAGGCCCATATCAAACATTAAGATAGAAACAGCAATAAGACAAGTCCCATCTAAGAAAAGCCCAAGACCAGACAGATTTACATCAGAATTCTACAAGGTCTTCAAAGCAGAGCTCACACCAATACTACTCCAACTCCTCAATGAAACTGAAAGAGAAAGTTCACTACAGAACTTATTCAATGAGGCCATCAAAACCCTCATCCCCAAACCTGGCAGGGACTCATCAAAAAAGAGATGATGTTCTTTGATGAACATTGGTACAAAACTTCTCAACAAAATTTTGTTCAATTGACTTCAACAATTCATCAAAAAAATAATACACCATGATCAAAAAGGATTCATTTCAGGAATGCAAAGTTGGGTCAATATACGCAAATCAATTACTATAATACATCGCAACAACAAGAGCAAGGATAAGAACCACATGGTTATCTCAATTGTTTGAGAAAAAGCATTTGACAACATCCCATAAACCCTTTATGATGAAGTCTCTGGAAAAATTAGGAATCCAGGGAACATTCCTCAATAGAATAAAGGCTGTATATGACATAACTACAGCCAGCATTATGTTAATGGTGAAAAACTAAAGCCATTTCCTCTTAAATCAAGAAGGGGACAACGGATTGCTGGGTCATAGGGAAGCTCTATGTCGAGTCTTTGAGGAACCGCCATACTACTTTCCAAAGTGGTTCAACAAATTTACACTCCCACCAACAATGCAGTAAGGTTCCCTTCTGTCCACATCCCCTCATGCATCTGTTGTTATTAGAGTTCTTAATTTTAGCCATTCTAACTGGAGTGAGGTGGTATCACAATATTGTTTTGATTTGCATTTTTTTATGGCTAAGGAGGCATTTCTTCATGTGTGTACTTGCCATCCTTCTTTCCACTTCAGAGAAGTTTCTCTTTAAGGGTTTAAGCACACTTATTTATTGGGCAGTTGTTTCTTTGAAGATTTGTTGTTGGGGGATTTAATTTTTTGAGTAACAGGTATATTTTAGATATGAGACCCTTGTCTGTTGTATGGCTATTGAAGATCTTCTCCCAATCCATGGGCTTTCTATTGATCTTGCTATCTATGACCTTTGCCATGCAGAAGCTCTGCATTTTCATGCAATCCCATTTGTCCAACTTTTCTTTGATTTGTTGTGTTTCTGTGTCTCTTTTAAGAAAATTTTGGCCTATGCGGTATTTACCCAAATGTTCACAAACTAGACCACACAAAAGTACCAACACGACTATGTTTATTGCAGCATTATTTACTATAGCTAAGATATGGAACCAACCCAGATGCCCCTCAGTAGATTAATGGATCAAGAAAATGTGGTATATATACACAATGGAATTCTATGCCTCCATCACAAAGAATGACATTGCCCTGTTTTTTAGGAAATGTAAAGGCTTGGAAAAGATTATATTAATTGAAGTAAGCCAGGCCCAAAGAAACATAGGTCCTATGGTTTCCCTTATTAGCAATATTTAGTATATGTCTGAGTGAAGCAAAAAAGGTCAGATAATTTGATGTTAGGGAAATGAACACTAAGATATGTATACAAATGTTATTTTTTTCTTTCATGCAATTGTTTCTAACACATTTGTAAGATTATTTCTTAGTTGCTTTGTATGTCCCTCCCCCACAGTATAACCCCTGCTTTCACTGTATTTGATGTTGGTATAATTTGTGGAGGGGAAGTGGAAAAACACATCGTTTAAATAGGGATACAGGTGGGCCCATTGCAACAATGAGATGTACAAGTAGTTATGTCAAAAATGAACTTTAAAACTTTGGTGTGGGGGGGGGGCGAGGGTTGGGTGGGGGCGGGGAAGAATGGGAAGGGATGGGAAGCGGAAACAAAGGAGGAGACTACAATGCTTGATAAGAAATGTATTCATTATCTTGCCCATGTAATTGTAAACCCTCTGTAAAGTATTTTCACAATAAAAAAAAGAAGGGGACAAGGATGTCCACTCTCTCCAGTTTTTTTCAATTTAGTATTAGAATACCAAGCTACAACAATAAGACCAGGTGCAAACATACAATCGATCCAAATAGGGAAAGATGAAGTAAAACTCTCCCTCTTTGTAGATGACATGATGTTGTATTTAAAGAATACCATGGAATCCACTCCCAAATTACTCATAGTGATTCAAATCTTTGGCAAAATAACCGGTTATAAAATTAACCCCCAAAGACAATGGCTTTTCTCTAATCCAACAATGAGAAAAGTGTGGCAGAAACCAGGAAAAAAATTCCATCTATAATAGCCCCCCCCAAAATAAAACACCTAGGAATTAATCAAAAAGTGAGGGACCTTTATGATGGAAACTTTTTTGTTTTTTGTCAGTCTTGAACTCTGGGCCTGGGTGCTATCCCACAGGTCTTCAGCTCAAGGCCAGAGCTCTATCACTTGAGGCACAGAACCACTTCTGGTTTTCTAGTGGTTTATTGGAGATAAGAGTCTCATGGACTTTCCTTCCCTGGCTAGCTTTGAACCATGATCCTCAGATCTCAGCCTCCAAGGGTAGCTAGGATTACAGGTGTGAGCCACCAGTGACAAGCTAATGAAAACTTTAAAAACCTGAAAAAGAAAATCAAAACACTACTTAGAAAGTGGAAAAACCTCCCATGCTCCTGGATTGGAAAGATCCACATAGTGAAAATGGCAATACTTGCCAAGGTTAACTACAAATTCAATGTGATACCTATCAATATTCCAACCTCAATGTTCAAGGAAGTAGAAGAGGCAATCCAAAAATTCATATGGAACAATAAAAGACCTCGAATAACAAAAATGATCAAAAACAGAAATAAAAGTGCTGGAAGAATATCAATACCAAATTTCAAACTCTTCTACAACACCATTGTAATCAAACAGCTTGATACTAACACAAGAACAGACTTCAGGGCCAATGGAATATAATTGAATATCCAGAAATGAACCTACAGACCTATAGCCATCTAATCTTCGATAAGGGAACTAAAAATTGGAATGGAAGAAAGACAGCCTCTTCAGTAAATGGTGCTTGCAAAATTGGTTAATCAATCACTTGTAGAAGACTAAAGCTAGATCCTTATATATCACCCTGCAAAAGAATCAACTCCAAAAGATCAAAGACCTGGAGTCAAAGCAGACACTCTGAAAATATTACAGGATGGAATTGGAGAAACTCTAAGTCTCCTTGGCACAGGCCGAAATTTTCTTAAAAGAGACCCAGAAACACAACAAATAAAAGAAAGAATGGACAAATGGGATTGCATGAAAATGCAGTTTCTGCATGGCAAAGGATGAAGCTAGCAAGATCAATAGAAAGCCCACGGATTGGGAGAAGATCTTCACTAGCCATACAATGGACAAGGGTCTCATATCTAAAATATACCTGGAACTCAAAAAATTAAATCCCCTAATAACAAATCTTCCTAGAAACAACTGCCCAATAAATAAGTGGGCTAAAGCCTTAAAGAGAAACTTCTCTGAAGAGGAAAGAAGGATAGCCAGTAGACACATGAAGTAATGCTCAACCTCCCTAGCTATAAAATAAATGCAAATCAAAACAACATTCAGATTCCACCTCACCCCAATTATAGCTATAATCAAGAACTCTAACAACAGATTCCGGATAGTATGTAGACAGAAGGGAACCCTATTGCATTGTTGGTGGGGGGTAAATTGTTAAACCACTTTGGAAAGTATTATGGAGATTCCTCAAAAGACTCCACATAGAGCTCCCCTATTTCCCAGCAATCCCACTTCTGAACATTTACTCAAATGATACAAACATGATTATTTTAAAGCTACCAGCACGACTGTGTTTATTGCAGCATTATTTACCATAGGTAAGATATCGAACCAACCCAGATGCCCCTCAGTAGATGAATGGATCAAGAAAATGTAGTATAAAAACAGAATGGAATTCTATGCCTCTATCAGAAAGAATGACATTGCCCCATTTCTTAGGAAATGGAAAGACTTGGAAAAAAATTAATGAAGTGAAGTAAGCCAGGACCAATTAAACATAGGTCCCATGATTTCCCTTATTTGCAATAACGTATATTTGTGAGACAAGCAGAAACTATCAGATAAGTTGATGTTAGGTGAAATGAACTCCAATATAAGTATTCAAAACTTTGTTTTTCTTGTGATTGTTTCTAACATTTATAAGATGATTTCTTTGTTGCTTTGCATGTCCCTCCCCCACAGTATAACCCCTGTTTTCACTGTATTTGATGTTGGTATAATTTGTGGAGGGGAAGGGAAAAAACAAATCATTTAAATAGGGATAAAGATGGACCCATTGCAACAATGAGCTATACAAGTCGTTATGTTGAAAAATGAACTTTACAACTTTGGCCTGGGGTCAGGGAGGTAGGGGGACACCTGGTGGGGGGATGAGAATGGATGTGAAAGGGAAACTAGAGAGTAGGCAACAATGTTTGATGAGAAATGTACTCATTACTTTGCTCATGCAATTGTAACCCCTCTGTACAGTATTTTCACAATTAAAAAAAAAGCAATATGCTATTCAGAAAAAATATATAGACTTAGGGGCTAGGAAGGTGGCTCAATTGTAGAGCACTTGCCTTGCATTCTTGAGGCCCTGGGTTTGATTCCTCAGCACCACATAAGCAAAAAGAAAAAATCAGCAAGTAGGGCTGTGGCTCAAGTGGTAGAGCACTAGCCTTGAGCTGAAGACCTGAGGGACAGCGGCCAGGCCCAGAGTTCAAGCTGGACTCCCCAAAAAATATATAGAGAGAATTATATGATATAAAAATACTTAAGACTCAGGATCATTGTAGCATTAACAAATGTGTGCCCTGTATCTGTTGGATATATTTTCACTTCTGTTATAGTGTCCTTTGAATTATGAAAGGTTATCAGTTGATGTTATCCGGTTTATTCTTGCTTTCCTTTAGCCATTAATGAGCATCCTGAGCATCTAGGATGACAGGCATGACATATTGGTGCATGTTTGTCTTTCAATATTTTAAGGGTTTTCTTCTTTCGTTTGAATTCAAACATTGTCCTGTGAGTAATACTGCACATTCTCAGACTGTTGTTCTCAAAGATGATAAGCATCTGTTTGATGGGTAATTGTCTTGTTCATTGTGTTTTACATAGTTTTCATTGTTTCTATTGATTTGCCCTTCCTAATTCTTTCATATGATGATTAGAATATTTAATATATGGACTTCAGTTTTGCCTCTATCGAGATTGTAGTAGTCAAGTCAAAAGAATGTTTTAAAAGATTCTTATAGAGACAGCATTGTGAACTTTATACATAAAAACGAAAAAATATTTAGTTGGACAAACAACTCTTGAATACATTTTGACATCAAAATCAGGGAATTCACGTAAAGAATACCATGGAATCCATGAATTTTTGAATTAAGATATTGCTGTTGTTTTGTATTATGAAAATATTTTGTAGGGACCCAAAGGGTGGACTGGCACTTTTGAAATGTAAGAAACTTAACCAAACCATTACTACGTAGAAGAAAAATTAGTACAGCCTGCAACAATTTCAAAGAAGTAGTGATGCATACTTATCCTTTTGGTAATATCAAATGCAGTTTCTTCCAACTTGTTCTTCAGACCCGGTTTGATATAATGGTTCAACAGAAGGAGATAAAGCATATCTTTGCTATTTCTATTCCCAGCAGCAACATGCAAGGGGGTCAAGAGGCCTTGAATCCGGTGAATTTTCTGCATATGATTTTTCACCATGATTTATTTTCTCTTTTTCCATTTTTACTATTTTAAATTATTCTAACCGGAGAGTAGTGAATTGATAGAGAGCAGAGGAAAGATTTTCCCCCTTATTCACAGGTACAGACTGAAAATGAGGACCAGTGGTGTCTTCAAATGCAGCTTATTCTAGGTATGAGAAAATAGGAAACAATGCCTTCTATGTAAATGATTTGGGAAATACCATGATATAGTGTAAGAGAACTCACTATTCAACGTATGAGCTTTAAGAGCTTTCCAATAGATCCATTATTTATTGGTACCCAACATTAGAAAAACTGTATAATGCAGTAATAAAATAGAAGTCCTTCGCGTGACTACTTAAATTCCTTGTTTTTTTTTGAGACACTTATTTTCATCTAAAAAAGTAGGCCTATCTATTGTCTTCAGGTGATTTTGATGATTGAAGATGTTTAATGAGGAGTCAAAATGTATTAGTAATCCTTTGATATCAATTAAATTTCATTTTTTTCTTCTTGGATAATATAATGATCAAAGCAATAGTTCAAAATCAGCAAGCAATAGTTCAGCATCATACTTCCAGTGCAAGTGGATCACCAGTAAGTAATCCTCGATACCATTTCCCACAAAGTTTTGTCACAGATACAATCTGCCTGCCTTTTCTAGCTGCTTTCCTAGCCTGGACCTTTTCTTTCATTGTGCAGGAAAAGTGTGATTCAACTGATGTCAGTCAGATCTGTTCCTAGAATTATCAAGGATTTAGATTCTTTTTTTAAAAATTAGTTGTGGGGCCTAGACTTTGGCCTTAGGCACCGTCCTTGAGCTCTTCAAATCAAGGCAAGAGCTCTACCACTTGAGCCACAAAACCACTTCTGTGGTTCTGTTTATGTGGTACTGATTTGGGAAATTACAGAGCAGAAAGTGAAATGATGCAACCCAAAATATAAAAGCAAAATAAATTAGGATAATTGTGGAGCAACCATATTGTCTATGAGAATGATGAAAGAGAGAGAGGAAGAGAGATACAGATGTGCAATGACCTAGCTAGCCACAAAATCCATGCTTCTGATCAATTTACAAAGCAAATAATTTTATTTTTTATTTGTTAAAAAAGATGGAAATAGAATTTATGTATTTACTTGAAATTAGTAAATATATTTTTAGTGGCCTACATAAAGAGACATAGCTTTGACCAAATTACAGACAAGAATCTTAATCCTTGGGCTGGGAAGGTGGCTCAGTGGTAGAGTGCTTTTCTTGCAGCTTACTACAGTGCAGAGACTACTCTCCAAAAAGGCCACTCATATGAATACTAGGTATGAGGATGAGTATAGCCCACTTCATTGGGAAGCACAGAGTGGACACTTAGACATTGTCCATGAGTTGTTAGCTCAAGGCAGATATTCATGCAATAACCGTGAATGTCTGGACACCCCTGCACAGTGCTTATATGTGAAACATATTGCAACAGCAAACACACATACACACATACACACACACACATGATCAGATTTCTACTTAAGTATTTTTTGTGTATGATCTTAAGAAGAAATTTACATTAGTAACTTGAATTTCTGACAGAACAATATAATCACTATACATCTTGCTTCTATACTCTCAATATTAAAATTGCTATCTAAGTATGTGCAATAGATAAGTATAGGAAAAAGTAGGAGCCACACTGGTGGCTCATGTCTTTATTCCTAGCTAATCAGAAAGACGAAATTTGATGATTGTGGTTTGAAACCAGAGCAAGAAAAAAAGTCCATTAGATTCTCGTTTGAAAGTAACCAGCAAAAGCTAGAAATGGAGCTGTGGTACAAGCAGTAAAATGCTAGCCTTGAGAAAACTAAAACAAAAAAATAACAAATTCTGGGACAGAGCTAGGCCCTGAGTTCAAGCTCTAGTATTAGTATTTAAATAATGAAGGAATGAATTGGTTAATTAATTACCTAAAATAAATTAAGTGGTCACATGTGGAGGGGCAGGTAAAACGAAACAACTATGGTGATTGCATTATGTATTATTTTGTAATAAGGCAAATTATCATTTGTCCTTATCACTAATATTTTATTTGAACTTTTTTGTACAATAAACCATGAATTTGGCATGTGTGTATATGTGAGTGTACATGTGCACCCATGTGTGTTTATGTGTGTGTGTGTGCTGTTGCAATGTTTCTTGCCAATATGAACTGGGTGAGGCTGAAAAGAGGTGTGTTGCAATGTTTTTTATTGATCAGTGTTCTGTCTTGTCATTTCAGTGGAACCACCCTTCTGTACATTTTATTTGTTTATAACATCATCATAATCAGAGCATTTACAACAATAAGTTAGATAAAAGAGATGATTTTCAGCTCTTAGTATATGTTAGGTAAAACGATACACATATAATTAGGTAGTAAGTTATTGCTATAAGATGACTGTCAGTCCAAAATATATATTTGACCTGTTAAATTGGTTATATTTTTAAGAAATACTCATGGAGTGATTTTGATGGACTTGACCAAATAGGTATTACTCTTTGGTTATTTCTGTGAAACTCAAGGTGGATAAACTCTTTCCGGATTTCTGTTGAAAATAACTTTTTTTGTAAGATGGTATCTATTCACACTAAGATAATAAACCCCGTATTTTTAAGGTTTGAATATCCCATCATATTGACTGAAATTCAGTATTGTGGCTATGTTTGTTAGATATATATTTCAAAAAAAAAAAAACCAAAAACATGTGTCACCTCCAGATGGTGGATGCATTTGAAGAAGTTGTTTTGTACATACAAAGGTTTCTTCATTAATAGTTCTTTTGTGGGAGTAACTATCACAACTTTAATAAGGCTTTTTAAATATCGTTTACAATATAAATAACATCCCAGAGTGAGTCTTGCAATTTCTGAAAACCATTTAATTATTTTAGTATTATTTCAGTTCATTGACTATACAACTAGAGACATTTCTGAAATAAATATTGTTAATATCTGAAAATGTAAGTGTGTATATAGGCTTTTTATGCATCATTTTATGAAAAGCCAGTTTTTATGAAACTAAAAGTAATAGAATAAAAGAATGTAAGTGAATTGGGTAACCTAATTATTAGTATAATTTTGCTTTCTACTAGCACAATCCTTTGAAAGTAGATGATGCAGTTAAATTATTTTTTGTGTCACTGTGCTTTAGTTATTTTTAGAATCTTTGTAGTTATAAGAGTGAATTTGTAGTATAAATAAAGGTCTTTTAAAATGATTAGGATTAATCTTGTGTTTTGTGTTCTACTCCCATGAAAATGAGTTATTTTCAAGTGTTAATACTTTATAATTGAATCTTCAGTATCATGAGAAATTTTGAAATAATTTGGTAGTATTGATGTCTTTTTTGGGGAGAGGGGTCCGGTAGTGGGGTCTGAACTCTGGGTGCTGTCCCTCAGCTCTTCAGCTCAAGTCTAGCGCTCTACCACTTGAGCCACAGCGTCACTTCTAGATTTTTTGTATTTGCTTGTGTGGCGCTGAGGAATCGAACCCAGGGCCTCATGCATGCAAGGCAAGCGCTCTACCACTAAACCACCTTCCCAGACCTTCATGTCTTTTTAAACCAATAGTAGTTCACAAGTTGGAGAGTCTTTAATTCATACTTAGGTCTTGGTGTCTATGATTTTTAACCTCTCATTCCTAACATTAATGATAGGTCAGAGTGCATTTTTAGGTATAGGAAAGGTAAAATAATTATCTAAGGTCAAAGGTGATTTTTATATGTCTTGCTTTAATAGCATTTTAAAGTAGTACCTTTCTCTCAAAATGTTGGGTATAAAAAGCGATCAAAGGGGCTGAGAATGTGGCTCAGTGGTAGAGCGCTTGCCTTGCATGCCTGAGGCCCTGGGTTCGATTCCTCAGCACCACATAAGCAAAAAAGAAAAAAGCCGGAAGTGGCACTGTGGCTCAAGTGGTAGAGCGCTAAACTTGAGCTGAAGAGCTGAGGGACAGTGCCCAGGCCCAGAGTTCAGGCCCCATGACCGGACCCCCCCCCAAAAAAAAGCAATCAAAATACTTCTAATGGTAAACAATTTAGTTGAGCTACAATGTGGAAATTATTGGTCCATTAGACCTGCAGTCTGTTTCCATCAGGAATTGGGGAGGTCATTCTTTCAGTAAGACAGAAGCCGGAAGTCTTGGCTCAAGAGCCCCCATGTCATGCATGGGGTTATTAATGGCTCTGAGGTCTTGTAACAACCTCCATTTCCCAGATTTCTTTTTAATTACAAAAATTGGAGCATTCCAAGAGCTACTGGATTCCTCTAAATGTCCTTCTGTAATTGCTCATTTACCAATTGTTCTACAGCCTGTATCTTCTCTTGAGTTAGGGACCACTGATCAACCCACACAGGCTGATCATTTTTCCATGAAATTGCATCAGCAAAGTTCTCATAAGCAGCCCTTATGAAAAATTTTGTACATTAAAGGAATTTGAAGTAACTAATTTTAGTTCCCTGTTTTGCATTATGTCTCTGCCTCATAATATAAAAGGCAAAGAAGATACAATATAAGGTTGAAAATTTCCAAATCTATTTACACATCCCCATTTAAAAATTTTTGAACTTTGAGGAACATTGTTAGCCATACCCAATCCCATTAATGCAGATTCTGTCTTCAAAATTGGCCAGGATGAGGGCCATTCTTTTCCTGCAATACATTTTCGGTCTGCCCCTGTGTCCAAGAGAACTTTAATAGGCTTGCTATCCACTTTTATAGTTTTCATGGGTCGATGCTTAGAAATAGATTGTACCCAGGCCAGAGTTTCTGTGGAACTGAAGCCTCCTGTACCTCAATCGTGTTTTAGGATTTGATTTGGAAGATGGGCATAATTTAAAATTAAGATTTGAGCTATTATTTGATCCTTATGTATTTGTGTATTTTCTTTTAAAGACCTTACCATTACTTTAATTTCCCATTGATAATCTGCGTCAACTACTCTTGGCAATATCTCAAAGTTTTTCTTATAATTTGAGCTTCTACCAATTATCCAGCCCACAGTTCCTTCAATTACAGGACCAGGAACTTGACTGTCTATCAGCTGAACACCATCCATGATAGAGATAATGTAATCTCTTTTTGTTGCCAGATCTAACCCTGCACTTCCTGGAGTAGCTCTTGGAAAATCCCATACTGTAAATGGAGGAGAAAAGGGATTTAATGGAACAGATCCCTTAGGGGACTTTTGTGTAACAGCAGGTGTTTCCCCTCTTTCGTTTACGAGGTGAGGGAGCACCCCTCTTCTCGTTTTTTGTCTCCTTTTCTTCTGCTGTTAGGGGAGTTCCATCCTTATGATATTTTGATCTACACTCATTTTTCCAATGATTGCCTTTCTTACATCATGGACAAAGTCAGGTGCTTTACCCTTTTTATTGTTACTAGGTTTATTTTGCTTTTGTTGACAATCTTTACTCATGTGTTCTGACTGCCCACCTGAGAAACTGACCCCATTTCCGGCCTGAGGTCTTGTCTTATGTAATTTTTGTACATAAGCACTGAACAGTTCTCCTTTCATTGCTGCAGCATATGTTATTCCTTGAATGACTGCTGGTGAGGCATCTATGCATGCTTTAACATAATCTTGCAATGATCCCGTCTTTCTTATGGGTCTTATGAGTTCTTTACATAGTGAATTTGCATTTTCCCATGCCAATTGTTTGAGCAATAGCTCCATTCCTTCAGAGGGGGGCAGTATTCACTGCAAGGCCTCTTCTAATCTAGCCACAAATTCTTTATAAGGCTCATCTTGTTTTTGCTGAATACCAGCTAATTTCATTTCTATACCAACCTTCTTCCAGTTTTTTAGAGATAAGCTTCCCTCCTCATGAAACCTGGGTGAAACCCTCAAAACAAACTCATAAAACTCCACAAGAGGTTTCTTAGAAACATGACTACTGCTACTTTCTAACATATGTTTTAACACAGAGAGAAAGAATTCCTTATTTCTAGACTGAGAATGACCCATTATTTTAAATACCTGCTCATCGTCTTATTCTGATCAGCCTTTATCAGGAAGCCTACAGCGCTTTTCAGGAATTCTGTACAGCTTCAAGCTGCATGTGCTTTTGAGCCCCACGTTGGGTGCCAACTGCAACAGACCAGCTCCGCCAGAGCACTGGGACTGATGGGACAGGGATCTTGGGATAGGTGGGCAAGGAGTGGCAAAGTGACCAACAGACACAGACTCAAAAGAAATGCATCTGATTGTATCTTTATTGAGGATAATTAACATTTTTATACAGTGGGTGATTGTGACATAATCAATTTTTAAGAAAAGCAAAGCATTTATGGGTTACATGGAAATAGATGATTATCCCACCAACTCTTTAAGCTAAGTGGTGCGAGACAAGTCTACCATACTGATTAATACAATGCATCATCTGTTCAGCCTTTTTATGTTTATTAATTAACAAACCTAAGACAGGGCTGTACTTATATTATACTCTTCTTATTTTTTTCATATATTATCAAGTCCCTTTGAAACCATCTTAAAACCCACTTCCAGTTTGAGTCAGGCATTGTCAGTTTCCTATTATTTTAATCCCAATATTTGTTCACATAAATCTCTAATCATCATTTTAAACCATCTTGTTTTTTTTTTTTTTTTTTATAACAAACACCATACTGGTCTAGAGCTGCCTAATCTTTACATAAAATCTAATGAGTACCAAGATACTCTTTTTCCTTTTACATTAATCCGTCTATTTTCATCTTTATAAATTCCTGTATAAGGCAATGGTTCATAGGTCAGCTCAGGAAATATGATGTCACTAACGTTATATTTTGTGAGAAACCACCATCTATTCCTTATAACGTAAGCTGGACCAAACTTAGTCATAACTGTTGGAGGAATCTTTCTACTCCTTTTATTATCAGGGGTCCCTTTTTCTATAACTCTCTGCTTTTAGGATAACTCCTTCTGGTTTACTTTAATTCATTAATTCTGCCTGTTGTAACATATATGGAAATTTTAAATTTCTATATTTACTATGAGTGAACAGCAAAACTGCTTGTGAAGTGGCAGGAGTTTCTGGAGGCAGCGTCACATCAGATGATATATTGATTGGGGCACTGTCCACATCTAATCTTTGGTCCTAGTCTTTAATATTTAGAGAAGAAAAAAAACAACATGCTCTGTTCGTGGATCAATAGAAAAATAGCCAAAACGAGAATAAAAGCAACAAATGTACAACCAAGAAGAATATAGTAAGAATAAAGGTAGAGGCAATAAAGGTGCAGCCAAGTGTATAGGAATCATTGAACCAACACCCCATTCCTGCAGGCATGTTTCCATGAAGCTTATGCTTTGCCTGGTGAGATCTCTCATGCAGACTCGGCAGGAGGTGGCATGGCAGATGGGGTTTGTTATTAATCATGCAACAGATGTGGGATTATGAAACAAAACATGGCTGTCTTTCATCATTACCATATCCCCATGAGGAAGGGATCCTTCACTCTATTCAATTTTGCAGCTGGGGAAAATGAGGCATGGAGAATCCGGGTGACCTACTCGTGACCCCCAGCTCACAGGAAGCTCGGCCTTACTTTTCTGCCATACTCCCTAGGACAGTGGATGCTATGCAGTCCACTTCTTATGGTAGGAAATCCACTGCTTGTCAGTCATGGAGCTTGAGCTTTGGGCCTGGGCACTGTCCCCGAGCTCCTCAGATCAAGGCTAGCACTCTACCACATGAGCCACAGCATCATTTCTGGTTTTCTGGCGGTTTTTGAGGATAAGAGTCTCACAGACGTTCCTGTCCGGGCTAACTATGATCCATGATCTTCACATCTCAGCCTCCTGTGTAGTTAGGATTATAGGCCTGAGCCACTGGCACCCAGCTTAAGTGTAATTCTAGCCTTCTTTCTCTCACTGTCTCTCTCTTACACACAGGAACTGGATGAATGGGTGATGGAGGAGGTGGCCCAACATCCCCATCTGGCTGGAACCCAAGGTGGCCCTCTCATTCTTTATGTGGGCTGTGGGTCAGGAGCTGTGTCGCTCAGCCTGTTGAACCAGCTTCATAAGGTAAGCCCCTCTGTGCCCCAGCTAGACTGTGATGGTTATTCATTGTTCATCCCGTGAGTTCTTCCCCACATCCCTCTGCTAGACCGTTGAAGGAAAGTGGATGAGGAAGTATCACATTGTCCTCCTGCCCAGTACAATCCCGGGCCTCTGACCTTCACCCTCACCTATCTGGCCAGACCCTGATTATAAGGCAATGAAACCACTCTGTGTTTACTACCCTTTGCTGGAGTGTGTCGTTTCAAATAGGGGGGCGGGATGCAGAGGAAAGACCCCAGACTTAACACCTCCTGGGAGACATTTGTTCTTGTAACAAAGCCAAGTCATTGCTGTGGATAAGGAGGAAGGCACCATCAGACTGACACGGAACAATACTCAAAGATAGGTAGGCTATTGAAGTATCAAAGCCACTCATGTCTGCTTCCCACTCCCAACAAGGGGGTTCAGTGTGGGTGGCTCAGTCCTGGGACTAAGGGATTATAAATGGATGGTGGCAGCCAGGAGCTTTGGGAAGTTACAGTCTGATGGTCATGACTCAGAGCCAGCCCGGGCAGGAGAGTCTCTGAGATTCTTATCTCCCATAAACCAACTCCCCCCCAAACCCACACACAAAAAAGCCAGATTTGTTGCTGTGGCTCAAGTGGTAGAGCCTCAGCCTTGAACAAAAGAAGCTCAGGGATAACACCCAGGACCTGAATCCAAGCCCTAGGACTCACACAATAATAATAAAATAAATGAACATTGTACACTTTTTATCTGTCTACCAAGAAAGAGGATTCAGTCTTCTTGCTGGTACTTGTAGCCAAAGGTAAGGGGCTTCCCTTGATGTTCCCCAAAACTTCTCTTTCTCTCCTTTATCTGTCCAGGCTTCGGTTGCAGGACATAATTCGGATCATCCCCCTGGATGTGACCTCAGGTACCCTCCCCCACCAGCCTTCCTTGGGGTGAGTATCCTGGATGCACTCCCTGCTGGGAGGATTAGGCACCAGAGAGATGGGAGTAGGTATCTCGGACACATACCCACACACCCACGCCCACACCCACCCACATTCCCCCCAACACACCACTAGGCCAACTCAGACTAGCCTTTTCCAAAGACAATTTATCTCCTTGGATTACCTGACCAAGGAGAGGAACTTGATCCCCTGGAAATGATTATTTTAACTAGGGCTTGCTAGTTGACAGGAGAAAAATGGGATAAAAAAAAAAGCCTTTGGTACCAATCACTTGGGGCTCAGGCTCACACCTGTCATGCTGGCTACTCGGGAGGCTGAAGATCTGAGGATCACGGTTTGAAGCCAGCCATAAGTTGGAAATCCTGTGAGAATCTACTCTCCATGGAACCACCAAAAAGTCTGAAGTGGAGCTGTGGGTCAAGTGGTAGAGCACCAGCCTTGAGCATGTAAACTCAGAGAGAAAGCTCCCAGATCCTGAGTTTAAGCACACAGAAAGAAATGGCCCCATCTTGCTGCCCACAGACTGCCCAGGCCTCGAGTGCCCTCTTTAGGAGTGTGATATAACACCTGTCCCTGGGTGGTGTATCAGGGCCTTCAGAAATCCGGTGGTGTAAGCCAGGCCTTCCCCTTCATGCACTCTTAACCCACACTGGACAGAAAGCAGAACTTGATAAGGCCAGAAGCCTGCAGAGCAGAGAGGCTCCAGCTCTGCCAGGTGATCAGAATGGGCTTCTTAGAGGCAGCACTTGAAAAGGAGGTCTTGCTTAACAAGGAGGATCTGACAGGAAGCACAGAGAGCAAAGTTGGCACAGATGATGGACAAAATAGCAGAGCATGTTCATTTCCAGCCAGGGATGTTGGTGAGAAGCTAAGTACAGATGTGCAAGACTGTCTGGAGACAGGCCCAATGGGTCACAGAAGAACAGCTATGCAGGGCTGGGATTGTGTCTTAGAGGTAGAGGGTTTGCCTAGCATGCAGGAAACCCTGGGTTTGATTCCTAGGTCCTGCATACACAGAAAATGCTGAAAGTGGCACCGTGGCTCAGGTGGAAGAGTGCTCGTCTGGAGCCAAAGAAACTCAGGGACAGCTCCCAGGCCTCAAGGTCAAGCCCAAGGGCTGCCAATATAAAACAGCTCTCCAAGTGACCTTGGTGATAGCTGGATGGTTTTTCCCTGTGGCTTTTAGTAGATCCATCCATGCTTTGTGTCTCCTTCTTTCAGAAGGGAGCTGGACACTCCTTCTGCCCTGGACACCCCTGGACTATGTTATCAGCAGCCCTTTCAACGTCTTCCACCAGGACATGGAGCAGCTGGCCCCAGAAATCCTCAGGTACCTGTTTGGTGGGGGGGGGGGGGCAGGGGAATACAGGGCAAGACCCAGAACTCCTAGTGGGTCTGATCTGCCCTGGACGACCAGGCCATCCAGAGAAGTAAATGGGAGCTTAGAGAGGGCTAGTGATGTGGAGGGGGCCCTTTAACGCACTTGGACCCACCCAGATTCTGATCCTCCCTTTGCTGTCCCTGAGGGAGGTAGAGGGGTGTCTAGATGGTAGCCTCTAGAGGAGGACTAGCTTGAAATTCTGAAGTACGAGACACCATAAGTCATGTGCAGGTGCCTCACGCCTGTCATCCCATGCCTGTCATCCTGGCCACTCAGGAGGCTGAGATCCAGAGGATCTTATATCTCACACCAGGCCGGAAAGTCCCATGAGAGCTTCATCTCCAATCTGTAACTGGAAGTGGCACTGTGGCTCGAGTGGTAGAACACTGGACTTAAGGAAAATTAGAATTCAGGGACAGTACACAAGTCCTGAGTTCAAGCCCCTCAACCAAAAAAAAACAGAAAGAAAGAAAGAAAGAAAGAAAGAAAGAAAGAAAGAAAGAAAGAAAGAAAGAAAGAAAGAAAGAAAGAAAAAAGAAAGGAGAGAGAAAGAGAAAGAGAAAGAAAAAAAAGAGAGAGAGAAATAGAAAAAATGAAAGAGAGAGAGAGAGAGAGAGAGAAAGAAAGAAAGAGAGAAAGAAAGAAAGAAAGAAAGAAAGAAAGAAAGAAAGAAAGAAAGAAAGAAAGAAAGAAAGAAAGAAAGAAAGAAAGAAAGAAAGAAAGAAAGAAAGAAAGAAAGGAAGGAAGGAAGGAAGGAAGGAGGGAAGGAAGGAAGGAAGGAAGAAAAAAAGAAAGAAAAACACCCCTTCCTTGTTTGCAAGAGATGGTGAAATAGTGGGGGTGCTGTGGTTGGGAGAGCAGGTGCTGTCCTCACTGTACAGACATTTCTAAGAACTCCCCAGGTTTGCCCCAGTGTGAAACCACAGCAGGGTGGGCGATGCCTTACCAAGAACTCCAGATGTCATGGCCTGTCGCAGGCAGGGTGTGGGTGAATGGGAGCAGGAGTGGGATGGTAGTGTCAATTATATGCTCTCCATTCCATGGAAGAATGGTTTTGGATGCTGGTGTCAATGTCTGAAATGAAGGGTTGCCTGTGGTTTGTGGCCTGATGAGTTGGGTTCCCCTGGGTCTAAGAAGGTGGCTGAAGCAGGGCACCACTGGTGGCTCACAATGTGTCATTCTAGAGACTCAGGAGGCTGAGATCTGAGGACTGAGGTTCAAAGCCAGCTCAGGCAGGAAAATCTGTGAGACTTTATCTCCAGTGAACAACCAGAAAGCCAGAAGTGGCACTGTGGCTCCATTGGTGGTGTGCCCACCTTCAGCTGAAGAGCTGAGGGACTGTGCGCTGGACCAGAGTTCAAACCCTATGACTGACAACCAAAAATAAGGTAGCTGAGTTTTCTTCATAGCGGTGTGTACATTTAAGAAATGTCAAGCTAGGGTTTCTCCTATTCCATCCTGTAATGTTTTCAGAGTGTCTGCTTCGAGTTCAAGGTCTTTGATCCATTTGGAGTTGATTCTGGTGCAGGGTGATATATAAGGATCTAGCTTTAGTTTTCTACGTGTAGTTAACCAATTTTGCCAGCACCATTTACTGAAGAGGCTGTCTTTCTTCCATTCTATTGTTTTAGCTCCCTTATCGAAGATTAGATGGCTATAGGTCTGTAGGTTCATTTCTGGGTTGTCAATTCTATTCCATTGGTCCTGAGGTCTGTTCTAATGCCAATACCAATGTAATTGTAACCCCTCTGTACAGTATGTTCACAAATAAAATAAAATTAAATTAAAAAAAAAAGAAATGTCAAGCTGTGTTATGAGCCATTCCAGATGTGTGAGAGGCCCTGAGCTACAGTTGGTCTGAAGACAATATAGCCATCTTCTTGGGGGTGTAATGTTCAGAGTGCTCAGGGACTGCTGAGGCCTTGGGCTACGTGTGTGTGTGTGTGTGTGTGTGTGTGTGTGTGTGTGTGTATGTGTGTGTGTGTGTGTGTGTGTGTGTGTGCGTGTGTGGTCTTTCTCTGTCTACTTCTTGGGCACCTGTTTGATTCTTTCTGACCTCGGATGGTGCCCCTTCTCCATGCTGACCTTGCCTTTTAGCCCCATACCAGGGTCTACAATGAGTCCTAAATTGCCAGAGGCCTACATTCCAGCTTTATTTTGGGATCCAAGTCTAGCCTGTCCAAATTTTGGGCACCTCCAGGGGATTCTGGGTCAGCAGGGCCAGCTGACATAGGGTCTCCCCTGCCTTTTGGGGGTCCTTAGTTGTGCGATGTCCTGTCCTTTTCCTCTTTTGGGCCTCTGGCTGCATGTGTGATTACAATTCAATCTGCTCTCATGTCAAATAGGCAGTGAAACTGCTTTCCACCTATGAAAATACTCATTTTAGGGCAGGGTCCTTCCACCAGGGTGATGTTCCAATGGGCCTGGGTCATCCTGCCATGAGGCTGCCTGGGCCTTGCAGCAGAGGGGGTTCCTCCTTGAGTTAACGGGGCTGGAGGATGCCCCTACCCTAGTTTAAAGACTTCCCATCTAAATCAAATTTGGATCAACAATCCTTTTTCCAATGGTACCCCTTCCTGCACCTGGGAAAGGGTGTAGGGGTTGGTTTGTACCCCCGAGCTGGTTTGCAGGGAGATTGTTTTGAACAGTTCTGCTTAAAGTGGCCCTCCTCTCCGCATTTAAAACAAGTCTCTATCCCTGATGGCCTTGGGATTCCTTGGCTCTGGGATGCCAGACCCTGGGTAATAGCCTCAGTCTTTGCAGATGTCTGAGCCTGTGAAGCTAAAGATAATGATTGGGACTGGGCTGTTGTGTTCCCACATTTTGCAAGACCACCAACCATCTGCTCAGGGAATTCTCTCTCAATCCTGCGCAGGCTGTTTAGTGGTCTACATTCATCCCTTCCTAAACCAGTAGCTTTAAAAACTGATCTTGGAGGTCCCCTGTCGGCAACTTGATGTGAACACTAGAAGCTCACACAGTTTTTGTCTCACTCCTGCTATGGGGGACTCAGTGGGCCCTTCATACAATTTGTACCACATGGCAAATCCTGCCTGCCTCACCTTGTCATGGTATGGGCCAGGTATGGCAGCCTGTTGTACACCAGTGATGTACCCTTCCCCTGCCCCTGTTAACATGGCATATGTAATTGGTATCTCGGATTGAGACTGCCAGTTATATTCCACTCACACTCTGCATTCCTCCTTAAAGAAGGCACACCATTTAATAAACTGAGAACTGGTGAGGACAGCTTTGGCCACATCGAGCCAGTCCTTAGGGACACACGGGTGATAAGCAATGTCCTGTGATAGGTTTTGGGCCCAAGGAGATTTTGGGCCATCCTCCGCCACTGCCTTGCGGAGCTTTTTAAGATCCTTGGCTTCCTATGGATACCATTCCAAGGGTCTGATAGCTCCTGGTGCCAGATTGACCAAATATGCTTAGGGAAGTGAATCCTTTGGCCAAGGGTCCCGGCTCCTGGGTGGCCCTTCCTTTACAGGGCAGGACTCTGCATTGTTACTTCCCCGGCCCTCGGCCCCTCTGTGGAAGATCTGTAGGGGTCCACATCTCCCAGGTCCCTCTGTAGGGCCACATAGGGTGCCATACCTCCCCCCAATTGTGGGAATAGAGTAGGGCCTAAGGACCCTCAGAGGCACCTGAGTCAGAGCGGGTAACCTTCACCCTCGTTTTGACTTCCACTGTGCATGCTTTTATCTGATCACTGCATTCTCAGTTGAATTTGACCAATTCCTTTTCCTTACCACTTCCCCAGTCCTCTTTTACTCCCTCTAGGCCTAATGTTGCCCCCTCCTCCTCCTTCTGTGAGATAACATTACCTATACTAAGGGTTTCACTTACCCTTAGAGACCCGTTAGCCTCGGCCAGAATATTTTCCTTTCATGCCCCACATTGGGTGACAGATGTTGGGTCTTTATCTGTCCTGTGGAAAACCGACTAGGTCTGAGGAAAGGTAAGTAAGCCGCTCGCCCATTCCCCAGCCTCCACTAGCCCTGGAGACAGTCAGAAGCAGCACTGAGTCAAGTCAAGCAGGAACTCATTTATTTCCATGCAGCAAGCACTTTTTAAAGCAAAAAACAACATGGCATGGAAGGGAAGGAAAAGGAACCAACCAATCACTGCAGAGGTCACCGTATCATGCGCTTAAGTTTCTATACTTTCCTTGCTATCTGCAAACTGTTCAAGCACTAATATCACTTTGCCTGGTTGTGGTAGTCAGTCAGATTTTAACATAAACAACTTCTGCTCTGCCCACTCAACTCCCTCTCAGCGCCATCTTTGATGCCCATGTGCCCTACACCTACCATCCCCTCCCTCCCATTTCCACAACTACCTCTCCCTGCCAAGGTCAGTGACTTAATTATTTATTTTTGGCTTGGCATAGGGTTTGAACTCAAGTGGTAGCAACTCTGCACCTTCCCTCACATTGCTATGGATTTACCAAGAACCAGAGTTCAAATCCCAGGCTAGGAAAAAAAGCTGGAAGAAATTCCAAACCACGATGCCTTTTTTTTTTTTAATTTAGTTAATTAATTAACTAATTCGTTAATTTTTCCAACCACAGGGCCTGAACTCAGGTCTTGGCAACTCTGCTTCAGCTTTGATTGCCCTAGGCTCAGGTGCAGCCTCCAGACCCATAGCCGATCCTGGGACCCTAGACCCAGAGTGCTTGCAGGAAGAACAAGAAAAGTGGGACAGCACAAAAAGTGGTGAGCTGTAGAGGGCTGGGGAGTTTTACGATTTTTTGTTTTCACGGTGACCATCCTGGATTTGAATGACACGGTAGCAAAGTGGACCTGACCTGCCATTGCTGATGGCTGGCAGCCTATGAGGGAAGTCATAAGCCAACAATATCAACATAGGCCTTGGGTTCAAATTCTGGTCCTGATACCTACCAATGGCAAGAGATCACAAGAGACTCCTTCCTATGCATAAGAATACCGATTGAAAGAGTAGTTCATGTATCTGTCTAGTCTAAAATTGGATGCAATAATCCTGTGATGCTGATTGATCTTAATTGATAGTTTATTAAGCATGAAAAAATAATATTATTTCAATGTCAATATAATAAATACCTAAGAGTTTGTAGGAATGTAGTAGATACCATTCAATCATAGACAGACTGCTCTGGCACTATTCACCAATATATATTTATTTGTATACCACCATCTGCCTATCCATGTACTGCTGTTTTGGCCAAACTTGGGGCTCCATCTCAGTTCCTGGGAATCCCCAGACAGCTTCATTGGCTAGAGACTGCTGTGCTCACAATCAACCATTCATGAAGTGGGCTTGCTAGGCCCTGAGTTCAGATCCTAGCACTGCCAAAAATTTAATCTTGGATTAAGAAGCCAAGTGTGACACATATTTACTTTTCTGGGAGAGTCCTGAGTGTCAGGCATGATGGAGACCACATCAACAAATCTAGATGCTATGTGATAGGATGTAAACAATGTAATAAATAGTACAGGTGTCATCAGAGTCAATAAAATAAATGGTAAATCAATAAAACAAGAAATACAATGAATAACCACACCAAACACGGTATGTACTGAACATCTATATGGACGTATAAATCCTATACTTAAAATGTATATAAGGAGTATGTTGTGCACGCCTGAGGCTTGAATTCAGCCCCCCTATGAGAAGGCAATGGCAGGAAATCCTGAAATACTGGTTTCTGTACCACAAAGAGTTATGGAATGATATCGATCTCATCCTTGAATGAGTAGTTTTTGCATCATGTGAGTAGGAAATGATTGGCAAGACACATGGGATATCTCTTATTTGTAAAAAAGTGTTGATTAAGCATGACAATAATCATCACATTCATGAAATGGAGGCTTCAGGAAAGATCCAAGAATCAGTAGACACATCTTAGATTGGATTCCATCACTGGTCACCGTCACTCCTACTATATACAAATATGTACTTATGATTGGATGACTGCTGTGTGCCCTCCCCCTGCCTCCGCATTTAGGGGATCCATCTCAGGTCCTGGGAATGGCCTTGTTCCTTAGTGGCTCACAGGCTGGTATGATCACATGGACCCATTCGTCAATTGGGCCAGCTAGGCCCCGAGTTCAGATCCCAGCAGTGCCAAAAGATTCATCTTGATGTCAGATGTTGCACGTGTTTTCCTTTCTTGTGAAAGTCCTGGGACTCTGCTAGGATGGAGAATGCACAGGCCAATGGGTGGCCATGGGAATAGGTTGTCATCCATGTCAGCCCAGTTATACCTGTCATCATATACTCAAGAAAATACATAATACATCCATTAATAGCATACAAAATAGAATAATTACACTAAATGCACAATGCAGTCCACACACAGATGTGAATATACATTCCATGTTGAAATAATGCATTCAGGACTATTGTGGCCTCCCTGGGGCTCAATCTCAGTTTCGGGGAACAGCCCAGCTCCTTAGTGGCTCACAGGCTGGTGTGCTCATGTGGACCCATTGGGCAGTTGGGCCTCCTAGGCCCCGAGTTCGAATCCAAACACTGCCAAAAATTCTCCCTGATATGAGAAGCTCTTCGTTGCACCTGTTTTCCTGTGTTGTGCAAGTCCTGGGTCTCAGCTACGATGGAGAATGCATAAGCAACTCTATACTCAAAGGAATAGGTTGTCATCAAAGTGACCACAGTTATATCTGTCATCCTATACTTAAGAAAATACACAATACATCAATGAATAAGACACAATATAAAGAGAATGGCTACACCAAATTCAAGATGTTGCTCACCCATGTATGGAAATATATATCCTCTGTTTAAATTATGAATTTATAACTATATTGGCCCCCAACAGGGCTGGATCTCAGGTCCTGAGAATGGCTTAGCTCCTTAGTGTCTCACAGGCTGGTTTGTTCACCATGACTCATTCAACATTCCTGCTAGGCCTTGAGTTCAAATCCCAGCACTGCCAAAAGATTCACCTTGATGTGAGAAGCCCATCGATCCACCTGTTTTCCTGTGATGTGAAAGTCCTGAGTCTCAGCGAGGATGGAGAATGCTATATAGGCAAATCTATAGCCCTGGAAATAGGTTGTCATCCATGTCACCACATTTATATCTGTCACCAAACTCAATAAAATACACAATACATCCATGAATATGACACAAAATAACAAGAATTACTATACTGAATGCAAGATGCATACCACACCTGTAGGTAAAGAGAGATCCCAAGTTTAAAAAAGGTGAGTTTGTTAGTTTATCCACTGCTAGGGCTTCAAATCAGGCCCTGGACCGGGCCTGGCATTGCAGTCTTCAAGGATCGTGACCTTCCCCTTCCCCCACACTGCAACAGAGCTACCTCAGTTCAAATCCCAGCACTGACAAAAGTTTCATTCTGTTGCCAGAAGCAAGTCATTGCACATGTTTTCCTCTCCTGTGAAAGTCCTGGGTCTCAACTAGGATTGAGAATGCATAGGCAACCCTATAGCCATGGAAACAGGCTATCATCCATGTCAGCAGTTATACCTGTCACCATACTCAGTAAAATACACAATACATCGGTGCATTAGTCACATAATAAGGAGAAGAAGTGCACTGAAGGCAAGATGCTGTCCACATATGTATGTAAACATAGATCCTGTGTTTAAATTATGAATTTATGGCTATCTGGCCCTCCCTGGGACTCAATGTCAGGTCCTGGGAACAGGCTATCTCCTTCGTTGCTCACATGCTGGTGTCCTCACCTTGACCCTTTCCCCAATTGGGCCTCTTAGGCTCTAAGTTCAAATCCCAACACTGCCAAAAGATGAATCTTTATGTGAGAAGCCCATCGATTCACCTGGTTTCCTGTCCTGTGAAAGTTGTGGGTCTCAGCTAGGAAGGAGAATGCATAGGAAACCCAATAGCTATGGCAATAGGTTGTCATCCATGTAAGCACTGTTATATCTGTCACCATACTCAGTAAATTACACAATACATCCATAGATAAGATAGAAAATAAGAAGTACACCAAGTGCAAGATGCTGTCCACACATCTATGTAATGAATTTATGACTATCTTGGCCCAGCATGGGGATCAATGTCAGATCCTGGGAATGGCCTAACTCCTTAGTTGCTCACAGGCTGGTGTGTTCACCTTGAACTATTCTCCAATTGGTCCTGCTAGGCCCTGAGTTCAGATCCCAGCACTACCAACAATTGGATCATGGAGTAAGAAGCTGAGTATGAAACTTTTTTTCCTTTTCTCTGAGACTCCTAGGTGTCAGGCATGATGGAGAACACATCTGCAAATCTAGATGCCATGTGATAAGATGTCGTCAATACAATAAACAGAATAGGTGTCATTATAGTAAAATCAATGGTAAATAAATGAATAAAACAAAAGTTACAAGCAACAACCCTACCAAATGTGTATAGACTGAACATCCATAGGTAAGTACAAATCCTGTGTTTACAAGGTACACGAATAGTACTTTTTCCAGGGCTGGGGTTTGAAATCAAGCCTAGAGCACAGACCTGACTTTCTTATCTTCAAGTACAGTGAGCTTCCACTTCTTCCAAGGTCCTGAAGATTTACCCAGATCCTGAGTTCAAATCCAAAGCCTGGCAGAATATACGGGGTGATTGCAAGCCAAAGAGCTAGTTTCTTTTAATTTTTTTTTTAAATTTTGCTTAACAGGGCACTTGAACTCATGTCATGGCAACTCTGCCTCAGCTTCGATCACCCTATGCTGGGGTTCAGCCACTGGACCCACAGTTGATTCTGGTATCCTAGATGCCCAGGCCTTGTGTGGAAAAAATGCACAGAAAAAATGCGGTGAGATGGCCTATTTATGTTTTCTTCCTTTGCACAGTGAACCCCTTGGGTCTGAATGACACTGTTGCAAAGGTATTGCTGAACGTTGGGGGACTATTAGAGAAGCCATTGACCCACGTGGCAATGTAGGCCCTGATTTTGAATCCCCCTCCTGAAACCAACCAATGGCAGGAGATACTAAGAGACTCATTCCCACCCATAGGAATAACAATGGAATGATTTCAATGTCACGTTTGAATGAGTTGATCATGAATGATGCTTCTATAAAATTAGACAGCATGATTTCAGGAGTCTGATTTTATTTAATATTTATGAAGCATTAAAAGAATACTATTACTTACAGGAATGCAATAATTTCAGGACACTGATTGATTTACTTAATAGTTTGTTAAGGATGAAAACAATAACATTAATTACATGGAGGCATAATAAATACCCAAAAATTGGTAGGAATGGAGTCTATATAACTGAATAATGGATAGACATCTCTGGTACTCTATAAAGATATATATTTATTAGCATACTACCATCTGCGTGCCAATCTTATTTTGTCAAACCCTGGGGCTCAATCTCAGGTCCTGGGAACTGCCTGTCAGCTCAATTTGCCCCAGGATGGAGTGCTGACACTCACCCATTCATGAATTGGGCCTTGTAGGCTGTAAGTTCAGATGCCAGCATTCCCAAAAAATGAATCGTGAAGTAAGAAGCTGATAATGACACATGTTTTCCTTTTTTGTGTAAGTCTTGGGTGTCAGGTATGAAGTGGAATACATATGCAGACCTATATCCTATGTAATCAATGTAATCACTGTTCTATATGTCATAATAGTCAATAAAATAAACAGTCAATACATGAATAAAACTAAAAATAAAATGAATAACTACACTGAATACAATATGGAGTCTACGTATGTATGTAAATATAAATAATATATTTAAAATGTACACGAATAGGATGTTTTCTAGTGGTAGGGATAGATTTCAGGCCTAAGGAACATACTTGAATTTCTTGACTTCAAGGAGGCAAGCTTCCCCTTCCCATACAGTGCAACAGTGTTACCCAGACCATGAGTTCAAATCCAGTCCTGGCAGAAAACATGGCGCCTTTATACTACATGACACCCAATTCTTAGGTATTTCATTATGCCTCCATTTAATGAATGTGATTTTTTTAAATGCTTCATAAAGTGTTAGATAAACTCTATTAGTGTCCTAGGGTATAATTGTGTATAATTTTATCCTAGAATCACTCAAGAACTGTCCATTCAATCATGACATATATAACATTCCATTGGTATTGATAAGGATAGGAATGAGTTTCTTAGGATCTCCTACCATTTGGAGGTGGCAGGATCAGGATACAAACTGTGGGCTCCAGCTCCCACCACTTAATCCTGAGGATAGGGAACTCACCGCTCTGTACTAGAACATCAGCAAGACCAAGGATTAGGCAGGCACCGGTGGCTCTCAGCAGTCCTCCTTGATACTTACAAGGCTGTGATAGGAGGATCATGGTCAAAGTCACCCTAGGCAGGAAAGTCCTTGAGAACCCTGTCCAACTTGTGTTAACAAAGCCAGAAATAGAGCCGTGTAGCTCCAGTCATAGAGGGCTATCCTTGAGCAAAAGCAGCTCAGATCCTGAGTTCAAGGTCTGGGATTCGCAACAGACATACACAATAATCTGTGCAGCCATCCAGCTAAAGCAGGTCACCCTCTTGTCCCCAACTGGATTGGACAAAGTTTCCTGGGGAAAATGGCTGCTCTCATCTTGACTCTGCCCATTCTGCCTGCATCACAGGATTCCAGCCACATCCCCATTCTTTCATGGTTCTTTCTGACTAATGGGATACAAGAATGGCGGCCACACCCACATTCCATGCTGCCTAGAAGCACCAGGATTCCCTCTGTTTGTTGACACCACTACCAGCAGTTGAGGAAGATAGAGGTGGCTGAGTAGTGGGTAAGAGACTTGAGGCCTAGGAGGAGAGGCCTTGCTTAGCCTCAACAAGTGCCTGCCTGTGCCCTGGCCCCTCCCCTCTTCCCCACAGAGCAGAGTTTCAAACCTGGTGTTTCTGGCTCAGACCCACAGTGCCTCTTGGAGTCCTCCGGCAATGGTGCAATGCTGCACCGCTGGCCAGCTTGCAGCCCTGACCTGGTCCTGGCCCTTTTGTCCTCTGCTCCAGGCCTGAGTATCCGCCATGCCTCCGCCATTGCTGCTCGTCCCACCTAGAGCAGCTCCAACAGCTTCTCCCAGCATTACATGTGAGTGGCCACCAAGCAGGACTGCACCCCGACCCAATTTTCCCCCCTCACCTGGACCCACGCCTCCCCTGTGCCCCACATCTGGCCAGGGCTCTGCCACAAATGCATCCCAGGGGTGGGGGTGGATGTTGACCTGAAGATCCCACCCCCATCCCTAGCAGCCAGTGTCCCAGGAAACGGGAAGATACAGGGTTGGGTGAGGAGTGGGCACCACCGAGCCCCTGGCCTGAAGCAGTGGGAGCCACACAGCAGCACATCTGCACCCTTCTTATCCCTGGTGAGAACCTGGTGGCTTTAGTCAGAGGTGAGAAACAGCATGTCCACACCTGCCTTCTGGGGTCTTTTCCTTTTTTCTAGAGGTAGGGTGTGTTGCATGCAAAAGATAGACCCCCTTGCTGTGTGAGCTCTTGTCTTCTGTGCTCAGTCACACTTTCACCTGAAGAGGGTCCAAGAAAAGCCCAGTAGGGTGGTGAGGGTGCTGGGGGTCAGAGAAGAAGTGAATATCTGGGAAAACACCCCCACACACACATACACACGGCCTTACCCCCCCCACACACACACCAGCTGTAAACATTTCTCACAGGGTGATCACATTTCCCAGCTCTGCCAGCTTCTGCTGGTGCTCTTGGTCCATCTGGTCTCCAACAAACTCAAGAGAGGCACTGCTATGAGTGTGTGTGTGTGTGTGTGTGTGTGTGTGTGAGAGAGAGAGAGAGAGAGAGAGAGAGAGAGAGAAAGATCCAGAAAGAGAGAGACAGAGACAGACAGAGACAGACAGACAGACACAGAGACAGAGAGAGACAGAGAGAGAGAGAGAGAGAGAGAGAGAGAGATCATCTTCTCCTTGTACAGCCTGACTGTGCTCAGGTGAGTGATCAGTTGGCAAATTGAAGTTCCTGCATAGACGAGTCTTCTGTCACCAGTCTGGATGTGTGTGTGGGGGGGGGTGTAGAAATGGGTTGTAACAAGGAGGCTGGATGCTTTGGTAACTTCTACCTGCTATCATTGGGGGTGCATGGTATTCGCAGCTGAAGACTGGGGACCTGGAAGGGTGAGATGCTTGAAGGGGACTCAACACTTAAATTACAAGAACAAGGGATCTGTGTGCCCTGGAGCTGTGTACTCCCTTGGGCCTAGTTGGTGGCAGTGAGAGCTTGGAAGGACTGGGAATGTGGCCTGCAGGGGATGTCTGTCCAGGGAGACAGAGAGCATGGTTAGCACTTAGTAAGGATGTGAGCCCTGCTAGTATGGAGCGCAAAAGAAAAGGTCAGACTCCGGGTCTTCTCATCATGTTGGGCAAAGCCAACCCTATTTTAAATGTTGAGCTTTGATCTTCAGATCTCAGCCTCCTGAGTAATATTATAGACATGAGCCTCTGGCATTGGGCCTCTGGTACTTTTTGGTATATTAGGGTTTGACCTCAGGCCTTTGGCTTGCCAGTAAGGTCATGTGAGCCAAACTTTTCTGTCTTGGGCATTTCCTAGATGGACACTTATATATGCTCAGGATGGGCTGGATTGCGGTCCTCCTAACTCTTTCAGGCATGCACCACCAGGGCCAGTCCTCTGGAGTTGGGATGGTACACATGCAGCACCATGCTCAGTCATTGGTTTAGACGGATTGTACCAAACTCAGTCCATGGCAGCTGATTATTGACCACGGGTGAAGCTCTGGGTTGGGCCTCGACCCTTGGACCTCAATCTCCTCATGGGACAGTTGTGAGGAAACAAGGGATTATAACAGAGGGATCTCTGGAGATAGGCCAGGCACAGGAGGAATGGCAGTCAGGTATGATTCTCAGTAATTCTATGAGCATATAGCAGGAAGATACCGGAAAGGGCTCAGATGGTGTGTGTTATTAATGGTGTGACAGGTGGTATTATGAAACAAAGCATGGCTCTCATTCGTTATTACCCTATCCCCATGAGGAAGGGGACCTTCACTTTGTTCAGTTTTGCAGCTGGGGAAACTGAGGCATGGAGAAGCCGGGTGACCTACACATGACTCCCAGCTGACAGGAAGCTCAGCCTGACTTTTCTGCCATGATCCCTAGGATATTGGGTGCTATTCAGTCCACTTCTTGTAGTGGGAAGTCAATTGCTTGTCATTCGTGGGGCTTGAACTCTGGGCCTGGGCTTTGTACCCAAGCTCCTCAGCTCAAGGCTAGCGCTATACCACTTGAGTCACCGCATCACTTCTGGTTTTCTGGTGGTTCTTTGGAGATAGTAGTCTCACCGATGTTCCTGCCGGGGTTGAATATCTCAGCCTCCTGTATAGTTAGGATTATAGGCCTGAGCCACGGGCACCTGGCTTAATTGTAATTCTGACCTTCTTTTTTGTTCTCTCTCTCTCTCACAGGAACTGATTGAATGGTTGCTAGAGGAGGTGGCCCAGCATCCCCATGAGACTGGAACCAAGGTAACTCTCTCATTCTGGAGGTGGGCTGTGGGTCAGGAGTTGTCTCGCTCAGTCTGTTGTACCAGCTCCATGAGGTAAGCCCCTCTGTGGCTGGCTACACCGTGATGGTTAATCATTGTCCATCTAGCCTTACTGGATTTAGTATTGTGTTCTACGTCCTTTTCTAGCTAAAATTTCTGGCCAAAATTATGATAAATAGTTACGGAATGAAAATGTAATGCCATCTTAAAAAAGTCATTTAGGGCTCTGGCAAGGTGGCTTCATGGTACGGTGATTGCCTAGCATGCATGAAACCCTGGGTTCAATTCCTCAGTACCACATAAACAGAAAAAGAAACACTGGATGTGGTGCTGTGCCTTAAGTTGTAGAGTGTTAACCTTGAGAAAAAAAAGATGAGGAATAATTCCCTAGACCTGAGTATAAGCCCCAGTTTATAAGTACAATGGATGTTTACATAACTTTCCCACACCCTTCCAAACCTCACCCCACTTTCATTTCTTCTAGTTTCATACTATCTGCATTGAATATTATGCCTTCACTCTCTTCCTCCATAACTCTCTTAATTCCTTCCCTTTGACTTCTACTCACATCTTCCAAGTGATAGTTGCCCGGTATTCCTTCTGTTGGATTAAAAGTTCAATTTTATAAGAAATTACACCTTTTAAATACGCCTTTGCAAATAGCATGCTTTGGTTAATGCTGTTGTGTAAATTTACATAATGTCCTACTTTCCAAATACATGACAGAACATGGGTCCTTTGTGTGTCTGGCTCTGACATAGTTTAATTAATATATTTTTAGATCTTCTTTGCAAATGATGTAACAGTCTTCGTAATGGATGGGTGCAATCCAATTGTGTATATGTCCCACACTTTTCTCCAACCATCCTTCCACCAAAGGGCATCCTCCGCCAAAGGGCATCTGGGCTGTTTCCATAACTTGACTATGGTGAATAGTGCAGCAGAGACCATGGTTGTGAAAGTGATTTTACTGTAAACTTTTGGAAGAATTCATCGCTATCTTTCTGGGAACAATCCTCTAGCCAGTTTTCCAGAATAAGCACATCCCTCCCTTCATCTCCATCACAACGTATTGCAAGTCCTCAAAAACACACTACCCCCTACAGGTCTCAATAAGCTAAAACCACATTGTGCCCATATTCTTTCAATACATTTTTTTCATAATTGTACACATAATTTAGTGAGAACCTTCTATGTACTTTCCTAATGTGGCAATGAGGGACATGACAATAGAGTAAAAGTAAGAAATATGCAATTTAATTAGCTATTATCATATTTAAAATCATTTTCAGCTCTAACTCATAGCCTCACTTAATATTATTTTAATCTTTATTTGATTACTTCATCTATCTCCTAAATTATAATAGGTGATCTAAATACAAAGGCAAAGAAGTGTGGTTTGATTTTGACACTCATGTGTGAGGATACACAATATAGGCAAATAAATGGATTGGAATTAATAGGCATTATCCACTTTGTTAAAGTAAAAATGGTCTTCCCAAACTGGTTCTCGCAATTCATATTCCATTCAATAACAAGACACGTGACAATTCCCTTTGTTTTGCTCGTTATTAACTTTTGTTTCCAATTGATTTTATAACGAAGGATAATTTGATAAATCTACTGTAGATACAAAAATATGTTAAAATATTTCGTTCCATATGCATTGATACATACATACACATATATTACACAGGTTATAATGTATAATTATTATACAGGTGATAATTTATAACTTCTGTAACTGTACAATTTACTAAATTATTAAAAACATCAATGGCTCATGCTGGGAATCCTGGTTACTCAGGAGGATGAGATCTGACGATCATGGTTAGAAGCCATCCTGGGCAGAAAAGTCCATGAGCCTCTTATCTCCAAACAACTGAAAGAAAATCAAAATTGCAACTGTGGCTCATAATAATAGAGTGGTAGCCTTGAGAGAAAAAGCTCAGGGATATCACCCAGGCTCTTAGTTCAAGAACTTCAATTTACCGCCCCCCCAAAAAAACTATTTAGTTTACACCTGTGTAAGTAGAGTATTTCCATCACCCAAATGCACATCCATGCTCATTTGCAAGGTAACTCTGTTATGTCTGGAGTACCACATACCATTATCACTTAAGTAGAAAGCATTGCATCATGGATTCACTCTATCTCTGCCATGGATTTTTCTCCACACAAATACTCAAATCTTACAATTATTCCAAATATTTTAAGTCATAGCTTTTTTCTTTAATACTCATAATATTAGAGTTTGAATTGAGTGCCTTGTGTCTCCTAAATGGGTGTTCCTTCCACTTTGTCATGCTCCCAGGACAAATTATCCTGATTAATTTTCAGACAGAATCTGGCTTCCTACTTGTGTATGATCATGGGCTCAGTCCACTTGATGTTATTCTTCCTGGAATTTAGAATAACAGGTGCCTGGCACTGTGTAGAGACCTGTCTGTCCATTCTAGGCTTTAACCACTATCCTCACAACTGTAGACTCCCATATAGTTAGGATTTTCATAAGCATATCATAGCTGATTTTTAAAAAATCTTTGAATTTCCTGCAGGTTCTTGAGTACTGAATTAATTTCTGTTTTATTAAGTTGTTTTGTTTCCTTTGAATGCATGTGTTGAGTTGTTCCTCACTTTTCTTTTTGTTTCTTTCACACAAGTTCTTACATAAAGTGCTGAGAAACCAATTCTTCTTTCAAAAGATAGTCAAGGTGAACATTATTTATTCCAAAGCAATTTCAGTAATATTTAAACACCTTCATATCTATGAATGGCATACAAATGCTAAGCGCTGAGAAGGGTCTTTTTATTTTCACAGCAGTGTTTGGCATACACAGACAGATCATGCATTATATGAAGATAATAAAACTACAGACGCTTGCCAGGAGGAGAAAAATCTGTTATTGTTTGACAGAGGCTTCCCTTCTCATGAAACAAATATGCTCGTTGATGCAGGATTTCACAAAATCATGTTGCTAGGAAGAACCTAAACAATCATCTAATACTACAGAGTTGAGGGAGATGAATTGACTTCCTGAATAATTTACTTTTGGGTCAAATAAATGCAGGCTTCTAAAAAGAGAGTAGACTTTAGAGAAACATGATGAGTTGTATGTAAAAAAGGTGCTTAGCTGATTTTGTTAATTGATAAACTAATACAGGCAATTAAATTACAGCAAGGTAAAAAAATAAAGAACTGCATTTAAATACTCATTTGTGTGTGTGTGCACACACGTGTGTGTACAAACATGCACATGTGCATATGTTCATGCATGCATTCATCATTCCTGAGGCTTGATAATGCCTGGGCACTCTCCCCTAAGTTTCTGTGCCCAAGGATAGTGGTCTACCACTTGAGCCACTGCTCCACTTCTGGCTTTTTGGAGATAATCGAATGCATTTTCATGATTGGATTGGCTTTGAACAGTGTTCTTCAGATCTCAGTCTCCTGAGTAGCTAGCTAACTTATTCAGCCTCTGAGTAGCTAGTTAAAATTCTGCCTGTTCTCTATTCTTCACTACACTTTTATTCTTTTCCTGAGGTAACCACAAGCCTAAGTCATAAATATATATGTCTAATTGCTTTAAAATACTGTAATTGCTTGACATCAGGGGCTCCCATCTGTACTCTTAACTACATAGGAGGCTTGAGAACAGAACCCAGGCCAAATTTTAGTGGACTTCCTTCTCAATCTATAGCTGGATGCATTGGATCATTTACACCATCCTGCACTATCTAGAGACTAACATTGGAAGGACTGCAGTATCCAAGCCAGCCAATTTATGAATCTAGACAAGTTGGTGGGCAACTCTGATGCCATTGATGATGGGAAAGCTAAAAGGACAGATCCGGTGAATGTTCTTGTGGAAAGGGAACCCCTATCCTAAAATTAACCACTGATATGATGCCAGCCAGCAAGAACAATACTGCAGGTTGAAATCCCCACAATTTCCCACAACCATAATAAGTATATACACTAACATCCAAAAACATAGTACAATCTGTTCTTTGCTCTAATATAATCTTTATCTGATTATCATATGATGTGATATAGTAGTTTCTTCATTAAACTTATGATATATTTAAAAAGACCTAGAAAATTCTTTCTCACTTACTAAGTGCAAACGAATGGCAAATTGCCTCATAGCTTACATATTTGACTATCACTAAAAATTCATCTAATGATTATTATAGTAATATATTCTGATTTATTACTTTACTTTGTAACAGATTTTTTAAACATTTTGCTTCTCTGCTGAAGTTCAAGTATTTAAATAGTATCCTCAAAGTATATTCCTTGGGTATTTGGGGCAGTTGTTTACAAAGTTTTTAACCAATGGTTTCTAAGAATTTTTAATTGGTATATTATTTGGTTCATTTTTAATTTCAATTTAATTTTATTGTAAAGGTAATTTGCAAAGGGGTTACAGTTACATAAATAAGGTAATGAGTATATTTCTTGTTATCCCAGCCATCGACTTTTTTGTACACTCAAACAACTACTGATACTTTTGCTGTTGCTATTGATCAATGGGTACTTTTGCTTTCTTTGTTCATGCATTTTTTATTATAAAATTGATATACAGAGGGTTTACAGTTATTGTCAACTAAAGTGTACTACATTTTATTTTCTAAATTTCAAATTTTGAACTTAATTACTTTTCTTTTGTTTCTTTATGGTAATTCTTTTTTCAGAGTTTTGGATTATTTAATTTAATTTTGCATGTTTTTTACACATGCAAATTATTCATACACATATATTTTGTTTTTAAAATATTTAACATGTGAATATTTAAAATTATTTTAAATAAATTTTATATGGTTCGTGAATTATTCATACACATATATTTTTGCTTTTAAAATATTTAACATGTGAATATTTAAAATTATTTTAAATAATTTTTATATGGTTGGTGAATTTAAATAAATTTATTTTCTTATAATTATAAACATATTTTTCCAGGTAACAAATATTTACTGTATTTTCTAGAAGCACATATTTTATTAAGAAAGGTTTCTTTACTTGGTCACTTTTTTGTAAATATTTGTACTTGAATTAAAAAAAGTTTGAGCTGGGCATGGTGATTTGTGGCTTCCATTTTCTAGCTATGTCAGGAATTGCAAATAGAGTTTGTAATTCGGGAGAGCCTGAGAAACTATGATACCTTATAAAAATATCCAGAGTGAAATCATTAGAGATATATCCATATAGAATACTGGCTATTATATTCTAAATCTTGAGTTAAAACACCAGTAACATCAAACTTTTGTCAAAATAAAAGGATACATGTTTTAAAATGTTTATTTAAAACTTGTTTGCAAAGGTTCTCATGTCTTCTATGTCTTAATTTTCAATTTAATTAATCTATGAAAATCCAAATATATTGCAATACTTTGGGGGGGTTCCGTCCTGGGGCCTGAACTCTGGGCCTGAGTGTTGTCCCACAGCTCTTCAGCTCAAGGCTAGTGCTCTACCACTTGAGCCAAGCACGACTTCTGGCTTTTTTCTTTTTGCTTATGTGGTGCTGAGGAATCGAACCCTTGCCTCAGGCATTCAAGGCAAGTGCTCTACCACTGAGCCAACTTCCCAGCCCCATATTGTGATTATTTTATTTCTCCTAAACTTTTAAATAATAAGAGCAATATTATGATTTCATATATGAACCAATTTTTACTATTTGTGATGATTTTCTCTGTTTAATATGATAATATCAATATTCCAAAAGTGTGTATATGGTGTGTGTGTGTGTGTGTGTGTGTGTGTGTTTATGTGGTTTTTGCCAAAGTTTAACCACTGAACTATACTGTTTAGTTATAATATAAATAGTGTTTTAAATTATGACTTTTAAATTTTCATTCCTAATATGTTTTTTCAAAATTATATCTGATACAATGTGATCCATATTCTATCAATGTTAGCAACTTTGTTATTTTGTTAATTAGAATATTTTCACTGCCTTTCCACTTCCAAACTCTTGTGTTTGTTATGGATAAAAGTTTTACTTTGCTTCTTTTCTTTCTTCATTTTTTTGACTTTAGATTTTACCTATTCTTAATCTTATTTCTTTGGAAATTAATGATCATATTTCTATTACAATTTATTTACATTGTAATAGGTCTACAAAATGCTTTATTTTCTATTTTATTGGTTCCCATCTTCTCTGACTCTCAGTCCACATTATTAGGTGGATTTAAAAGAAACTTGATTCAGGACACATTGGTTATTTTCTTCCTTCTCTTCTCTGAAGTCTTTCTGTCTTTTGAAACACAATACCAATGATATACAGCTCCTATGTGGTCCATCATTCTATCCGCTCTCACTCTCCTGTCTAGTACAGCTCAAGTTGTTATCATTCAGTTTTATTATGCTATAGTGTTATCTAAATCTTAACTCAATCCTAAATTAATTTTAGTTGCTTCAAGCATTCTCTAAAGACATTTTTCTCTAGATAATATCTGGGGTCTTATGTTGTAACAAGGTGCAAAATATGAATGACTATCAAACCTCTAGATATCTCTGTAGAATATTGGTCCACTTGCTCAATAAACTCGTATGGTTCAAGGAATACAGGTCAGTCAGTACAATCTTGTAAAATTGTGTAGCTTGAGCCTTCATATTAGATTTGAATCTTGTTACCATGTTTAGTAGTGAAAACAACATAGCTCTACTATAAGAACAAACACATAGAAGAATGTATCAAAAATAAATTCATAGTCTTATGGTCAATAGATTTTGAAAAGGATGCCATGACTTTATGAAATAAAAATAGAATCTTAAATGGGTGTATTGGCACTATTGCCTCTCTAGATTTAAAGAATGATCTTAGACTACTATCACAAACCTTATACAAAAATTTAAAATAAAATTGATTATCAAACTAAATGTGAGATGTAAAAACCTATAAAACATAAATGTAAAAATTCATGATATTGGATCAGTAAAAGTTTCTAAAAATTTGACATAGAAAGCATTAACTATTGTTAAAAATACTTCACAAAAATTGCAGAATACCTAAAAAGATGTTTTCAGTGTTGGCTAAAATTTCTTTTTAAACTACAGATTTTAAAACAAAATGTGATTTCTGTTTATTTTGAGGTATTTTGGTCTTTTTTTTTGGAGTATATACAGAGATAACTCAATCAAAAAGTCTATGTGATAACTGGAATACCTAGGAATTATGCAACACTTATAAGTAATTGATATCCTTTTCTGGAAGAATCTTTTAGCAAATGGCAGAAGACACAAATCTATGCATCTGCATTTTATGAAAGCCATATGTTACTTGCTCAATCCAATTGCTTTTTTCTACTTTGCTAGGAAAAAAGTATTCTCAAGATAGGAGCCAATAGCAGTGAAAAGAAACAAAATAACAATCATCTTGATTTATTTGTGAAAATAACAAATGAACTTAAACAATTCCACTGAAGGGACTCCAATATTAGTATCTATGAAGATGTTCCTGAATGCCAACATCCATTGAATTTTTGGAATTTTAATTTCTCCCAACATATGAAAACTAGAACAAGAAAACAAATATAGTCTTAGAGTGAACCAACCTTGGAATAATATTCTTAATTTTTTGAAATTACAATACAATTGATACCATTAAATAAATTATCCTTTCCTATGGAAATCATTTAAAAATGTTTATCACTTATTGTAATTCAAATACCAAACAAGAGCAATTTTGTATAATCATTAAAAATAACATTTTATTACTACAGTAAAATAGAATAAAAGACCAGTTCCAATATATTATCATCGTTCTTAATTCCTAATCATTACCTAAATATCTGAAAAAATCTAATCATGTCTTTAACATGAATAAATATTCTATATTTTTGCTTAACATTTTCCATGGGTATATATTCATGTTTCTAAGAACTGTTCACAGTAGTTGAAAGATGCTTTTGTGAAATTAATGTGATATATTTTGTTGTTGTTGTTGTTGTTGTGGTTGCGGTTGTTGTTGTAGTTTGAAGGGCGGGGCATTGTCTCTAAACCATTTTATGCTCAAAGCCAGCACTCTACAACTTGAGGCACAGAGCTAATACCTGTTTTTATTTGTTAATTGGAGATAAGAATCTAACAAGTACTTTTCTGTCTGGGCTAGTTTTGAACACAATTCTAAGATCTTATTACCCAGAATAGCTCAAATTATAGGCGTGAGTTACTGACACTTGTTTTGATGTATTTTTTTTTAATTTTAATTATGTTTTAAGATTTTTGTTCTATACATAAATATAGATATATGTAGATATTTCTGATGACAATCTCTAAAAATGTATCTTTCTACACATTATATGTATGTATATATATATATATATATATATATATATTTCTGAAGACAGACTCCCTCTACAAATTTTATGCTACTATTTTTTGACCGTGTTCATTTCAAAGATATACACTTTATTTTCCCAAAAGTTTCCTAGAATAAAATAACTAATATATCAATAGAATGTAGAGTTTAATACTTTCAGGGGAATTTTAGATATACACATGATATTGTAGTAACATTTACAGTATATTACTTAAAATAATTATGTTCAAACTCTTAAATATTTGTTCATAGTGGTGGGGAGAAAGGAATTTAATTCATACTGATTAGAAATTTGCAATGCTTCAAAAATCTATTCAATAATTTGCTATAAGTATATAGTCAAGCTACCTGTTAGGGTTTAATTATTTTTTGTTTCTTTATTTGTTCAAAATTTTAATATGGATGCATGCACAGTGGTAACATTAAAATTATTAATCAAAAGAAATAATCTCAAAATCATAGATACATATCAAACTTTCAATAGTTAGCACTTATAATGTTAATAATAATTTTGATGAAGATTATGATGACCACAGTGTACCCTGATAATGAAAATGTTGTGATTGAAAAGGAAAAAAAACTTTACAGATTTTTGAAGCTAGATTTCCGACATTGAATACATAGTAATAAACAGTGTTGGATTACATAAAATAAGAATAAAAAGAGGTCACTTTCAATATCAAGAAATACAATCACATAAACAAGTAGAGACAGTAAAAACCGTAATGTTATTACTGCAATCTCTCTAATGTATACTCACTTTTCTTGGTGGTATGATTTTCTTATAAATAAAGCCATTTATTTCTACATTTTATTGGACTAAGATGTAGTTTTCAAATTAGTGTAATTAGTTCAAATAACATTCTCATATAGATTCTATTCAATAACCAACGATTTCTAATGATGCATTAAGAGTATGTTCTTCAATACAGCTGTAAACACGTGGCACAATTTACAAAATACCATGTATTTCTATCAGTGAAGGTCCAGAGTCCCTAAGATGAAAGGCACCCAGCTAGGACATTTGCTTTGAATAGAAAGACTTCATAGCACAGACCGTGCTTCAAGACAGTGCATATTCTGGGGCTCCCTTCACTGTTTTCATTGTAGCCTGAGGTTTTTTCCACACCAGGGACTGCTGGAGAAAGTCTGCCTCATTGTTGGAACAGGCAGACAAAAGGCAAACAAATCCATCCGGGCCAATTAGTGAGCAGGAGTGTGGGCAGGCTCTGAAGGCCAGGAGAAAAAAGCCTCTTTGTACCTCAAGCTATCTCTTTCCTCAGTGCTGTTTTGACAGGAAGCCTCCATTTGTGCCAGGTCTTGTGGCAGGCCAAATTCCCTGCACTTATCCTGGCTTTGTTAGACTATGTTCCAGTGTTGAAATAACTTGCTACAATAAATTCAAGAGTACTCCTGGTAGACAACAGGGGAGCTGAACCTAATAAAATAATTCATTATTGGCAACGGTGCCTTCCTAGGTTCTGGAAGCTTGCTAAATCTAAACAAATGTGTAATATCACAATACTTCCTGTCATTTAGGGCTGGTGAAGCTCATGAGGTTTTGAAACCTTTGACCGCTCCTAGTTGGGCCCTGGGTGGCTAGGTTTGTGGGTTGAACAGAGGGCCTTGGTGCTGACCATGAGCTCAGAACAGAAGCTCAGCACTTTACCATTTGGTGTCACAGCTTCACTTCCGGTATCTCTGTGTGTGTGTGTGTGTGTGTGTATGTGTGTGTGTGTGTGTGTGTGTGTGTGTGTGCATGAATGTGTGTGCATGCACTTGTCCTGGAGCTTGAACTCCATAAACATACATGAATTTTCTAGGAAAATGGTCGCTTTGTTCTTTCTTCTTAAAAATAGTGTTCAATATATTGAATCTATGTCAGGTGTAATAAAAAGTGAAACACTGAATTTTAAAGAGTAAGAAATTTAAGTGGATAAGTATTAATGAGAGACAAATTAACCAAGAAAATTAACTAGGAAATTAAAAACTACGCACACAGATCTTTGTGGTGTCAAAGTGAAAATTCTGTACCATTCTGTGTACTTTCTAGAAATGTCATACTTGGCCCATATTTTGTAGGTAATCACTAGATTTTTTCTTAATTCTGTTTAGCACCAAGAAAACATCCTTATTGTCCAAGAGGTCCAGGACCTAGACTGAAGTAAAGTCTTAGTATACATCACTTGTTTTAATAAATAAGCAAAACAATGAGCAATTTTTCCTCAATAATTTGAGATTAATAATCTATATTCAAGTCAATATGAGGGGAAGGGCTTTAGTCAAGAGACTTTAGATTTTCTTTAAAGCTTCTTTGTTGAAGAATCTTAAGAAAAATACTTGAACATAGAGGCCATTAAGAAACACCTGCAGCAGACACCCTGAAAACATTACAGGAAGGAATAGGAGAAACTCTAGACCTCCTTGGCACAAGCCAAAGAATTTTCTTAGTAAAGACCCAGAAACACAACAAATCAATGAAAAATTGAATAAATGAGATTGTTTTAAATTGCAGAGTTTTTGTATGGCAAAGGACATAGCAAGATCAATAGAAAGCCAATGGACTAGGAGAAGATGTTCACTTTCCATACAACAGACAAGGGTCTAATATCTAAAATATATTTGGAACTCAAAAATTTAATTCCCCTCAAAACAAATCCTCAAAGAAACAACCACCACATTAATAAGTGGGCAAATACTTAAAGAGAGACTTATCTGAAGAAGAAATAAGAATAGGCAATAGACACATGAAAAAATGCTAAATTTCTCTGGCCATAGAAGAAATGCAAATCAAAACAAAATTAAGATTCCACCTCATCTCAGTTATAATGACTATAATCAAAAAATCTCCTAACAACAGATGCTGGAGGGGATGGGCCAAAAGGGAGCCCTACTGCATTCTTGGTGGGAGTGTAAAGTTGTTTAACCAAGTTGGAAAGTAGTATGGAGTTTCCTCAAAAGACTACACATAGAGCTCCCTTATGACCAGCAATCCCACTCTTGTGCATTTACTCAAATGATCACGAACAAGGCCATACTAAAGATACCAGCACAACTATATTTATCACAACATTATTAACCATAGCTAAGATATGGAACCAACACAGATGCCCCTCAGTAGATGAATGGATCAAGAAAATGTGGTATATATATACAATGGAATTCTATGCTTCCATCAGAAAGAATGACACTGGAAAAAAAGACTTAGAAAAAAAAGCATAGTAAGGGAAGTTAGCCAGGCCCAAAGAAATATAGAATCCCTTATCATTACTCTCGATGCTCTTTAGAAAGCAAATATATTTCTGTTCCTGAATAAAACAAAGAATTAAAGATTTAGATAAATTACACTGACTGCTGGCAGTGGTGTCTCCTCCAGTGAATGTAAAAATACATTTAGCTGGGCGCCGGTGGCTCACGCCTGTAATCCTAGCTACTCAGGAGGCTGAGATCTGAGAATCGCGGTTCAAAGCCAGCCCGGGCAGAAAAGACCGTGAGACTCCTATCTCCAATAAACCACTAGAAAACCGGAAGTGGCGCTGTAGCTCAAGTGGTAGAGCGCTCGCCTTGAGCTGAAGAGCTGAGGGACAGCGCCCAGGCCCAGAGTTCAAGCCCCATGACCGACAAAAAAAAAAAAAAAATACATTTAGCATGAAAACTAGGATCAGATGTTATGTTAACAATCATCTTTCAAGTGTATCCAGTGAGCTGCCTGTTCCCCAATGCTCTTTTGACTTCTCATAAGGAAGATGGTTTTCTTATGGCTATGAAAGCATAGACAAAGTGTGACTGGCAGTGGTGATTTAAGACATAATCATGTTATGAACTTCCTTTGTGAAATTGGATAGCAATTCACCAACATACAAAGAAGCTGGAGAGTCCTGCAGTAGTAGATTTCTTCTCTTCACCCTGTTGCACAGAGATAGGGGAATTTTCTTGCCATGAATTAGGCAAGAGGAAAACAAGGGACATAAAGAGTGCTTGTGATTCCATTCAACTCCATTTAGAATAAGCAACGAGGCAGAGAAGTATAGGGGGAACACAAGCTGTGGTGACAAGATTTCATCTATAGTTGAAGTGTTAAGGAACCACTCCACTGGCAAGAGTATCATTCTACAGAACAGACCTGAGGGTCTAATGGATGACTTCATCCTTTCAAGCCAGCCCAGACAAATGGAATTAAAGTGTTTTCACTGATGGAATCCAAATAGTGACAGGTTCACCAGATAGCACCATTCCAGGACTCAAGCATCAACCAACACAGATAAAAGAGCTTTGAATTAATCGAATACTACATAGGTGAAGGATTCTGTGTGGACACAATTAATATGGATTTGCTTTCTGAATCAAATTTGCCTCCCTTATATAGTAAACAAAAATATGCTGTCAATTTTAAAATAAGGGGAAAACTGTTTTAATGAACCACATTTGGGAAATAATCAGGCTAAAATGTGAGTTATAATAGGAGTTTGACTTCAGAAATATCCATGATTTAATGTCTCATCCAAGAATTTAACATAAAATTATGTTGAATTCGATGTGTGCTTCCTTGTTGCTCTTTGAATCTTCTCCACCTTCTCATTTAGAATCTGCTGATATCAACTTCTCAGCAATCTTCCAGATATTTTCTTCAGACTAAAATATCTGTTTCCTACCCTCTTGTTCAAGTGTCCATTTCTTGTAAGTGGTCACCCTAGATTACTCTAGAAATCTAGAGTTATGTCTCTTCAGGAAACCTGTGGATGGGACATCCTTCCAGAACCAGGAATGTCCTGCTGCCTATCACCCACGTCCTTCCTGACTAAAACCCATAACAATGGTTTCCTCCCATCACCTCAAAATTAATTGTGTGATGATGAGTGAATGAATGAAGTGCTTATTGAAAATAATTCTTCTCCCAAGTCCTTTCAAAAGTGTTCATTCAGGGCTGGGAAGGGGGCTCAGTGGTAGGTTGCTTGACTTGCATGACTGAGGCCCTGGGTTCGATTCCTCAGCACCACATAAGCAAAAAGAAAAAAGCCGGAAGTGGTGCTGTGGGTCAAATGGTAGAGTGCTAGCCTTGAGCTGAAGAGCTGAGGGACAGCGCCCAGACCCCAGAGTTCAGGCCCCACTACCGGACCAAAAAAAAAAAAGAAGTGTTCATTCAAAGTAAGAGGGAATGTATACATTTTTATTTAAAACAAAAATTAAAGCCATTGTTTTTTTTAGCACCTCATGAATACAGCACTGAAGGAATCTGCTGAGGTTAAGTCAATAATTTTGGTGCCCCACACACACCTGGTGTCCTAGTGACCAGGCTATGTGTTAAAAAAGAAGCTACATTGTGTGTCAGCAATTAAAGTTGAAAACAGCAGAAGAGACTGTAATTAGGGGAAGAATTTAGATTTCCTAAAATAGTGAAATTTCACATGCAGAAAACAAAAACAGCTTTTAAAAACTCCCCAAGAGCAGCAAGAACAGGATATGTGATGGGGGAGGGGAGAAGAATTTTACTAAAATTCTGTCCAGAAGTGACCACATAATGTCGCAAAATGAACAAGTCTTCACACATCAATACATTCAGAAGTCTGTACCCCCATCTATGATGTGGCACAGGACTTACACTGCTTTGCCATTACTACTGCACTGAAAGTGCATTTCTTTTACTGCCTTTTAGGTATGCAGGAGAACAACTTAACTTCCTTATTACTTCCACTCTAGCTGGAGGAGCATTTAGAAGAAACATTGAGAAGCTATTCATTGATCTATTTAGTTTTTAATTTACTGTGTGGTTTTGTTGGCAAAAGTTAACATACTTTTATACAAAAATGTATAAACCCCTAGGAAAATGAAAACAACCTTTTTGCCCCCTATCAACACTCTGACCATTAGCTGTCATGTCCCCACAGGACGGCTGTTATTTAAAAGACTCAAATATTTAGATAATACAATTCTCTCTACTTTAACATTATGCAGTGGCTTTCTGGGGGAGCATTATGTTCTATTTTTCTTCCTTGTTTACTCTTCTTGTTCCTTTAATAGCAAGCCCTTTTTGCCACATACCTCCAGAGCAAGGCTTTTGCCAAGACAGAGATTTTTTTTGCCTTTGCTGTTATCCTCAATTTGGATTTTCTCCCGAACATAGGTTGGCTTATCTCCCTTCATTTCCCAACTTAAGTAGCACTTCTTCTGGGAGTCCCTTTATTGAACTTTTTTTCTGAATATGGAACCATCCATTTTAGTCTCATTTAGGATTGTCCAATTTAATTTCTATCATTAAAAGTCTTTTTTCCTCAAATTATTTGCTGAGTTAACTTAAGACTTCCATTCTTAAGTAACTGAAATTCTAAGAATAAAACCACGCACATAAAAACTATTTTTAAAAACGAGTTAATAAGCCCCTAAATATACCCTAGATTTTGCAAATATTTTGTTATTTACTTTAGGTAGTTCTGTTCTAGATTTCCCGTGAAACAAAAAAATCTACGATCTACCAAGAGCCAAACTGGCATCAACACTCATCTCTCTTCTTTACCACTAATGGTCCAATCACTCAGATATAAGGCGGAAGGATTCAGGCAGCTGTTTTAAGAAGGTGATTAAGGCCACATTAACATCAACAATATGATGGCCTAAGAGGCAGCATTTAATATTTGTAGAAATGCTTACGTATAATGGTAACACTCTAAGTCAAAAACACCAGAAATTTTGTCAGAGGAATGAGAACACCACAATAAAAATGTAGACTGAAACAGAAAACAGCATGAAAGTTGAACATTTGTGTTGCCAGATTTCTCTTTATTGACTCATCTTTGATAAAACTGTAAACGATGCTTTCATTTGTCCCAATTTCTTATAGGTCTCTTAAGTAAATTTCACTCTAGTACCACTAAAACTAACATTTATTTCATGAATACAGAATGTGTTCATTGTGTTCATACTAAGTACTTATTATGTAATTTAACATTTTCAACAGTTTGTCAAGCTGCAAAGTAGATCCTCATGGAAGATTGTAGCCTCAAAGAACCTGAAATCTCCCAGTTGCTAGCTGGTAAAGCCAGTATTTAATCCCTGGTTAATTTGTTGCCTGATCCCATGGTTAACTAATTTAATCGTTTTATTTACTCTCAAGCTGAAAAATAAATTATGATAAGTAAATGGAAAATTGGGCTGTTATCATATAGAGTTAAGTGATAATTCCACTTGTACCTTATATTATTTTCAACCTAAAATACAATAAAAAATTTTCACATTTTGAGCATCTATTAGCCCATAGTACATTATTAATTATATTGTATGTAATCTATTGGCTCATTATGCATGGGCATTCATTTTGACATGTCCATATGTGCATAGAGTGTACCTTGTTTAGCTTTCTCCTTTCCATTTTTTTCCTTCAACCATTCTCCCAGCTTTACAAACAAACCTCAATAAGCTTCATTATTTCATTTTCATACATGCAGGAAAAGAATATCTACCATATTTACTTAAAATAAATTTCAGACTTACTATGTTGCTATATCCTTGTCTGATTTCTTGGTTGACTGAAACTTTGTTAGTGCCTAAACCATTTAGCTTGCATTAGTTTTCCATATAGCTTCTACTTTATGGAGGTATGAGTGGCAAAGATTTCAGAAAAACATATAATTTGCACAAAGTGAGCTATCTACTGATTTTTCAAGGTTATAAGAATAATATGTAAATTGGAGAACAAAATTGGTCTTACCATGTACTTGTCTACAGAAAAGCAAGAACAGAAAAGCACAGAAGATCAAGTGATTGGAGTCATTCCTTCTAAAGGTATAGATTTAAGGAAGAGACTCAAGAATAATATGTACACAATTTTTAATTACAGGTTAGTGTAGGATGATTTTAATCAAAATGATCTGATAGAAAAATGAAAATATCACCAATGTTTGTATAAAAACAGTTTTATAAATTTTGGAGGTTAAATTGATCCATATTCACATCTTGACAATGATATACTCGCCAAGCAAGGCACTGGTGGCTCATACCTGCAGCTATTCATGAGGCTGAGATCTGAGGATCTCATTTCAAAGACAGTGGGGTGGAAAAGTCTGTGAGACTCTATTCTCCAATAAATCACTCAATAAAAGCCAGAAATGGAACTGTGCCTCACATGCTAGCTTTGAGCACAAAGATGCTCTGTGACAGCACCCAGGCCCTGAGATCAAGCCCCAGGGTCAGGAAGATAGATAGATAGATAGATAGATAGATAGATAGATAGATAGATAGATAGATAGATCACCATTGAGTGATTTATCCTCCTGTTAATATTATTGTGATCTTGCTTCATTCTGACATCATGGTGTACTAAAATATCAGATTTCTTTCTGTATGGATGTGATAAGATTGCTTTGCTTGGGCCTGGGGTACATCTCAATGGTATGGTGCTTGCTTAGCATGTCTGAGGCCCTGGATATGAGCACTAGCATTACAAACAAAAACAGAGAAAAAAAAGAAACAGCAGGGGTGGTCAGGCAGGGTAGCTCAAGTGATGGAATGCTTGCTTAGCAAGTGGAAGACCCTGATTTTATAACCCACTTCTGCCAAAGTGAAACAAATCAATGATGACAAAAATCTTCTCAATAATTTTGTGATGAACATATTTGACAATGTGAGCAAATTTCCTAACACTGTTTGCAGCCTATAGTAATACAAAACATTTTTCCTTAGGTCACCTTCATTCTGAATCTAATATATAAGAAGCTAAATTCAATGTTCTCTAAGATGTAAAAGTAAATAATTCTATAATTTTAAGATAACCAATGAAGAAGACAGACTAGCCAGAAGAAATATTATGGAGTTACTCCACTCTAAAGAATGAATATTTTGGGAAGGGAAAAAACAAATCATTTAAATAGGGATACAGGTAGACCCATTGCAACAATGAGATGTACAAGTCGTTAAGTCGAAAAACGAATTTACAACTTTGGGGGGGGATAGGGTGGGTGGAGGTGGGGGGAGTATGGGAAGGGATGGGAAAGGGAAAGGATACTCTCATACACACATGTAATATATCCCAATTAAGCCCACTCTCTCCATTTCTTTCCCTCACAACCACTCCAAACATCCTCTATGCATAACCAAAAGGAAAACTTTAAAAAACTGATCTCACTACAGGAATCTGGCTTGCCTATAAAAATGTGAACCCTAATAGGCTTGAAGGAGGAAATTAAATATTCCTGGCACTGAGGGGGTTTTTGCCTTTGTTAAAGTGAGCACAGTGACACACGATTGGATGTGAAGAGTTGCTTTGTAGGTAAGCAAGCTAAATTTAGTATGGTTCATTTCTAGTACTGTGTTCAATTTATAATCTTGCAAAAATCAATAAGCCAGTTATCTTTTTCATTCCGTCCTTAATATCTTCCTCATGCCATTAATCTGAGTTTAGTGGGCACAGTAGCTTAAATGCATGCTATCTTTAAAGCAATATGATGGCTCTTCCCTTAACTAATCTCTTTACTTGGGAAACATCAGAACCTCTTCTTTCTTGAGACACCATGAAAACATAGGTAATGCCTAGTGTCTTATGGCCCAGATTTTCTCTATGGTCCTCAGAAAGATGTCAGGCCAACTCTGATTTTGTTCTTCAGAGAACTAATAACATTTGTGGAAATGAAGAGGGAATATGGAAACTCCTAGCTACTGGTATTAGAGATGAAGATGAAACAATTAAGAAATAAGCTGCTTATAAGCCAAGTTTCATTGTATCATCAGCTGTTTATTATAGTGTTTATCATATGTCAGAATCGAAATTAAATATGCATGCACTAACATTTTTACATCTTGCATTTTGTTTTAACTCTATATTTAATAACAAAATGCAATTACATTACAAAGACAAATAAGAACAGCATAAGTTATTTGCTTCAGTTGAGAAGGGTTCTCTGGTATAGAGTTCCCAACACATAGAAAGGCTCTTTACTAGCTGGTCACAGGTGGCTCATGCTTGTAATCCTAGCTACTCAGAATGCTGAGAATCCTGCCAGCCGGGCAGGAAAGTCCGAGGGACCCTGATCTCTAATAAACCACTAGAAAACCAGAAATGGCTCTGTGGCTCAAGCGGTAGAGCACTCACTTTGAGCAGAAGAGCTCAGGGACAGTGCCCAGGACCAGAATTCAATCTCCACAACCAAGAAAAAAAAAGGAAAGAAAAGCTCTTTTCTTATTATTATGGGTTACCAGGAGAAAAAAAAAGGCTTGACAGGAAACTGGAAGGAGTTAGTTGGGTTTCTCTAGATAAAGGAATTCTTAGTAGCATTCACAAAACTCACACTTCCATTGTCGAAATCAAGAAACACACCAATGCGGCCCACTGGTCTCTCTATAAAGTGAGGAAGCAATGGAGCGGTGGTAAAGATACTATAATGAATGTTCCCCTTGCCAGAGAAAAGAAGAAAAATGTCCTCAGATTCATTCAGAATGAGGTTGCTCCCTATTGCTGAATTTCTGAAGACGCCCACAGCCCAGGTGGAGAAGCCTTGGACACTGAGCTCCCAGTAATGTTTCCCAGAGCTGAACTCTTGGATTCCGGAAAGAGCAACACAGTTGGATTCTTCATGATTCTGAATCAAATGACAATAGGTGATCTCCACTAGATAACGGTTGAGGTTATCCATCAATCTAGGAATGAGAGGAGGGCTGAGCCCTGGCTTCTTCAGCTGGGGCATGAAGAGCAAGGCACTCTCGCAACTTTCCAGGGTGTCTTCTAAATGCCACAGGAGTTCCAGGTCTGGCTTTTGGTAGGTTTTCATCAGCTCCTGATATATGTTTCTGAGGTTACTGCTTTTCTGAAACATTTGGGTTTCCATTGTCCTGAGTTGCAGAAAGATGACTCTTCCTTTCTCTTTGAGTATCTCCAAAGTCGTATTTCCTCCTCCCGGAGACCCAGATGCAGTGCTGAATAAAAATCTTTGGTCATCTCCCTGTGTAGATTCATGTACCAAACCCACTGGTTGATGATGTTCCTCTTCTCGTATATATTGCTCTGGTTTTCTTGTATTTTCTCCCATATAGTGTCCATTTCCTTTAAAATAATCTTCCGTTTGTCTGCAGTAATACAGTCGACAGGTTGGTGTCTGTGAGCCTCGAGTTCCCGAGACGGAGAGCAGTGAGGACACAGCAGGCTCTTGTCCACTTCACAAAACATCTGCTTGGTCTCCTTGTGTGTGCAGCATGTATGCTCCCCAGAGCTCAGGAATTGTCGGAGGCTGATTTGTCGGCTGATGGACACCAGACTCTGTAAAGCAATGTTGGTTTTGAGCTCTTTTTGCTGAGAGGGTTGCCTGCACACAGGGCACCTGGCTGGAGTCTCAGCTTCTTCCCAGACGAGGCCCAGACACGGTTGACACAAAGTGTGCCCACAGTGGATGGTGACTGGGTCGATAAAGGTTTCCATGCAGATGGGGCATCTCAGCTCTTCCTGGAAGGCTTGGGCAATGTCCCACTCCATCTTTCCAAACAATGAGGATGGAGAGAGCTGATTCTCCTGCTCTGGTCCTCACCACTGGCAAGCTCTCTCCAAGTGCTGTTCCTGGCAAGGCGGTGGGATGTGCGGAATAGCTTGATTCCCTACAGTTCCATTCTTTTTATACTTGGTGGGCAGGCTTAGAGAAGGGTGTGTAGAGAAGGGTGTGCAACTCATTTGCATATCAATTGGAGTTGAGATTAAAAAAAGGCCCCACCCTTTAACTGTTGCTTTCAGTGAATTTCAGGTACAAGTTGGGTTTGTCCTTGTTATAACTATGCTCTGAAAAACCATTGGACTATCAAAGTTTATCTGATTTGGAAAAGGGAAGTGGAGCCATAGAGCAAGGAAGGGGGAAGCAATGCAACAGTGATACTCACTAGACACTGTGTTGGAAATGAGCTTTACAACATGGGTGGGGGCAGTCCTTGGGAACAGAAAGCAGGAGAAAGGGAAGGGATAACACCTTAGAAAAAGAAATATACTTCGTACCTTTCGTATGTTACTAGAACCCTTCTGTGCATCATCTCTATAATAAAATAAAATAATGGTAAAAAAAGAAAAAGAAAAAGAAAGAAAGAAAAAGAAAGAAAAAAAGAAGAAAGAAAGGACAGAAGAAAGAAAGAAAAAGAAAGAAAGAGAATAAAGAATTGTCTCAGCAAGGCAGAAAATATTTCTAGGTGTACCATCAGCCAAAAATCGTCAAGCAAACACACAGAACAGGCAGGCTGCTACCCTATTTATCCCGACTGCCACAGGCCCTGCCCCTCGGCTCAGATCGGCCAACCTCAGGTTCACAATTTGCTCGATATTGGCTAGTTTAAAAAGGGTAAAATGTATTTACATGTGGTGACTTTGAAATATGGTGAAGGGTACACAAGAAATCTCAAAATATACCCACACCCTCTGCTATTTCCGGAAGAGTCTAGGGTGTGTCTTAATCCCATCATGTAAAGAAACCAATTTAAGACCAAAGCATTTCCTCTTTTACACAACAGGAGCCAAACCACCAGACCAAAGCAGGAAATTTTTAGCAAGTTTCTCTGACAATTCTCTTCTCTCTCTTTTTTTTTTTTTTTTACTATTTTTTTCTTTTAACTATTTCAATACTAGTCTCCATGTGATTTAATTCACAACACCCAATTAAAAACATTTTCCAATCCCAAGAATGAGAGATTATAGAACTGATATCTTCACTCTTGCATAGCAAGAAAGCCACTTCTGAACTTTTAATTTGTGGTCCTATACAATGTAGTATTTTTCGAGGTGAAATTACAAGCTTTTTAGAACACATGCTCTTCCCCCTTTTTCCTGCTAGAATAATATCAGGAGCCGTCCAATTTTCCCATGCCATCTTGCTCAATTAATTCAAATGTTCTTGGCCTTAATGTCACCAGGAACTCCTTGAATCCTGAAGACATCTACGTAAACCTGTAGTTCCAATTGAAGAGTTCCTACTTTTTGAAATACTAGGGTGAAAGCATTGAAGACGTCTTATTCTCCCAGGTCAACCAAAACACCAGGTGAGTGCTCTCGTGCTTGACTGTGAGTAATTCCAGTCTGGTCTTATCAGAAAAGTTCCCTGCCACAGGCAGAACGTTCTATTCTGGGCCTGACCAAGAGCACACGCCCTTGGCCCCTCTGGGCCCCCAAGAGACCATATTATGCTTCATATTTTCTGTTTGCTTGTTAAGACCAATATAAGCCTGACCCCTACTCCACCACCTTGCACAATATTCTATCCTGCTGGACGGTTTGCCTGCCCCTCATATGTTGAAGACCAAGTTGGGCCTGTCGGTATTTCCTTTTTCCGAACACAGGTTTAGCTCCATTTGTTCAGAAAAGCCTCAAGAAAATGTGCCCCACAATACTACCGGATATCAGCTGTAGCAATTCTGAGAGGTGGAGTTTCACATCTCCTCAAATGCCTGGCTTTCACTGTACCCAGATATATTTCCCAGGGACTCGACTTCTCCTTCCCTGCCTCGCAAGGCCTGGGGTGAAGTTAACGTTATGAGACAGGAACTTAACCAACATATGTAGCTTTAATTGATCATGAGAGACAACAGTAAGGCTGTCCTTCAGGACTTGTTACCCTAAGACATCTTGCCTTGGAAGCAAAGTTTCAGGCACACTGTACTGACAGGATCTGTGGTCCATCATGGAGAGAAGGGGGACAATATGAGTTCTTGCCCTACCTGTATTTAAAGGGTAATTAGAATATTTTATACATTGCAACCAGGCATTTGTTTGACCAGACCCATTTTCAACAGTTATTTTTAGGAAACTTAGTTATGAGGGAGTCAGAATAAAGAAAGAACAGAAAGGTAACTCAACACACTAGATGAACTTTAACAGAAAGTTGAACAGTAATGACATGGTCACACACACACACACACACACACACATGTGTAAATATATTAAGAAACTTACAACATCATGATTTTCTCCTAAGACTATCCTCTTTTAGGCTCCCTATATTTGAGTGTCTAGAATCCTGTATCATTTGTCATGTCCCATTCTGCTTTTGTTTTTTTTTTGGGGGGGTACAGTTGTGGGGCCTGAACTCTGGGCTTGGGCACTGTCCCTCAGCTCTTCAGCTCAAGGCTAGCGTTCTACCAGTTGAGCCACAGCTCCAATTCCGGCTTTTTTCTTTTTGCTTATGTGGTGCTGAGGAATGGAACCCAGGGCCTCATGCATGCAAGGCAAGCACTCTACCACTGGGACACCTTCCCAGCCCCCCATTCTGTTATAAATCTAACTTTCATATATCACGGAGAATATGTGGCATTTCTCTCTCTGATTTTGACTTTCTTCACTTAATATGATTTGTTCTAGTTCCACGCCATTCCTGATGAATGAGGCTGTGTAAAATTCCATTGCATAGAGCTACCACATTTTTTTGCATCCATTCGTCTATTTGGGGGCATCTGCGTTGTTTCTGTATACTGGCTCTTTTGAATAGTGTGGCAATGAACATGGATGTACAGGAGTATTTATCATATTGGGGTTCATGATGCTTAGGGTAGATGCATAGGAATAGTGTGGCTGGGTCATGTGTTGAGATTTTGGGGAACCTACTGAATGCTTTCCACAGTGGTTGTATTAATCTACATTCCCATCAACAGTGAAGTAGGGTTCCTTCTCTATCTCCCTGCTAGCATTTCTTGTGGTCAGAGTTCAAAGTATTCGCCAGTCTAACTGGGGTAAGATGATATCTTAGGGTTCTTTTGAATTGTATTTCCTTTATGACCAGGGATGATGAATATTTCCTCAGGTGTTTTTTTTTTTTTTTTGCCACACTCACCCCTTCTGAGACGTCTCTCCTTAACTCCATTGCCCATTTAGTGATTTGTTTATTAGTTTTGGGAGGGGTTATTTCTTGAGCAAATTGTGTTTGTTGGGTAGTAGGCCTTTGATATATTGCTGGTAATGATGTTTTCCCAATTGGTTGGCTGTCTTTCTAGATTATTAGCTATGTCCTTAGCTGGTCAGAAACCTTTTTTTTCAATGTAGTCCCATTTGTTGAGTCTCTTTCCTATCCATTGTGCCCCTGGGACTCTATTCAGGAAGTTCCTGCATGTCTGTACCTATGAGTTCTCATGCCGTTTTCCCTTCTTTTACAGTACTTTAGAGATTTGGGTCTGATGTAATCCACTTTGAATTGTTGTTAGTGTGTGGTGACAAGTAGGGATTCACTTTTAGTTTTCTGCATATGTCTGTCAAGTTTTCCCAACACCAATAAGAGGCTATTTTTTTTTAACTGTTTGCCTTTGGCTCCTTTGTTGAATATGACTATAAATATGTGGTTTGATGGCTGCATCTTCTAATCTGTTCCTTTGAGCTATTGAGATGATCATGCGGTTCTTGCCCATGGCTCTGTTGATGTGATGAATTACATTTATTGATTTAGCTATGTTAAATCTGAAAGGAATCCTTCATATCCATCCCAGGGGAGTATGTGGAAGCTGGAGGCAAGCAGACACAGGAGAAAGATTATTATGAGGTTATTAAAGGGGGCATATTTCAAGGAGAGGAAGCACAAAGCATCAGTTCCACTCCAGGTAGCTGGAGAGTCTGGGAGCAGGAAGTGAGGTAGGCGCATGCTCAGGTGAATCTGGACAGAGAGAGGGAGTGGCCAGCTGTTTGGCCAGAACTCCAGGGCAGGGCGGTGCTTAGGTATGGATGGTGCTGAGGAACAAATGTGAGGATAATACTAACAAAATCAGCTTTCATCTTTGAGATGAAGGCTACTTGGTCATAATGTAAGGTTTTTTTTAGCAGTTTCTAGATTTTTTTGGCTAATATTTTATTGAGGAGATCTGCATTAGTGTTCATCAGAGAAATTAGTCAATTGTTGTCTCTTTTTTTTTCAGAGCCTTACCTGATTTTAGGATGAGTATGATATTGCCTTCATAGAATTAGTTTGGGATTAATCCCTCTACTTCTATTTCCCGGAAAAGCTTGTGGAGTATTGATATTAGTTCATCTTTAAAAGTCTCACAGAATGCAGTGGTTAGTCCATTGAGCCTCCGCTTTTCCTTGTTGGAAGACTTCTGATTACTTCATCTATCTCCTTGTATGCTATTTGTTTGTTTAGTTGTTTAGTTGGTTCAGTTTAGGCAGTTAGTATGTTTCTAGAAATTCTGCTCGGTTTTCCTTCTTTAGTGAGTGTAGATTTTGAGTGTAGTACTTTATAATTATTTGGATTTCTTGGGTGTTTGTCATAATATTACCTATGGTTTCTCTTATCTTGTTTATATAAATTTCCTCTCTTCTTTTTATCATTAATCTCACAATTAGTCTGTCAATTTTATTAATTTGTTTTCCAAAATATCCCCAGCTTTTTGTTTCATTGATTTTTTTCTTTTTGGGTCTGGTCATGAGGCCTGAACTCCGGGCCTGGGTGCTGTCCCTCAAATCTTCAGCTCAAGGCTAGCACTCTACCACGAGCCACAGTGCCACTTCTGGCTTTTTTTCTGCTTATGTGGTGCTGAGGAATCAAACACAGGGCCTCAAGCATGCAAGGCAAGTGCTCTATCACTGAGCCACCTTCCCAGTACTTGTTTCATTGACTTTTATGGATAGTTTTTTTTTTGTTTCTGTTTTGTTGATTTCTGCCCTAATTTTTGCTATGTATCTTCAGTTAGTCACTTTAGATTTGAGTTTTTCTTGTTTTTCTAACAGTTACAATTGCACCAGGAGGTTATTTACTTTAGTGTTTCAATTTTTTTCATATGTACAATTAGTGCTATGACCTTTCTAATCAGCATTGTCTTTGTTCTATCCCAGAGGTTCCATTGTGATGTGTTTACATTTTCATTGAGTTGTAAGAATATTATTATTTCTTCCTGAATTTTTTCTGTGACCTGGGTGTTAGTCAGTAGTGTGCTGTTCAATCTCCATGTTTTTGAGTAATTTCTAAAGTATGATTTGCTCTTAATAATTTCATTGATTCCACTGTGTTTGGATATAATGGTAAGATTTATGCCAATCTCCTTGTATTTGCTTAGATTCTTTGCATGTGTGATCTATGTTTGAGAATGTTCCATAGGCTGCTGAGAAGAAGGTGTATTAGGTCATTGTTGGGTAGAAAACTAGATGTCTGTTAAGTCCATTTTTATTATGGTGTCATTTAGTTCAGAGGCTTCTTTGTTTATATTTGTTTGGTTGATGTGTCCCCTGAGGAGAGTAAGGTGTTAAAATCTCCCAATATTATTGCATTTGAGTCTATTTTGTTCTGTAAGGCTGAGAGTATTTGTTTAACCTGTTTAAGCACTCTATTGCTTGGTGCATAGATATTGACCACTCTGAATTCCTCTTCTTGCATCAATCCCTTTATTGGTATGTAATGTCCTTACTTGTCTCTGTATTTATTTTAGTAATTCTACTTTATCAGATAGTAATATGGCTACTCCTGTTTTCTTGCAGGGTACATTTGAATGGAAGATCTCTTTCCAACGCTTTACTCACAGTTGGTTTTTATCTTTGGCTGTGAGATTGGTCTCTTAGCAAAAAACAAATGAATAGATCTTTTAGTTTTAATCCAATCTGCTTTTCTTTTTCATTCGTTGGGGAATTGAGTCTGTTAATATTTGGGGTTATTATAGAAATGTGTCAATTTTCTTGCCATTTACTTATTTTCCTGTATTTTGTTTCTTTTCTTTTCCCATCCTTGCTAAACTTGTCTTGTGGTGGTTTCTGTCTGATATGTTTCTTTCATTTTGTTTGTTTTTTTTTTTTTTCAGATTGTATTCCTCCTTTTAGAATTGTTTGCAATGCCAGTTTGATGTTCATGACTTCTATATGCTTCTGTTAATGGGTGAGATTTTCTCTCTTATGATGGGGAATTACTCTGTTATTATACCAAATAGGTTTTCCATGCCTCTATTAAATTATGCTCCCTCCTTGATTCTAATTATGCATAGATTTGATTTCTTGGCTGCTTTGGCTAAATCTTGGATTTCCCTTTGGAATGTTCTAAGTGTTTTTTTTTTTTTAATTGTGAAAATACCATACAGAGGGGTTACAATTACATGGGCAAGATAGTGAGTACATTTCTTATCAAGCATTGTTGCCTCCTCCTTTGTTTCCCCTTCCCATCCCTACTCCTCTCCATCCCCCCACCCCACGCCAAAGTTGTAAAAAATTCTTTTTTAGACATAACATCTGCCTTCTGTTCCAGTTCTTCTGATTTATTCTTGACTCCTGATATGCTTTTTTCCATTTCACTTATTCTATTAACTATGGCTTCCACTGGTGTTTGCATTGTGGAAAATGGGCCTTTTATGCTATTAATATCAGTTCTCCAAGTATTAATTTCATGTGTTAATCAAGGGTTTACTGTGTTTTTTTTTAAATTTTCTTTGTCGGTTGTGGGGCTTGAACTCTGGGCCTGAGTGCTTTCTCTCAGCTGTTCAGCTCATGGCGAGCGCTCTACTACTTGAGCTACAGCACCACTTCCGGTTTTCTGGTGGTTTTTTTGGAGATAAATTTTCAAGGACTTCCTGCCCGGGCTGGCTTTGAACCATGATCCTCATATCGCAGCCTCTTGAGTAACTAGGATTGCAGGCATGATCTATTGGTGCCTGGCTTAAGAAATCTTGGATTTCCTTTGTCATGTGTTCTTTCTTTTCCTTTTTTAAAAATTTTTTAGCAGGGGAGAGCATGAATGTCATTCCCCACTATTGCAAATTATGCAATTGAGTTTCCCACATTTGGGGAAATCACAGGGCTCAGCACATCTGGATTGCAATGGATAATCCTCGCCCTGGGAAAACCACCTTGGTGATCATGGTATCTCCCCTGCCAGGTAAATATTCATGTCTTCTTTCTCCTATTGATACTTTCACATTTCCCCTTTTATTTCTTTGGCCAATTCCATCATCATTTCTTTAATGGTTCTTTTGTCCTCCATCTCTTCTTCAATTTCACTGGGGTCCTTCCCTGGGTTGTTGTTAGATTTGGGATTTGGATTGTTGTCCTGATAGTCCATGAATCATGTCTTCTTTCACTGTGATTTACACATTTGGGTCCTGGGATTGTGGGGATCATGGCCTGAGCTTGGCCTGCTCACACCAGAATGATGTGACAGCCCTCACTTGCCCCGGGCTAGTTGACACTGGGTAGGACAGCCCATGCCGTGTCACTGGGCCAACAAGCACATGTGCGTGCGCTGTCTCTGGCTGGATGAGAGGAGCTTGGTCCCATCTGCAGTGGGGGCTGGCAAGGTTAGAATTAGGGCTTTGGGAGGGTTGGGTTCCCCACATGGGCACAGGATTTGTTGATGCCTTGGCCCTGGCTTGGGTCTGTCCCCACAAGTGGTCTATGCTTGGCCTCCTATGGCTGGTGGGCACATGTGCATGCTTGATGTATCTGAAGATGAGATCTACCAGAAGCTGTTCCAATGGAAATGTCTGCTGCACAACTATGGAAACAATAGATTCAAGACTCTGAGAGACAGGCATGAGGTTTGTGGAGAGGCAGGCACCCTAGAGGGGAATTCTCTGCTAGCAGCCACAGTGCGATTCCTGGGCTTCTGGTAGGGGCCTGTGCACGCATGAGTTTGGGCTCCTGATGGGGGAGTGCTCTACCAGCACCAGCAGGTGCTCATGATAGGGGGTTGCTTCTCCTGTAGCTGGCACTCATGTTCACTTAGCGACTGCAACTGATGAAATGCTTCTCCTGCAGCTGCCATGCAGAAGCATTTCATGGCTCCTGAAGGGAAACGCTCTGTGGGTGCGGGGACATTTGTTTTCAGACCAGTATTGTTATCCGCTGATAGCCAGGGCTGTTGAGGACACCGAGTCTTGGCGCCCAGCACGTGTGAGTCCCTGTGACCTCCTGCTGGAATCCAACATGTGGGATGTGGGCAGTGAGGAAAGGCTCAGACCTCTTTGACATCTTCTAGTGTAATGTTCCTTCATGGGTTGGAGGGAGAGGGGTCCGTGTAAAGATCTGTGGGTCACCACCAGCTCTGATCACCTGTGGGAGGGGAGGACTTCACCCCAGCAGGGAACTGGTTGTGAGGGTGACCAGCAGTGCTGTGGCAGACCTCTGTGTCTTTGCGAGGAACTCTCAGGTTGGCTCCCATATGCTGGACAGACATGGAGCTGCTCCTGCAGCTCTACTGTTTTAGTTGTGGGCTGAGCCATGGTGACAGGGGAGCTCTCTGGGTATGGGTATTGTGGTGCCTCGCCTCTGGTCTCTTCTGGGTATGGCGTTGTGGGAGTATTCTGTGTTTGCATTCTGCAGTCTGCTGGTTATAGAGCCAGGGCAGCCACATGTTGTTTTCCTAAACTTCTATATTTACCCTTGTTTTATAATGAAGTAGGGATATTAGGTCTAAGTAACATTGTCTTGTCCTCATTGTCATCATGGAGTCTGGATGGTTGGTGGAGGCTTTTTACCCAGCTCTGAAAAGCCTAGAGGGAAAACAGGCCATTCTGGGAATATGCATTGGTGTCATGCTGTTTGGTCCCAAGAGAGCTCTGCTACATAGAATGCTCAACCCTGATTGCTCTCCTAGATGGTTTGTTTTTGATGGGTTGGGTCTTTACCCCAAACGTGATTTTTTTGTCTTTACAAGCTTTGTGCAAGCTACATTATAGTCTGCAGGTCTTTGAGACACAAGTCCTTCTGCAGTCACTTGCTTTCTATTAAAGATTCTCAGTTTGAGCTCTCAAAGTCTGGCTTCTCTGTTTCTCATGAACCAATTTCCATATAACAATTTAATGAATATTTCCAGTTGAACATTCCACATCAGTCTTAACCATAGCAGGGCAGATACTCTCCTTCTGGGGCTTTGTCTCCAAGAGAATGCTGTTTTAAATTCCTCTGTCTCTCTGTCATCACAGAGAGCAAGTAACTTTTTAACCAGGTGTCAAATCCCCATTTCAAGCTTTTAAAAGTAATTTCTTACCTCCAGATCTAGAAGGCACAGACCACTGTCTTCCCTCAGGAGCTCTGGTTACCCAAGTGTAGTAAATCCATCCTTTTCTGTGGTATGAAGTATCTTATCAGTGAATAGCACTAGATCAGCTGGAATTTCATCTTCTTTTAACTCTTGATCAGGATGCAATCTTTAGGCTTACCTTAGTATTTGGGAACTCAAGATGTGGAGTCAGCAGTCCTTGTTGCCTTGAGGGATGAGAAGGCTGAGGAAACACTGAACAGATGTTTTTAGAGGAATTGAGAGAGACCAAAAGACCAGTACAGATAAGGAAGACCATCGATTTGAATCCTGGGTTTACCTTCCCTGAGATGATCCTTTAAGGCCTAAAATCCCTAGGCACACATATGTTCTGATAATATCTCACATTGCTGTGTCTCCCAATGGCTCTGGCCTATGTTCTGTAGTGGAGCTTCTATCAGAGAGATAAAGGCAAGAGCTAGCCATGTGGCATGCGGTGGCAGCTTCAGGCAAATATTACCCTGTTTCTCTGCACTCAATCTCTTGTGAAAATCTGTTACACTTAACACAAACTCACTGGAGATTTCTTGCACAATCCAAGGTTGATTTACCAATCTTTTAACAGACTCTTCTCATTGATAAGCTGAAACATGAACTATCATAATTTCATCAGGAGAATAAGCACTGTTTAAATTAATCTCTCAGCCCACATTTCCCAAAGATATATATCACATTGAATGCATATTTATAGTCCATATACATTGTTCCCTTTTTTCTTTTAATATCTTTAAAGTCTGGTTCAGGGCAAAAAATTCACCAGTCTGTGTAAAGTAATTATTATGCAATCTCTCCAATTTAACTCTTAATTTAACTGAGGGAGGATAAACTAGGAAAGATAAGGTGAGCGGCAGCCAGGGATTTAGAAACAGGGTATTTAGAAAGATAGCACTATCTCCGTTGTTTTAAACCTTGTACTCCTTAATCAGGTGTAGTTTTTACACCAGGGGAAACAAAAGAACAAGAGCTTCTTTCTACATATGACCTTGCCTGCTGTCCCCAATTGGTGTGCTCTAAAAGCTGAGAATGGGCATCATAGAAAAGAGACGTATCCTGGAGAAGGAAACACTTGGAAAAATGGCTCCTCCTGGCAAAAAAAATGCTTATCATGAAATATGGTTACTAGGCCTAAGTAATGCCATCTTGTCCTCTTTACTGTTAGGAAAATGAAGGAGAATGAAAAAGGATTAGAGTGGATTCTCAACAGGCTAAAACTGTTTGTTGCCAGTGAGAAGCATAGATCTTCCAGTGATTGTGTGGATTTGGGGTTTGGTTATATGGGTCTTAACAAAGAAGCCGAAAAAAAAATAGATTATGGTCTCTTGGGTGTTCAAGGCAGTGTCATTGGCCAGGCCTGGAATGGATATTGCTTGGGTTGGAGACCAAGGACAAACTGTAGGCTATGGTCTCTTGGGGGTCAAGACTTGGACAGACTCAGAATAGAATGCTCTGCCTAGGGTAAGTGGGCTTTCAGCTAAGCCAAGTTTGGAGTGGCCTGCTTGCAGATGGGCACATGAGTGCCCACCTGGTGTTTTGCTTGACCTGGGGAAATATGGCAGGAGTCAATCCTTCAGTTTCATCTTGACACCTTAGTATGTAATAGGGAACTTTCACTTCGAAGAACTATAGATTAGGCATAGATCATTCTGAAACCTTCGGGTATATCACGGATTGTTAGGCTGTGGGGAATACTTACTCCTGTTTATTACCCTAGATAACTATTATAACCACCTTGAACATGCTGTAACTGCTCCCTTACTCCCTAACTGACCTGTTTTTCTTCTGTAAACACACTTTATTATTCCCCATACCATACAACATTTGCCCTGATGTGGTTGCTGTCTTTGTAAGTTTTATGCTAGCTACAAAACTGCAAGTTTTTTTGGGGGGGGTGGAATGAGTCTGCTTGCAGTTGCTGGCTTTCTAATAAAAACTCCTGATTTGACCCCTCAAATCGTGGCTTCTCTGTATCTCACCATATAAGACTTAGAAGCCCAGTGCCAAGGGGCTACTTAGGTTCCTTGAAGCCACTGGTTGACAGGAACTACACACAGGAGATAACTTTTGAGATATCCCAGGGCCCCATGTACTTTCCACTGCTCAGAAAGCCAGACTCTGGATGCCTCCCACACCACTAAATCTTTTTGGAATCATTCAGCCGATCTCCAGAGATGAGTAAGATTCTGCTTCCGATTCTGGAGATCCATCTATCTGGACTATGGTGGAAGTGGATCACTTGTAGTCACACCCTCCTCCCCCTACCTCCAACAGCCTCTCTAAGGATGAAATGTCAGCAAAGAGTTTTGGAATTTTCAGGAACTGGTACCAGTCTGCTGTATAAACTCTTATCTTCTGTGACTTTGTTCTTTGGTTTGTGCCTGTTGGTGATTTTTCTTCACCCCTATTTTTCCTTGCCAGACCTTTGGTGAGTTCATTCCTTTCACTTTTCCTTTGGTGAGTTAACTTGTTTTGTTTTCCTGAATTTGGTTTTTGGGGACTATTCTTTGTCAGAAGGTCTGGGCCTGACAAGAAAATTCATTCGATCTCGCAAGACATGTGAGGTCCTTTTGTCTGTCTGTTCCATGCATCCACTGTACTTGCATCTCAGTCTCTAGAGATATAGCTCGTCCCATAGTAAGACTACTGTCCCCCAATGTCTGCTTAAAGACTTAATAAAAGACGGTTTAAGAAGAAAAAGTTAACCTCTCTGTGTAATATAATGTGGCTTTAATATAAGTTGATATAAAAAGTGCTCTAGTCTAAAAAAATTGGTGAAACACAGACTAAGGCCACTGATTAAAATACCTGGTTAAAATTGTGGAGACTATAAAAATAACTCCTAGCAAATTCAGAATCCTTTGTGAGTCAAAATGCCCACTTTGGGTGTAGGATGTGGGTCATTAGACCCATCTTAAGCTTCTATAATGTTTATAAAATAATTTGGGAGAAGTGTCTGGCTCTCCTCTGAGGAATTCCAGTAGGACACTTTCTCTCCCCTAGTAATTTTTGCAGGCCCTCAAGATTAAGGACCTTCTAGGAAGTATTACAAAGTCAGTTCATATGCAAGTGTGTCTCATTACCAAAATTGATTTAAAAGTTTTCTATTCTTTGTAATCTGTTTAAGACTAGAGATTGTGTTGAATTCTGTTTGTGGTTGGTTATTGGAAAAAGTTCATCTTTGTTTTCTAGCTGATCACATAGTTCTATATTGCTAGCAGCATAATGACAGAACTTAGAACACAGTCAGCTCAGAAATTTATTGCAATAAAGAATAAAAAAAACCTATGCCACAGAGAATGGAAATATCAAGAGGCCAACAAGAAACACAAGATCTACTAAGAACAGAATATTAAGAAAGACAACGATAAGAACTCAACTTTACATTAGCATGCTGTATTTAACACTTTTTCCCAAGGGACTAATAGGGAAATGACCAAAGGAGCCTTATTAACTCTGTCTTTGTTCCCTTGCTCTCTGTTCTATTTCCATTTTTGGCAGGTTTCTATGCCTAAGATTTCTGTTGCACTCAACCTTCTTTATTGGAGTTTTCTTGAACACCTTCCCTACTCTAGGTTTCTTGAAAAACCTTACATCTAATCTTCCTTATTGGAGGTTTACTATACAACAAAACCTGGAGATTACCTTGCAAACTAGATGCTCAATCTCCCAAAGCTAGACATGCTTCACAAACTAGATGCCCAATCTCCCAAAGCTGGAGTCATGTTGTAAATTAGATACTTAATTTCCTAGATCCCCAAGGAATACTGTACCAATCAAGGGTGTTGGTGTTTCTTGCCTTGCTTCATGCATGATTTTGCTTTGTTGCCATGGCACTTGCGAGAGTTCCCTTTTCCTGAGAAATCAGGCCTGGAACTCTTTAATGCTTTGCTTGCTGTTAAACTTAGGTATAAGTTAGACCTATTTATCATAATCCTCAAACTGTGCTGTCCATTCAGTCACACCTTCCACCACTCTCTTCTTTCCCAGGTGATCCCATTTTCACTCTCCAAGTTCTTCCCCTTTAGGGATTATTTGTCCACTTCCCACTGATCAGAAAACTTTCAAAGTGTTTACCTTCAATTCTCAGGAAGGCCAAGTAGTTTTCCTTTCTTGGGTATTCTTCTTAAACTTAGATCAGCGTTTGATGCCAATAAATCTCATTATAAATTGTATTACACTAATTAAAATGATTCCTTTGATTATTATATTTTGGCAAGACTGGGATTAAACCCTGAGCTTCATACTTACTAGGCAAGAATTCTATAATTAATCCATGACTACAGCACTTTTGTGCATTGATTATTTTCAGATAGGTCTTAATCTTTGACCAGGTCTCTATAACATCTATAAATCTCCCACTTTATATTTTTTGTCTTAGATGAGACAACTCCCATGCCCAGATTCTTCCATTGAGATACTGTCTCACAGTCTTTTATGTTTTCTGGTCTGGAATTATGAACTTTCTATCTAAGCCTCCTTCATAGCTGGAATATCAAGTGTGCGCTACCACATCGGGCTGTTGATTGAAAGAAGGACTCATGAAAATTTTGCCTCAGTTGTCCTTAAACCATGATCCTCTCGATCCCACAGTAGCTGGGATTTCAGGTCTAACCCACTCCACTAACATCTCATTCAAAAAAAGTCATTCTGAATGTCCTTACACAAGTGCATTCTTTCCTTTAAGTCCAATTCTGTCTGAATCAGGGTTTTGCCCCAGTATTTGTGTATTTTGAGTAGAAATTCTATTATATCTTCACTTCCTCGTTTTCTGATAATGAACAAGGTTGGAACAAATGAATATTTACATATCAATTTAAACTTATCTAATGAATTTTCACAAAATTAAAAATTATATATATTTAAACTTATGTTTAGGTGTGTTATAGTGTAAATATATTACTATTAGTATATAATTATATATTGTATACATATTATATACATATTTAATTACACACTGCACAAATTTCTATATATACATTTGCATTAAAATAATGAAATCCATTCTAAGATGTTTTATATTTGGACTATGATTTATAATTCTCTAAAAAATCATTGTCTCAATATTTTAACAACTATTCTTTGGCTATATGAAAACAAATATATGTATATCTTTGTTTTACATTTTTTATGGTAATAGTATTTGAATTTAGGGCCTCATGGTTGCTAAACCAGCATTTTATCCCCTTACCCTCCTTCCCCCTTTTTTTGGTGCCTGTCCTGGGGCTAACCTCAGGACCCAGGCACTGTCCTTGAGCTTTATTCTCAAGTCTAGCGTTCTACCACTTCAGCCACTTCAGCTCCACTGCTGGCTTTGTGGTGTTTGATTGGAGATAAGAGTCTCACAGGCTTTCTTGCTTGGATTGGCTTTGTACCTCAATCCTCAGCCCTCAGTTTCCTGAATTGCACAGATTAATCATGAGCCACCAGTACCTAGCTTCTCCCAGTTTTTTGAGCCCAGCCCCTAGCTCTTTTTTGCTTTAGGTATTTTGTAGGTAGATTTTGCATTTTTTTCCCAGGACCAACCTCAGATTAGGGTTCTCCTACTTTAGATCTCCCAGGAAGAAGTCCATGCTACCCCACTTGGCTTGGTTATTGAAATGGGGGCCACACTACACTCTCTTAGCCCAGCTTCAAAATTCACCTCTTCAATCTCTGTCTCCCTTGTAGCTGAGATTACAGGTATAAACCACTTCTCCATTACTAAAAATAAATCCTTCCTTTTGATTTAATTAGACTAATTCAACTTCTTTTATAAGTTTTGTTCAAATAGTTGACCTTTAGGCCAGCTGTGCAACAATAAGCCTCATAATTCATGTTTTTAAATTTTCATCTTATGTAGTTTAGTAGGCTGGCTCTGTATCTAATAGTTTTCTCTGGGGTTTCTGAATTGTTTTACCAAGTATATACCCACAGGAATATTTTCACAAAAGATACATGCAGGGAAAACTTTCTGAACAGAATTCTGACAAGAAATTTTTTCTTTCTCCCATTTGAATTTAATAAAGCATGAAATTCTAGAGAAAATTATCGTCTTTCCTCAGGGAGTTTTAGTATTAAATAAGACTGACAAGCTATGTAGACGAGAATGACTTTTCCTAAATATTTTAAGGATTCCTTCTCTTAATTTTGGATGGGAAGCAGAATAGAGCATATCTGGCTTTGTATCTTTTCCTCAGTCATCAAGGCTTTTCAATGTGAAGATGTCTTTTTTGTTTCCCCTAGTTGGAAAATATTTTCCAAATTCTGGTTAATAATAATTTTCGATATATGTCCTATGTCTTTTCATTTGCTAACGTGATTCAGACTGATAGCTGTCATTCTGAGTTCTGAATTGCTCTTCAGTCTCTTTGCTTTCTTACTGTGTCTTTAAATTCTGTTATTTTACCATAGACAATTTCATTTTATAAAGTGTTTTAATTTTTAATCGTCAATAATGTTTCTTCTTAGCATGGTGTCAATGCCTGATGCCTGTAATCCTAGCTACTCAGGAAGCTGAGATCTGTGAATTGTAGTTTGAAATCAGCCCAGACAGAAAAATCTGTGAGAGTCTTATTGACCATTAACCAGCAAAAACCTAGAAGCTGAACGAATGTTTAAGTGGTAGAGTACAAGCCTTGAGGACAAAAGTTAAGCAATACTTTCAGGTCCTGCATTCAATTTCCATTATCAACATCACAGAAAATTTAATGCTGCTTCTTTGAACACCAACAACCAATCTGTTCTTATTTTATATATTTCTTTCCAAGAACTAACATTTTTTACAGTCACTTTTTCCTCTTTCAGGATACTTTTTTTCCATGGCTTATTACTTTTGATGAATTTAAGTTATTTCAATTTTGCATTTATAATGAATAATTGGTTTGACTAACATAGGTAGCTTTCTGATTTTACTTGCCATCCATTGCCTTTTTAACTCATGTGAGTCTCTGGGTAGATTATTTCCCACATCTTTTAGTTAAAGTAGACTGGTACTCAGTTCAGTCTTCTCCAGTTGTCCAAGAGTGGAAGGGGTTGTCTGCCATTAAATCTCGATGTCAAGTCTAAGAATTTCCAGGACAATTATTTCAGTATGCTAATGAATATTTTTCTATCTCCACATTTTTATGGGGGCGGGGCTGGTCCTGGGCTTGAACTCAGGGCCTTGGCTCTGTCCCTGAGCTTGTCTGTACTCAAGGCTAGAGTCTACAATTGAGCCACGGTGCATTTCCAGCTTTTTCTGAGTAGTTTTTTGGAGAGTCTCATAGACTTTCCTTCCTGAGCTGGCTTCAAACTGTGATCCTCATATCTCAGCCTCTTCAATAGCTAGAATTACAGACGTGAGCCATCGGTACCCATGTAAATAACACTTTGAAGTTCTCTTTGGACTTAGAGACTTTGCATGACTACAGGACTTTCAACTCATCACTAAATGTGGAAAGGCGTCCATGTGTAATGCTTAGGGAAGATCACATCAAGAAAGAGCAATAGGTAGCACAGAACCCAAATTAGCCAAATCTAGAATCCAAACTAGGAACAAAATTGTCTGAATAACCATAAAATCTTTGAGCCCCTTTGTTCTGAGTAGCTTGTTTAGGAATCCCTTGGTATTTGGATGTTTTTCTCTTCCTGAAGATAATAGTCCAGGAAGAAAAGTTTTCATATATTAAAGACAAGTAGTTGTCTAAGGTAACACATACTCTTTCCTTGAACACAGTGATCTAGGGAAGAACCAGAGAGATTTAAATCTCCCGTTTGAATAGTTTTATTGTCAATACATCTTGGAAAATAGTCTGTGGAATGTTGATTTTTGTTTTGCATTGCAAATGAAAATACTTGCATTATTAGGTGTCTAGTCATGTGAAAACAAAATTAAAAATTCGATATTATATGTAAAGACATTGAAAATATTGTTTAAGGTAGCTTCGGAGAAGTCCTGTGCAGAAATTCAGGGAGAATTTAATGAATGGAAAGACCTCCGTCTTCTCTCTGCCATGCTCTGGCCACATGGACTTCAGGGCCTCATTTCTTTCTACTCAATGAGCTTTCGAGTCTGCTTCATAAAATGGGGTTCCTGATGCTCAACTCACAGAATTATTGGGGAAAGAAAGGGAAATGAGAAATGGAAAATACTCAGTAGGATCATCGTATATTATTAGGGTTTCTTTATTCTGCATTTTCCACTTTAATTCTTCCTAACATGCAATCTAATTGATAAATCATTTTAAGTTTCTTAAATTATTAATTGCTTCAAATTTGTTAGCAAGTTTTACAATTTTGTGATAATTATTCTATTAACGCAGATGGTCTATGGTGGATCATGCCTATAACCTTGGTACTCAAGAGACATAGATCTGAGTATCACAGTTGGAAGCCAGCCTGAGCAAAGAAGTCCCACTGATACTCTTATTTCCAATTAACTACTCAAAAACTGGAAGTAGTGCTGTGGTTGAAGTTGTAGGGTACTAGCTTTGAGCACAAAGAGGCTTTGGGACAGCACCAGACCCTGAGTTCAATCCCCACAACTGACAAAAAAGTAATGAAAAACTATTTAAGCATGAACAAATTTCATGGACAAACTGAACCTAAAGATTAGAAAATCTATGATGGAATTGAAATTAGTCACTGTGGGAGAAAGCTGTGTTATTTCAGTCCACAGCTAAAATCAATGGAGAAACAGTGAGTTGAAGCCATCCTGACCTTTGTTCAGCCAAATTTCCAACATGGACTGTGAGGTTCATTGCTTTACAACTCAACAGAAAAGAGACAGCCTGGTGTAGGGGATTTGGTGCTTTCTGTGTGGACAGAAATCATGATTGATTTCAGGCCATCAGTGTGATGTTACTTGGTCCAAAGAAATCTTGCCATTAGCAGCATGTGGAAAAGCTACGAGCCAAGGATAGCCTAGCTCAGTCTTTTGTTAAATGCAAAAACGTGAGCAAGTCCATTGGAAGCCATAAAAGGAGCTGCCTTTTCAACTCACATAAAAACACACTATAAAAGTCATTGTTTGAAGCTAAATATTAAGTTAATCAGTCAAGCAGTTAATGAAACGGACAATAAAAATAAATTGATATGTTGTGCTCTCAATCTTAAGACTAAAAAATATGTTTAGTAAACAAAGAAATACAGTTGGTAATATATGACCTTTTCTCCAAAATAGATGGCAAAAATTTGTGTGTGCATGTGTGCTCTGTGTGTGTGTGTGTGTGTGTGTGTGTGTGTGTGCTGATCCTGGGGCTTGAATTCAGGACCTGGGTACTGTTCTCAAGCTTTTGTATTCAAGGCAAGTGCTCTACCACTTGAGCCATACCTTCACTTCTAGCTTTTTGGTAGTTAGAGATAAGAGTCTCATAAACTTTTCTTTCCTGTGCTGGCTCCAAAGTGAGATCCTCAGATCTCAGCCTCCTCAGTAGCTAAGATTACGGATGTGAGCCACTGGCACTAGGCTCTGATAAAGATATTTCTATGTCGGAGAAATCCATGAGAGTCACAGCTTCTCTGGATTTTGTACTACCATGAAATAATTTTCAAAAAGAAATGCATGAGAGATGATTTGCAGATCTGTTGTCTCACTTGATTTCTAGCACCAATTCTCCAAGTAACAGTGATACCTCTTTATGTAAGCAAAATAATGGGCTCAACAACAAGATAAATAAAAAGCCCATGGATTGGGAGAAGATCTTCACTAGCCATACAACAGACAAGAGTCACATATCTAAAATATACATAGAGTTCAATTAATTATATCTCCTACATAAAACCTTCAAATAAACAACCACCCCATTACTGATTGGGCTAAATAATTAGAAAGAGACTTCTCTGGAGAGAAAATAAGAATAGAAAACAGATATATGAAGAAATGTTCAACATCTCTTGCCATAAAAGAAACGCAAATCAAAATCACCTTGACTTCCACCTCACCCCAGTTAGAATGGCCATTATCAAGAAAACAAATAATAATAGATGCTGGTGAGAATGTGGCCAAAAGGGAACGTTACTATGCTGTTGATGGAATTGTAAAGTGGCTCAACCACTCTGGAAAGCATCATGGAGGTTCCTAAAAAGATTAAACATATAAATCCCCTATGATTCAGCAATCCCACTCCAGGAATTTATCCCAATTATCACAAGCAAGGTCACACTAAAGCTAACATAACATTGCAGTATTATTGACCATAGCTAAGGTATGGAACCAACCCAGATGCCTTTCAATAGATGAATGGATCAAGAAAATGAGGAATATATGCACACTGGAATTCTAGACTTCCATCAGAAAGAATGACATTGTCCTATTTGTAAAGAAATGGAAAGACTTGGAAAAAATCATTTTAAGTGAAGTGAGCCAGACTCCCAAAACATAGGCTCCATGGTTTCCCTCATTTGTAACAATTAGATTATGTCTAGGATAGTTCCTAGCACAGGAACACACTAGCTCAGTAGCTATGGACATAGGATCTTATAAAATGATGCCTATCAAAATGAACTCCAAGATATAGAAACAAGAGTTCTATTTTTTGTGTTGACTTTGCTGATATCAATGTATTATATCAAGTTTTTCTTCTTCTTTTCTTTTTTTTTCCCCTTTGGTTTTTTTAAATTTTATTTTATTTTATTTGTGAACATACTGTACAGAGGGGTTACAATTACATGGGCAGGATAACGCATACATTTCTTACCAACCATTGCAGTCTCTTCCTTTGTTTACCCTTCACATCCCTGCCCAACCTCCCCCCTCCCCCCATCCCAATCCTTCCCCTTCCTCCCCGCTCCACACAGACATTGTAAAGCTCGTTTTGGACATGACAACTTGTACTTCTCATTGTTGCAACAGATCCACCTGAATCCTTAAACGAATTGTTTTTCCCCATCTCCACAAGTTATACTGCCATCAAATATAGTGAAAGCAGGGGTTATACTGTGCGGGAAGGACATACAAAGCAACAAAGAAATAATCTTATAAATGCGTTAGAAACACATGCATGAAAGAAAAAACATTAAAATACATATCTAAGGGTTCATTTTCCTAACATCACATAATCTGAGCTTTTCCGCTTGACTCATACATATACTAGATATTGCAAATAAGGGAAACCATGGGACCTATGTTTCTTTGGGCCTGGCTTACTTCACTTAATATAATTTTTTCCAAGTTTTTCCATTTCCTAACAAATGTGGAAATGTCATTCTTTCTGATGGAGCCATAGAATTCCATTGTGTATATATACCACATTTTCTTGATCCATTCATCTACTGAGGGGCATCTTGGTTGGTTCCATATCTTAGCTATGGTAAATAATGCTGCAATAAACATAGTTGTGCTGGTAGCTTTAGTGTGGTCTTGTTTGTAAACATTAGGGTAAATGCCCAAATGTAGGATTGCTGGGTCATAGGGGAGCTCTTTGTGAAGTCTTTTGAGGAACCTCCATACTGCTTTCCAAAGTGGTTGAACAAGTTTACATTCCCACCAACAATGAAGTAAGGTTCCCTTCTGTCCACATCCCCTACAGCATCTGTTGTTAGAGTTCTTGATTGTAGCCATTCTAACTGGAGTGAGGTGGTATCTCAAAGTTGTTTTGATTTGCACTTCTTTTATGGCTAGGGAGGTTGAGCATTTCTTCATGTGTGTATTGGCCATCCTTCTTTCTTCTTCAGAGAAGTTTCTCTTTAAGTCTTTCGCCCACTTATTTATTGGGCAGTTGATTCTTTGAGGATTTGTTGTTGGGGGATTTAATTTTTTGAGTTCCAAGTACATTTTAGATATGAGACCCTTGTCCGTTGTATTGCTAGTGAAGATCTTTTCCCAATCCATGGGCTTTCTATTGATCTTGCTAGCTATGTCCTTTGCCATGCAGAAGCTCTGCAACTTTATGCAATCCCATTTGTCCAACCTTTGTTTGATTTGTTGTGTTTCCAGGTCTCTATTCAGAAAATTTCGGCCTGAGCCAAGGAGACCTAGGGTTTCTCCTATTCCATCCTGTAATGTTTTCAGAGTGTCTGCTTTGACTTCGAGGTCTTTGATCCATTTGGAGTGGATTCTGCTGCAGGTTGATATATAAGGATCTAGCTTTAGTTTTCTACAAATAGTTAACCAATTTTGCCAGCACCGTTTACTGAAGAGGCCATCTTTCTTCCATTCTATTGTTTTAGCTCCCTTATCGAAGATTAGATGGCTATAGGTCTGTAGGTTCATTTCTGGGTTTTCAATTCTTTTCCATTGGTCCTGAGGTCTGGTCTTATGCCAATACCAAGCTTTTTTGTTTACTATGGCTTTATAGTAGAGTTTGAAATTTGATATTGATATTCCTCCAGCAGTGTTCTTTCCATTGAGGAGCGTTTTTGCTATTCGGGGTCTTTTATTGTTCCATATGAATTTTTGGATTGCCTCTTCTATTTCCTTGAAGAATGAGGTTGGGATTTTGATAGGTATCACGTTGAATTTGTAGATAGCCTTTGGAAGTATTGCCATTTTCACGATGTTAACCTTTCCAATCCAGGAGCATGGGAGGTTTTGCCATTTTTTAAGTTCTGTGTTGATTTCCTTTTTCAAGATTTTAAAGTTTTCATCATAGAGGTCCTTCTCTTCTTTGGTTAAGTTAATTCCTAGGTATTTTAATTTTTGTGATGCTAGTACAAATGGAGATGCTTTCCTAATTTCAGCCACACTTTTCTCATTGTTGGCAAACAGAAAAGCTATTGATTTTTGGGGGTTAATTTTATAACCTGCTACTTTGCCAAAGTTTTGAATCAGCTTGAGTAATTTGGGAGTGGAGTCTATGGGATTCTTTAAATACAATATCATGTCGTGTGCAAAGAGGGAGAGTTTTATTTCTTCTTTCCCTATTTGGATCCCCTTTATGTCTGCATCTTGTCTTATTGCTGTAGCTAGGCATTCTAATACTAGATTGAAGAGAAGTGGAGATAGTGGACATCCTTGTCTTGTTCCTGAGTTAAGTGGAAATGGCTTTAGTTTTTCACCGTTAAGTATAATGCTGGCTGTAGGTTTGTCATATACAGACTTTATTGTATTGAGGAATGTTCCATGGATTCCTAATTTTTCCAAAACCTTCATCATAAAGGGGTTTTGGATCTTGTCGAATGCTTTTTCTGCATCTATTGAGATAACCATGTGGTTCTTATCTTTGCTCCTGTTGATGTGATGCATAATATTAATTGATTTGCGTATATTGAACCAGATTTGCATCTCTGAAATGAATCCTGTTTGATTGTGGTGTATGATTTTTTGGATGAGTTGCTGAAGTCGGTTGACAAAAATTTTGTTGAGAAGTTTTGCATCAATGTTCATCAAAGAATGGGTCTATAGTTCTCTTTTTTGATGAGTCCCTGCCTGGTTTTGGGATGAGGGTTATGATGGCTTCATAGAATGTGTTCGGTAGTGAAATTTCTCTTTCAATTTCATTGAAGAGTTGGAGGAGTATTGGTGTGAGCTCTGCTTTGAAGGCCTTGTAGAATTCCGCTGTAAAACCATCCGGTCCTGGACTTTTCTTAGCTGGGAGGTCTATTATTGCTGTTTCTATTTCAATGCTTGATATGGGTCTGTTAAGGTGGTTTAACTCATCTGGTTTAGTTTTGGCATGTCAATTTTTGCTAGGAAAAGGTCAATTTCTGTCAAGTTCTCAAACTTATTAGCATAAAGTTTTGAGAAGTATTCCCTTATAATATTCTGAATCTTGGTTGTTTCCGTGGTGATGTTTCCATTCTCGTCTCTGAGTTTATTTATTTGGGTGTGTTCTCTCATTTTTTTGATAAGATTTGCTAAGGGTCTGTCAATTTTGTTAATTTTTTCGAAGAACCAACTCTTTGTTTTGTTGATTCTTTCTATAGTTTTTTTGGATTCTAATTCATTTAATTCTGATTTAATTTTAATTATTTCTTTCCATCTACTGGATTGGGGTTTATCTTGTTGCTCTTTTTCAAGGAGGTGTAGATGTGTAATTAAATTGTTGGTACAGATTTCTCCAATTTGTTGATGTAGGAGCGCAGTGCTATAAACTTGCCTCTGAGTACTGCCTTTGCTGTGTCCCAGAGGAGCTGGTAATTTGGTGTTCATTTATGTTGAATAGCATGAACATTTGAATTTCCTTTCTAATATGTTCCATGACCCACTCGTGATTCAGCAGTATGTTCAGCCTCCATATGTTTCTGGACTTTCTTTGGTGGCTTTTGGTGTTGAGTTCTCATTTTATTCCCTTGTGGTCAGAGCGAATGCAAGGTATAACTTCAATGTTTCTGGATTTAGACAAGTTTACTTTGTGGCCTAAAATGTAGTCTATTTTAGAAAATGTTCCATGTGCTGCTGAGAAAAACGTGTATTCTGATGCTGCTGGGTGAAATGTTCGGTAGATATGTGTTAAATCTAGTTGATCTATGCAGCTGTTTAAATCTGCAGTTTCTCTGTTGAGTTTTTGCAGAGTTGATCTATCTAGTGGGGAGAGTGGTGTGTTAAAATCCCCAACAATTAATGTCTTTGGATTTATATAGGATTTGAGGGAAAGTAATGTTTCTTGGATGAATTTGGGTGCTCCATTGTTTGGCGAGTGGATATTTAGAATTTTAATATCCTCCTGAAGTAGAGATCCCTTAATTAGTATGTAGCGACCTTCTTTATCTCTTCTCACGAATCTTAATTTGAAGTCTATTTTATCTGATATAGGATTGCAACTCCTGCCTGTTTAAGCGGCCGTTTGCTTGCTAGATTTTGTTCCAACCTTTAACATTGAAAATGTGTTTGTTTTTACGGGCAAGATGTGACTCCTGAAGGCAGCAGATAGAAGCGTCTTGTTTTTTAATCCAACTAGACAGTCTATGTCGCTTAATTGGAGAGTTCAGTCCGTTAACGTTAAGAGAAAGGACTGAGAGGTATTTGGGAGTTCCCGCCATGTTATCCACCTTCTTGGGGGCTGCGAAAACTGGGTTCTTCCTATGGTTCTTGGATTCTCAGTTTGGTGCATTCCAGGCTCTTCTTGCTTTGATTGTCTCTGCTGAGAAATCTGAGGTGATTCTAATTGGTTTCCCTTTATAGGTGATTATCCTTTTCTTCTTGAGGGCTTTAAGGATGTTTACCTTGGTCTGAGTTGATCCTGTGTAGATTATAATGTAACGGTGGGATGTCCTATTCTGGTCTGGTATGTTTGGAGTTCTAAAAGCTTCTTGTATCTGAATAGGCCTATCTTTTTGCATGTTTGGGAAGTTCTTTGCTGTTAAACAAATTTCCTTGACCATTAACTTCTGTTTCAAGGTGCTCTTCTACACTCATTATCCTTAGATTAGGCCTTCTGATGGTGATTTCCAAGTGTTGGATAGATCTATCATATTTCTTAGACTTGTCTTGGATGGTTGTATGTTCTTTCTCTATAATATCTAGGCTGTCTTCAATCCCTGAGATTCGATCCTCTGCATGGTCTAACCTGATGTCAAGCCTTTCTACATTGTTTTTTATCTCTTTTCCTTCTAGTTGTTCAGCTTTGATGGCTTCAAATTCTTTGTGGAAGCTTTGTTTTAGATCTTGTATGAACTTCTTTACTTCTTTAATTTGATGTTCAGTGTTTATTCTCAAATCATTTATTTGATTGATTATGGTTTCCTTGGACTCCCATTCCTTCTGTTGGGTTCCATTCAGCATTCCCTTTGTGGTCTCCCTTACTTCCTTTAGCTCTTTTTTAATGGATTTCATGAATGCCTTTAGTGATCTTTTTGTATCCTCTTTCTGCTCTCTCAATTCCTGTATTACTCTTTGGTTAGCGTCTTCCTGTTCGTGGGATTCCTGTAGTTCTCTTTGAGTGTTCTCAGCCTGCTCACGCCATTCTTGCCTTTCTCTTTGAGTATTCTCAAGCTGCTCATGCATATCCTGTATCAGTTTTTGAGTAGCTTCCTCACGCTTATGATATTCCTGTATAAACTTCTGGGATGCCTCCTCTCTCTCCCTATCACGCTCATACAGTGTCCTTTGTATGCTTTCAATCTTTTCATTTATCATGTTTGCCAGCAGTGTTTGTAGAGCTATTTGGGAATTCTCCTCTGGGTTATTCATTATCTGTTCTGTCCCCTGATTATCAAGATTGGGAATTGAAATACCCGGATTTGCCATTTTTTCTTGTGTTTTTCCAGCTTACTCTGCCCATTTGAGATGAAAATAGCACCAGTTTTGTGGTAGAACAGTATCTTAAGGCAATCATCGACCCAAGTCTGAATTTGCACAGTCAATAGTCTACAGTCTACAGATACAATCTAGTTCAACAGATACATCTATTCAACATCAAACAACTATACGTTAATGGGCTATGAACTGCAAAGAAGAATTTGGAAGACCAGGAATTATTAGGGTTAGGGAGCGATGTGGGTAAAAAATAGGAATAGATTGATGTGGGGAGGCTCAAGAGAGTTAACTATGTCCTTATCTCAAAGCAGGAAATAGGTTGGGTAGGATGAAAGTAGAGAGAGAGAAAAAAAGAAGAAAGGGAATGGGAAAAGAAAAGAGACCAGAAAAATAGAAAGGTAAAAATTAATAAAATTATGTAGAATCGATAACAACCTATTTAGATAAAAACGTGAATTTATTGACAGAAGGGGAGGGATATAAAGGAGATGTGAAAAACTTAAAAATAAAAATGCTTTAAATATTACATAGGTATAAAGAGGTAGTACTGCTATTAAGGAATTTAAGTCTCAGAGGTTTTCAATTGAGTAATAAATTTGTGGATTATGTGTGTACACACTGGGGGATAGGGTCTAATATTCAACTATGGGTTTATCTGAGGATATGCAGGACAAGAATTAAGTCACATAAAGAAGAACGAAAGAGAAGAGAAGGTGAAAAAGATAAGAAAGGAAGAAGAAAAAGATGAGAAGTTCAGTAGAGCTAAACAGAAAACAAAAAGATAATTAAAAAAGAAAAAAAAGAGAAAGAAAACCAAAAAAGAAAGAGAAATGCACACTCCCGTATCCCCAAAACAAAAATTATAAGAGGAAAAAAAAGTTTCTGGAAAACATTTTTTTTTTCAAAAAAGGCAAAAATTAAAGATTAAAAAAAATTTTAGAAAAGAAAAAAATTTTTTATATAAGTTACCAACAATAAAAAAAAGCAGAAGAAGAAGAAAAAAAAAGTTCTTTGATTTTTTTGGGAGGAGTGGGAAAAATCTTGTATCTCCCTTGTGTCCGTAACCAGCCTCTTGTTGGAGTCTCTGGTCTGCTTGTGGTCCTGTGGCTTGGTTGGTTTCTTAAGTCAGTTTGTTCGAACAGGCAGAAAAATGCTCTGCTTTACCCAGGATTTGGCGATCCTTCTCCCAGGCTAGTTCATTGGGAGGGAGATCTGATTTGAGTATCACAAAAGAGGGGGATGCAGTGATGAGGCTAGGTTCTTGGTAGAGTTGAGACCTTTCAACAGACAGTAGCTTTTCCGGGGCTAGTTTGTGAAAACCTTACAGAGCCCAGCCTGGAGCCATTCTCAGGGTTTCTGTTTACTGATTTTTCAATTGATTTTCCAATCTGCTAGTGGGAGGGGCAGCCTCTGGCTCTGATTACCCACTGGAGAAAGCCACTCCTAGGGCTGGCGCCCGAACTGGATGACTTTTCCCTGGGTGGAGCTGAGTCTGGCAGGTCATGCCGTTAAGTTCTTGTGACCTGCTAAATGACCCTAGTTTTATTCCAAGGCCTGAGTTGGAGCTAGCCGCTCAGCGGAGCTTTGTCGGTGTCCAAGATGGAGATCTCCGGTACTGGGGCGGGATTGGTGGCCTTCCCTCTTCGGCTCCCTGAGAAGTAGTGAGGACGTCAGGCTTCTACTTACGCCAAGTCTTGGTTCCTGGGTTGTCTCTGGTCTGCGAACAGCAGTATGAAGATGTCTGCTCCTTGTCGGTTCTTGCTGTTGTTGAGTAGAATCCGCTTGTCCACTGTGTCTGGCTCCTTCATCCCAGACTCTCTGTGGCTCAGGTATGGCTTGCCTGCCACCGCCACAGCTGCCACCACCGCGGTGGCTGCTGGCAAGAGCTCAGAAGTGTCTCCTTGCCTGGGTTTCCCCTCTCTGGCCTAACTCTCTGTCCTGTGATGGCACACTTGGTGTGATTCTCTGGCTTAGGACTGTTCACTGCAACTCTAAAACTGCTATCTATGCGAGAGCTTACTTACACTCCAGCTTCTCCTCCGCCAACTTCCTGGAACCCCCTTCCCTTTGGTTTATCCCTGGTCGCCACTGATTTTTATTCTGGTACACCTGCATCTGGTATATACATTTATCTGATTTGGGGAAGGGAAGGGAAATAACAAAATGGTGAACCAAGGACAAAGGGTGAACCAATGCAACAATGATACTCACAAGACACTATGTTGGAAATGAACTTTACAACTTCAAGGGGTAGGGGATGGGACAGAAAGTAGGAGAAAAATGAGGGAGGGGGTAACAATGTTTGATAAGAAATGTACTCATTACCTTACTTATGTAACTGTAACCCCTCTCTGCAACACCTTTGCAACAAAATTAAACTAAATTTTAAAAAATGGGCTCATAATGTTTGTGTAATTTTCCTAATTGGGAATTAAGAGAGAAGACAGTAGACTAGTTTTATTCTGAAGGTCTAAAACATACTCTTCCATTCTACCTTACTGTCTACTCATTGATGTATTTTAAAAACATAAAAATGTGTTTTAAACAAGAACTATCCTTTCACTAAGCCCCTATGAATGCTTCCTCTACTATCCTTAGGTATCCTTCTGGTTCATCCTTTGAGATAAGTCCCTAGGAGCTACTGCTAACCCGCTTTTTATTATGATTTTATTTGTTATTAATGAGGAATTGTATATTGAAGAGTTCACGATTGGTGAGAACCTGTGGGAGTTTAGCATGCAGTTAAAACTATCAGCCTCACATTTTGGAAAGCTCTGCATATTGATAATAACTGCCCCAGGCATTTTTTAGCAGTAAAGCACAGCACTTAGCTTATAATGATAGCTAATAGAAATATTCCCCAATAAATAAGATGTAGAACAGCGATTTTTCTCTCCGGGAGCTTGTGGGCAATCAAGCAAAGCGTTTGGATAGACTTAACGCCTATAGCATTATGGGTTTCTTTTCCTAATGAGGATGAAGAGCTTTTAAAGACTATGTTCAGAATGCATCTATTACTAGGGCAAACTTAAGTTAATAAATACTCATGGCTTTTGCAGCAAGTAAAAGTCAGTTGACTGTAACCAGAGGTGCTAGAGTTGTGGCTGAGGGACTGCTGGCTAAGAATGTAGTAGAGTACAGCACCATGAGGTGTGGGATTAATTCATCTCTAGTAACTATTAAAGCAGATGATCTTTATTTCAATGGGATCATGTGGAGATTGAATGCCCATCTTTGTGAAAATGATGGTGAAGTAGGTTTTCAATCACTGGAGTTTGATTCCTTGCGCGTAAAACTTGGCATTCTAACTACACATGGGTCTGAGAACAGAGGATTGCAGTTTGAAGCCATCCAGGGACAGGAAAGACTGTGAGACTCTTCAACAAACTACCTAAAAAGCTGTTCCTCATGGGGTAAAACATTAACCTTGAGCAGAAAAGCTCAGAGACAGAGCCTAGAAACTGAATTCAAACCCCAGGGCCTACACACACACACACACACACACACACACACACACATGCACGCAAAAGTAACTCAGCCAACATCGTTGGGAATGAAGGGAACAGTGTCGAAGATTTTGAAGTATTGAATAATTCTTTCCTGAGAGAATTTATATAGAATTTTTACCCAGGGCTGGTTTAGACCATGGGAATGTATAGAGATTGGCAAAGAAAAGGGAATACACAATACAACAAACAAACAACAACAACAAAAAGCACCATACCTTTTATATAGCTACAGTGCTGCAGATTTGACCTTTAGTTGTCAATCCGAAGCCATAAGAAATGTTACGTTGCGTCCACAAGGTGGCGCTCCTGTTACCAGCGTAGGATGTAGAAATGTCTTTGGAAAGGTCACAATAAAAACATGTAATAAAGATGTATGCCAAGAATGACAGAAATTATATAGAACTAAAATGTCCAAATTTTCATGCCAGAATTAATATTTTCCTTCCATGATATTTTCTGTTAGGTTTCAGCAGTAAAAGAATAATTCCTTTCACAAATATATACATATGAACATAAAATCATGCATAAACTACAAATTAACCTTGAAAATATCCTGTCACCTTAGCTTTACCTTAATTATTTTCAAATAAAATCTCACATTTTTTCCCAGCCCACAATTCGCAATTATGTTGATGGCCTCCTGCATGGCTAGGATTAAAGATGGGTTGAGATGTAATCTGGCTCCTTTCTTATAGCAAGTCTTAGACGATGTTAATACTGACCTCTGCCTCCTGAAAAATTGGGATAGCAGGCATGTGCTACCAAAGTTGGACTGATTAACTTTTCCACAAAAACATGTTCTACATAGATAAAATATTTCTGAAACCAGACATTAGGTAAATGAAACCTGATATCCTATTAATGATATCATTAGTGTAGTCTAACTTGGTTGGTGAATAGATCCCAATATTTATAAAGAATGAAGTACACTTGATGTGTAATGTTTTTGACCCTATATTTGCAGAGACCAGGTTAAATGCATTGTGGTTCAATAAGTTAGGATTCAGACTCTGGGGTCTCTTCCCTACAAAGCAATGATTTAGGTTTACTAATCTAGTATTACTAGTAAGTTTAGAGAACATAATTGGCATGAAAAACAGCTAACTGTACATCTTGTTTCTTGAATGAGTGATGTTTTAAACATTGTCTTTTATTCAAATGAATACTTAGGTTTACTTTTCAAAGTAAATGCAATTGTATCTCCTTTCAGAACAAGTACTTTCCCTGCAATTAAATGTATTAGTATATTCAGGTATTTAAAAGCTAAATGTTTGTTATGTAGCTCTACATATTCAGAATGACATGTTTTTTCTATTTGTAAATGTGTAAACTCTGGGGTTTTTGCTTCATTAATATAAATTATTTCATAAAGTTGTGAAGTTTCAAGTAAAAGGTATTGGCAAAAATATTTCCTGAATTCTAAATTTTAAATCTAATAATTTTAGCCTTTGATTATATCATTCAATGTCTCTTTAGAGCAATTAAACTAAAATAAATACTACTTTTAAAACATTTCACTCACATTGTAAATAATATTAACATAGCTGACATAGAGATTAATTATTTCAAATTCACCCCATATTTGATGAACTTAGTGTGAAGAATGTAGAGAGTAAAAGGTCATAATACTAAATAATATTTTTGGTTAAATTAAATCAAATCATACATCTGGAGTTCTAATTTGGAGGTTAATCACTTGGAAACAGGAAAATAATTTAAAAAAAGATTATTTTGCAACCATTTTCTTAAAATTATGCAGCAAAAATATCTCCAAGAAATATATTTTTAATAAAATATTTGAAGCCTTAGGTAAAATGCATTATACTTTAACATAAAGTTTATCTCAAAATAGAAATTCCGCAAATAATCTAATGCATATTTTCAGGAACATAATGCTGTGACTTCTAATCTTGTTATGTGATTTTAATTATATTTTTAGTTGTAACATGAGTCCTATATACACTTAATACTAACTTCTGTAATCAGAAAAATCATGCCTGTACACACTAACTTACATAAGATAATATTCAAACAAAATTATCTGTTTTCCTGTCTCCCACAGTAAAGAGTGAGATGCTGGAGTATATTAAATGAAATCACTCTAAAAGAGAGTCTTTATGAAATGGAAATTTGTAACGTGAGGATGGGATTATGAACACTTTCTACTTGGATGAACAGGAATTCTCGTTTCTACAATACTTTCTAACCTTTAATCACTCAGGGAAATCCACAAAATTTGAAGTTCATATGAAGTAATTACATTCCTAAAAGATGTGGTAACCCTGCTCAAAAGTTCTGTCTCATCCCTATTTCTTTGTGCTTGCTGGCTGATCTATTTCTCTATTGTATGTTTCATATTATTAAGCATATTAGTAATTCAGCTGTGAGTACATAGCAGGAGACTCCTGAAATCACAGCTATTGCTGGGTAATATTCAGCAGAGAGGAAAAAGGTTATATTAATCCCCAATTCCTCTCTTTGGCCTTCAATATACCAATTAATTGTCAAAACAATCATGAACTATGTTAGTTTATCTTTCTCTTTTTAACTAGGATTAAGCAAGTGTTTTTCGCAGTAAAAAGTAGTCTCAGACAGTAGTATCAGAGCTCTGATATAAGCACCTTATCCCTAACAAGTAATGCTCTATGGGCTGTAAATAAGGAAGCCATACTAAAATTCTCTCTTTCTCTCTACACACACACACAGACACACACACAGACACATACACATACACACACACACACACACACACACACACACAAACACAGCTGCGACTCAGACACATCAGAGATCAGTTCAATTCCTTTGTAATGATAGTTGATTGATGTTTGCTCCATTGGTCTTTCTTTTCTTGAGGATCTTGCCTGGACCTGCATCTTTCTCTGAAATCAAGTCCATTGCTCTTAGTGTAATGTGTGTCTATGGATTCATAGTATGTTTGTAGCTGCTTCAGGCCAATTAACAGTACCGTTAATACGGTATACTCACACTTGTCATTCAAGTCAAACTTCATGAATTCATACTACTATTCCAAAGTACTAAAGTTTATTCAATCTAGAAACCAAAAATATACCCACTTCGATACTTTAGTAGCAATTGACAACATGAAAGTAGAAGAATATTGATCAGGAACTGAGGTAAGTGGACAGGAGTATGTAGGAAAATGCAGAATACTGGATGAGTGTTAGAGATATAAAATCATCTTCTATAGGCTAATTTATTGTAAACTTGTGATCGTATATTGAAATCTCAATTTAAATATACTGTTTTCCAGTTTCTTTGCTTACCTATCACTTCTTTTTTTTTTTTTTTGGGTCCGGTCGTGGGGCCTGAATTCTGGGCCTGGGCGCTGTCCCTCAGCTCTTGAGCTCAAGGCTAGCGCTTTACCACTTGAGCTACCTCGCCACTTCCTTATCTATCACTTCTGATCACACATCCTCTTAATAGATTTTTATAGTATCTTTGAATAAATCACATGATTTGCAAGGACTGTCATCTTAAGTAAAGACAGTCTGCTTCTACATCTTTCGTTCTATGTGACAAACCCTTATTTTGTGTTTCTCTGTTTGCTGAATAAATGTATTCCTGGAAACACGATACTGACAGCAAATCTGGGTGTAATTTTCATTTTTAAAATTTGAAATATGATATAAACTTTGTTGAGACTAATCATTTTATAAAAATGAGTGATATCCATGAACACTAATATTTTAGTGGCTTTAATTAAATTGAGACTATATGTGGTACAGTAGTTCTTGGGTCTAATTGATTAACAATTAGATTATTCATGTATAAACATGTGCATTGCACATTTATATTTTTATATATAAAATAGTCCCCAAGGAAATACTTAAAGTGATAAAGGGGGGGTTGTCTTCATATTCCATACTTTGCATTTATTTCAATAAAAATACTAGAAGTACATAATGTTTACTGGAGCAATATAAAAGATGAGGACATATTTCTAAAGAGCATGGATTTATTGACTAAAACAGAAAAGAGTAAAATAGGTTTTTTGCTTGAGACTGCATAAATTTTATATGAATGTAGCTCAAGATGAGACTCAAATATAAAGTCATATCAATATTACTGAGATTTTCATCACAATATAAGCAATATAGGTATTTTAAGGAATTGGTACAAATTCAATGCAATACCTATTAATATTCCAACCTCATTCTTCAAGGAAATAGAAGAGGCAATCCAAAACTTCATATGGAACAATAAATGACCCCAAATAGCAAAAATGATCCTCAACACAAGGAACAGTACTGTAGGAATATCAATACCAAATTTAAAACTCTACTACAAAGCCATGGTACTCAAACCAGGTTGGTACTGGCACAAGAACAGACCTCAGGGCCAATGGAATAGAATTGAAAACCCAGAAATGAACCGACAGACCTATAGCCATTTAAGCTTCGATAAGGGAGCTAAAAAAAAATAGAATGGAAGAAAGCCTCTTCAGTAAATGATGCTGGCAAAATTGGTTAACTACTTGCAGAAAACTAAACCTAGTCCTTATACATCACCCTGCACCAGAATCAACTCCAAATGAATCAAAGACCTAGGAGTCAAAGCAGACACTCTAAATATATTACAGCATGGAGTAGGAACAACCCTAGGACTCCTTGACACAGGCTAAAATTTTCTTAATAGAGACCCATAAACACAACAAATCAAAGAAAGGTTGGATAAATAAGATTGCATTAAATTGCAGAGCTTCTGCTTGGCAAAGTACATAGCTAGCATGATCAATAGAAAGACATGGATTTGGAGAAGATCTCCATTAGCCATACAACGGAAAAGGGACTCATATCAAAAATATATCTGGAACTCAAAAAATTAAATCCCCCAAAAACAAATCTTCAAAGAAACAACTGCCCAATAAATAAGAGGGCTAAAGACTTAAAAAGAAACTTCTCTGAAGAAGAAAGAAAGAGGGCCAATAGACACATGAAGAAATGCTCAACTTCTCTAGCCATAAAAGAAATGCAAATCAAAACAATATTGAGAGACCACCTCACTCCAGATAGAATGGCTATAATCAATAACTCTAATAACAACAGATGCTGGAGGGGATGTGGACAGAAGGAAACCTTACTGTGTTGTAGGTGGGAGTGAAAATTTGTACAACCACTTTGGAAAACAGTATGGAGTTTCCTCCAAAGACTCCACATAGAGCTCCCCTATGACCCAGCAATCCCACATTTGGGCATTTACTCAAATGTTCACAAACAAAACCACACTACAGCTACCAGCATGACTATGTTTATTGCAGCATTATTTGCCATAGCTAAGATATTTAACCAACCCAGATGCCCCTCAGTAGCTGAATGGATCAAGAAAATGTCGTATATATACAGAATGGAATTCTGTATTTCCATTAGAAAGAATGACATTGCCCCATTTGTTAGGAAATGGAAAGACTTGGAAAAATTATCTTAAGTGAAGTAAGACAGGCTCAAAGTTACATAGGTCCCATAGTTTTCCTTATTTGCAATAACTAGTATAAGTCTGAGTCAAGCAGAAAAGGATAGATAAGTTGATGTTAGAGAAATGAACCCTAAGATACATAGTCAAATGTTTTTTTTTTCTTTCATGCGATTGTTTCTAACACATTTATAGTATTATTTCTCTGTTGGTTTGTATGTCCCTCCCCTATGGTATAACCCCTTCTTTCACTGTATTTGATGGCGGTATAATTTGTAGAGCGTAAGGGACAAAACAAATAGTTTAAATAGAGATACAGGTAGACTCATTGCAACAATGAGATATACAAGTAGTTATGTCTAAAACAAACTTTACAACTTTGGTGGGGGGAGCAGGGAAGGAGGATTGGGTGGGGGGAGGAGAAAAAGATGGGGGGCAGAGGGAGAATTGGAAGGAATGGGAAGAGGATAAAAAGGAGGAGGCTACAATGCTTGATAAAAAATGTACTCATTATCTTGACCATGTAATTGTAACCCCTCTGTACAGTATTTTCAGAAAATAAAAAAGGAAATAACAGAGGAAAACAATTCAACATGCAAGTATTATGATTTTATCATACTAATATGAAAGAAATGGAGCTTTTGCCTTTCTGAAGGAGGAAGTTTAGCTAGTAATTTCAATGAAAGCATCAGTTGTAATGAGACTAATGTCTTTTAATCCAAGATATCCAAGAGTACTATACTCATCCTCTGATGAGTAAATAAGTAATTACTTTAATTAGCTTTGATTAATATTAATTTACTTGTAGCAAATAGGTTAAAATATCTGCTATATTTCTTTCAATGTAATAACATACATTTCATATTATTACTGTCACTTCATACAAGTCTGAAATCACTATTTCAAAGTAACACAAACAAAAAACAAAAATAACCTGATACAACCATCATGAATCCTAAATTATGTGAAAAAAAATCAACATTATATAAAATAAATCTGAGGAAAAAGAAAAACAATGGCAGAATAAAAACAGAAAATTACCCTAGCTCTCTCTAATGAAACAGAGATTTAGAGTCCTAGCAGGTACTCCACTTCTAGAGGGTCACACTGAGCCATCTACAATTATATACAGATATACAATTCAAACAAAGATTTTTATAGTCTTCACAAGAAAACTGAAGTCTATAAAATGGTGCCCAGCCAGGCAGGTGACTGTTGTGACTGTGTTGGCCAACATATTAAAAAACAGAGCTGCAGTTTGGAAATAAAAGGTCCACATGAGAAAAAAGCAGGAAGAGAAGTGTACAATGCAGACAGCCACATCCATACTCAGACAATTCAATATACCACTTGACAGACCGACAGTTATTGGAACCACCCATATTAACATCACATCATCTCAGCACAATTGATTTTTACTCTTACACTTAATAGTCTAGCCAAAAACCTAATTCCAGAAAAACAAATCACAACAGCAGATCAAACCAACACCTGGCAAATCAACCAAGAACATAGTCACCTATTAAGATCATAGATCCCCCCCAAAAAAATCCCCCAAGTGGTCAGAACAAATCAGAAAAATACAAGAAAAGTGATGTCAAGGTAGTATAATTCACACAGTAAATAACCAGGCATAAGAACAGACAATGAAGGACCTAGAAGATAGTTTTAACAATCCATTACTAATAATGCTGAAAAATATGATTAATGAAAAGATACAAAACCTCTACAAGGAAATTTCTGAACAAGATGAGACAAACCAAGTATTAGCAAAATAAATCATGGAGACTACAAACAGAAAAATAAATTCTGAAAAAGCAAAGGAGTCCAAGGAAAAAATGAATGTCTAGTTAAAAGATATGAGAGAGAAAAAGTAGCTCAGGAAGATGGTGATGGGGCAGTAGAGAAACACCACAGCTCTCCCCAACCAAAAAGAGAGTTCGAGTTCCAATGCTTAATCTCCCCAAGACCGACAACAACAAAAAGACAAACTCTCAGAGAAAAACAGGAGGTGGAAAATAAAAAAAAGAAAGAGAGGAAAAGAAGAATTTCAGAACAAAGAAGAGCGAAGACCCCTCCCCCAACCTTTACTGGATGCACAGCAGCACACCAAGCCATGGCCAGCCGGTCGGGTGGGAGCTACCAGATTCCCAGAGACACAGGGGGCTGCCTGCAGATCACCCGCGCAGAAGCCGCATGAGGTACCGGTTTGCAGACCCGCTGATGGCCACAGAGAAACCTACCAGCCGGGAGTCTCCACAAAGAACCTACCCCAAACCCTCACTCTCCATCCCAGAAGAGAGGCTCCATCCCGCCAAAGTCGCCCAGTACCAGCAGCATCAAGCCACTGCCAGCTGGCCTGGCAGGGGGCTGCCAGAGTCCCAGAGACACAGTGAGCTGTCTGCAGATAACTCTCGCAGAAGTCACCTGAGGTACCAGTGTCAGACCCGCCAATTGTGATAAACGGAGAAACCCCTGAGCCTGGAACTCAGCCCCATGACGGGAGCCCCAGAGCTACATGGGACGCCCACAGAACACCAAAGCAAAAGACCTACAAGGAACTGGTACTGATCCAGAGAGTGCAAACCACAGTGCTCAGATCCTGTACGGAGGCCCAGCCCCCCACCCCTCGTCCGTACCGTGGACACTGTGGACCCAACAGCTTCTACAGAGGCAGAGACAGAAGAGCATCACACAGAGCCATCACCGCCCAGCCCAACCCACAACCACCCCAACTGAACTCAGATTGCAACAGCAATTGACAACCTATACCACACAGAAACATCTAGCTCCAGGGTGAGTACCCCACAGGGACAGTGTATCACCCAAGGGAGACCAGAGCTGGAGGGAATCCCCAGACCCTGACCCAGACTCCCTACTCCAACACCCGGACCACAGGACCCACTAAAACTGGGAACTGTTCGAGAGCTCCACCAGCCCATGGAGCACACTCTGCAGGCCAGGCTCAAGCAAGAGCGCCTCTGGAAGGGAGCTTAAATGCCCAAGCCAGGAACAGTGCCCCTGGGTCAAGACAACCAACAGTAGAAGAAATCTGAATTGTGTACCCCAGGCTGAATAAGCTAGGTGTTATACACAGCAGCACAGGCTCAACCGGTGTGCCCCAGGTGGGGGGCCGGCACCAGGCCTGGGGATCCGGTGCCTGAACAGCACAACCAAATCCTCCCAACTGAAGTCAAAAGCTGAGCATATGCTTCAGCAGAGGGGAGAAAAACATAAAACTGCCCCCCCTGGGAAGCATGCCTATGAGAGCAAAAGACCTGGAGGCTCAGGCCAAGAGAAGCCCAAACACCACCAAACCCCTACCCATATACTCTAGGCTGGGAATTGGGCAACACAGGCTGCCAGCACCTGATAGTAGGCAGGAGCTCAGGCTCGTAAGGTGGCTCAACAGTAGAGTGACAGTCTTGAGTGCATGAAGCCCTGGATATGATTCCTCAGCATCACATAAGCACAGAGGGTCAGAAGTGGTGCTGTGGCTCACACAGTAGGGTGCCCATCTTAAGCTGAAGAGCTGAGGGACAGCATCCAAACCTAGAGTTCAAGCCCACAAGCTGGCCAAAAAAAAAAAAAAAAAACATCAGGAGCCCATAGCAGACTCCAGCATCTGGGAGATTGCATCCAGAGCATCCGGTCTTGCCAAGAGCACCTGTAGGAGCAAACACCAGCAGTCTAGGCTGTTCAACCCTTCCAAAGGCGGGAATGGCCAGTGATCTACAGCAGAGAGCCAAGAATCCTATGTAGGTCAGACCAGCAGCTGGAGGTAGGTCCCCAACAGAACCCAGATCAGGCACAGACTCTCACTACCAATACAGAATCAGCAACCAAGCAAACACAGACACACAAAAACAAAATTGGAGATTAATCTCCAATAATCCCCGAACCCCCATGAGAAAATCACATGGAAAAATTACAAGGTTTATCACCACCCAGGATAGCAAGCTATCCTCAGTAGGCAGCAGGCATGCAGGGGAGAGCACCAGTGTGAGCAAAGCAGGAATGGAAGACAAAAGCTATATCCAAGGGATGCTGGAGGCAATGACTCAAGAAATATAGTGAGAAATAGACCAAAAATTGAAAGAGCACAAGGATGAACTATCAAAGGAGATACAAGATATCATACAGGAGAAGCATGCAAAACTAGAGGCAGCACAAACCTCAGTAAGAAGTGAGATGAATGCTAAATTAGAGGCAGTACATATCTCATTAAGAAGTGAGATCAGTACTTTAAGAACCAACATCGAATCCATAAAGGAGTCCATTTCCTCCATGCAAACCACGATAGAGTGGTCAAAAGAGTGAACAAAATGGAATATAGAGTGTCAGAGTGTCAGATACAGAAGACAGAATACACCAACTGGACCAAAAAGTGACAGATATGGAAAAATCACTCAAATTAAGCCAAAGAGAAATTCAAGAGCAAGCAGATAATGCCAAGAAATTTAACCTTCATATAATTGGAAGTAGACCAAGGTGAAGAATTTCAGAGCAAGGGAATGCAATATCTATTCATCAAGATAATTGGTGAAAATTTTCCCCACCTCAAAAAAGAATATCTTACCTACATAATAGAAGCATATAGAACACCCAACAAGCAAGATCCCAAGAGAAACACTTCTTGACACATTATAGTAAAACTGATAGATTTGAATAATAAGGAAACAATCTTGCATTCAGCAAAAATGAAGAAGGAGCTATACTATAATGGGAAAAAATTAGAATCATTGAAGATCTCTCCACACAAACACTGAATGCAAGAAAGGCCTGGGAAAGTACTATATGAGCCCTGAGAGCCAATAACTGCCAACCCAGACTGATATACCCGGCAAAGCTAGCATTCACATTCGATGGAGAACTGAAAATTTTTAATAGCCAAGAAAAACTAAATGAATATATAAACATTAAGCCAGCATTACAAAGAGTACTAAGAGTGGTGGACACAACCAGAAGAAAGCAACCAGGAACTGGGACCTGCACCCAGACAGGCATTAATCAAAGTCTAACTGAGCAAGCACAGGAGGAAAGGAAAGAAGAAAAACTTAGGGAAACAGGGAATAACAAGGACAACAATGCATCTCTCTATACTTTCTCTTAATATTAATGGGCTTAATTTGCCAATCAAAAGAAAAAGAACTGCAGACTGGATCAGAAAACATGACCCATCCATCTGTTGCCTCAGGAGACCCACCTCTCAGCCAAACATACAAACAAATTTAGAGTAAAGGGGTGGAAAAGGATCTACCAATCATATGCCCCCAGTAAGAAAGCAGGTGTAGCTATCCTGATATCTGACTAAATAATCTTTTCATTAAAATCAGTACAGAAAGACAAGGATGGACACTATATATTAATACAAGGAACAATCCAAGAGGAGGATATTACCATCGTCAACTTATATTCCCCAAATATTGGTGCACTCAGATATATTAAACAAATATTCTGAAACTTACAGAATAAAATAGATATTAATACAATATACTAGGAGACTTTAACACACCACTCTCACCAAAGGACAGGTCTACCAACCAGAGGATTGGCAAAGAATCTACCGAATTAAGTGAGGCCATACTTCAAGCGGAATTAACTGACATCTACAGAGTATTTCACCCAAAAACAACAAAGTACACATTCTTCTCAGCAGCTCATGGAACTTTCTCCAAAATAGACCATATCATAGTTCATGAAAGGAACTTAAGCAAATAGAAAGTGAACAATTTAATCCACTGTGTCTTATCTGACCACAGTGGAATCAAGCTAGTTCTCAATAACAAAGCATACCACAGAAATTCCTCTAATACATGGAGATTGAACAGCACACTTCTTAGCAATGCCTGGGTAACGGAAGAGATCAGAGAAGAAATAAAACATTTCCTACAACTCAATGAAAATGAAAACACCTCGCAAAGAAACTTGTGGGACACAGCAAAAGCATTGTTGAGTGGCAAATTTATTGCTCTCAGTGCCCCCATCAAGAAAATGGAAACAGACCAAGTACATAATCTCATGTTGCAATTAAAACAGCTAGAAAAACAAGAAACAATGTAACAAAGTTACCAGACAGAGCCAGAAGACCAAATTAAGCCAGAGATTAACCAATTAGAAAATTATAGCCAAAATTAACCAAACAAAAAGCTGGTTCTTTAGAAAAATAAATAAAATTGATGGTCTGTTCGCAAGATTAACTAAAAAAAGAAGAGAGGAAACCCATATTAACAGGATTAAGGATGCCATGGGAAAAATCACAACAAGTACCCAAGATATCCAAACAATCCTAACAGACTACTTTCAAAAGTTATACTCTCTAAAGGAAGAAAACCTGGCAGAAATGGATGCATTTTTAGAGAAATACAAGTTGCCCAAACTGAGCAAAGAAGAAGTAAACCAATTAAATAAGCCAATATCCTCCAACCAGATACAGGAAGCTATCAAAATCTTCTGACAAAAAAAAAAGCCCAGGACCAGATGAATTCACAGCAGAATTCTATAAGAAATTTAAAGAAGAACTAATATCCATACTCCTCAAGCTCTTCAGAGAAACAGAGAAGAATGGAGCTATCCCAAACTCATTCTACGAAGCTAATATCACACTCATCCCCAATCCAGGCAAAGACCCAACCAAAAAACAGAATTGCAGGCCAATTGCCTTGATGAACACAGATGCAAAGATCCTTAAGATTCTAGCTAACAGAATCCAGAAACAAAAAAAAAAAACATACACTATAACCAGGTAGGCTTCATCCCAGAGATGCAGGGATTGTTTAACATACATAAGTCAATAAAAGTAATCCAACATATCAACAGAGCCAAGGTCAAGAATCACATTATTATCACCACAGATGCAGAATAGGCCTTTGACAAAATTCAACATTCATTCATGCTAAAAGCTTTGGAGAAAATATGAATAGAAGGAACATTTCTTAAAACAATAAAAGCCATTTATGACAGACCAATAGCCAATATTATACTTAATGGGGAAAAGCTACAACCAATTCTCCTAAAATCAGGAACAAGGCAAGGATGCCCACTATCTCCACTCCTCTTCAATATAGTCCTGGAACCCTTAGCCAGTGCAGTAAGTCAAGAAAAAGATACTAAAGGTGTCCACATAGGGAAAGAAGAAGTTAAACTATCCCTTTTTGCAGACGACATGATACTATGCCTTCATGATCCCAAAAACTCCATCCCCAAACTCTAAGAAATCATAAATCACTTAGGCAAAGTAGCAAGACATAAAATAAATCCACAAAAATCAGTGGCCTTCCTGTACACTGACAATGTACAAGAAGAGAGGGAAATAAAGGGAGCAACCCCATTCACAATAGCCTCCACAAAAATAAAATATTTAGGAACTAACCTAACCAAAGATGTAAAAGAACTATTTAATGAAAACTATGAAAAGTTAAAGAAAGAAATTGCAGAAGACGCTAGGAAATGGAAAGACCTCCCATGTTCTTGGATAGGCCGACTTAATATAGTAAAGATGGCAATACTGCCAAAATTAATATAAAAATTCAGTGCAATTCCTATTAAAATCCCAATGACGTATATCACTGAAATACAGAAAACACTCTAAAAATTCATGTGGAACAACAAAAGACCTAGAATAGCCAAAACAATTCTAGGGAATAAAGACAACATGGGAGAGATATCCATGGCGTACTTTAAACTCTACTATAGAGCTATAATAACAAAGACAGCATGGTACTGGCACGAAAACAGACCCGAAGACCAATGGAACAGAATAGAAGATACAGAAATAAATCCACAGACCTAGAGCCAGCTGATATTCGACAAAGGAGCCAAAGACATACAATGGAAGAAACAAGGCCTCTTCAACCACTCGTGCTGGGAAAACTGGGCAGCCAAATGCAGAAAACTAAAATTGGACCCCAACCTATCACCATGCACCAATATCAACTCAAAATGGATTAAAGACCTTAAGATTAAACCTGTATCTCTGAAACTACTGTAGGACAGAGTAGGAGAGACACTAAAAATAATGTAAAACCATCTGGTCCTGGACTTTTCTTAGCTGGGAGGTCTCTTATTGCTGTTTCTATTTCAATGCTTGATATGGGCCTGTTAAGCTGGTTTAACTCATCTTGGTTTAGTTTTGGCATGAAAATATTTGCTATGAAAAGGTCCATTTCTGTCGAGTTCTCTAACTTATTAGCATAAAGTTTTGAGAAGTATTCCCTTATAATGTTCCGAATCTTGGTTGTTTCCGTGGTGATGTTTCCATTCTCGTCTCTGAGTTTATTTATTTGGGTGTGTTGTCTTCTTTTTCTGATAAGATTTGCTAAAGGTCTGTCAATTTTGTTAATTTTTTCGAAGAACCAACTCTTTGTTTTGTGGATTCTTTCTATGGATTTTTTAAAATTCTAATTCGTTTACTTCCTATTTAATTTTAAATATTTCTTTCCATCTACTGGATTGGGGTTTATCTTGTTCTTTTTCAAGGAGGTTCAGATGTCTCATTAAATTGTTGGTTTCAGATCTCTCCAATTTGTTGATGTAGGAGCTCAGAGCTATAAACTTGCCTCTGAGTACGGCCTTTGCTGTGTCCCAGAGGAGCTGGTAATTTGTGTGCTCATTTTTGGTGAATAGCATGAACATTTGAATTTCCTTTCTAATCTGTTCCATGACCCACTTGTGATTCAGCAGTGTGTTGTTCAGCCTCCATATGTTACTGGACTTTCTTTGGTGGCTTTTGGTGTTGAGTTCTAATTTTATTCCCTTGTGTTCTGAGAGAATGCAAGGTATAACTTCAATGTTTCTGAATTTGTTCAAGTTTGCTTTGTGGCCTAAAATATGGACTATTTTAGAAAATGTTCCATGTGCTGCTGAGAAGAACGTGTATTCTGATGTTGCTGGGTGAAATATTCGGTAGATATCTGTTAAATCTAGTTGATCTATGCAGCTGTTTAGATCTGCGGTTTCTCTGTTGAGTTTTTGCCGAGTTGATGTATCTAGTGGGGAGAGTTGTGTGTTAAAATCCCCAACAATTAATGTCTTTGGATCTATCTGGGATTTGAGGGAAAGTAGTGTTTTTTGGTTAAATTTGGGTGCTCCATTGTTTGGCGAATAGATATTTAGAATGGTAATATTCTCCTGAAGGAGAGATCCCTTAATTAGTATGTAGCAACCTTCTTTATCTCTTCTCACGAATTTTAATTTGAAGTCTATTTTATCTGATATTAGGATTACAACTCCCGCCTGTTTATGGGGGCTGTTTGCTTGGTAGATTTTGCTCAAGCCTTTAACATTGAAAATGTGTTTGTTTTTACGGGCAAGATGTGACTTCTGAAGGCAGCAGATAGACGGATCTAGTTTTTTAATCTTACTAGACAGTCTATGTCGCTTAATTGAGAGTTAAGTCCATTTATGTTAAGAGATAGGACTGAGAGGTATTTGGGAGTTCCCACCATGTTATCCACCTTCTTGGGGGCTGCGAAAACTGGGTTCTTCCTATGGTTCTTGGATTCTCAGTATGGGTGCAGTTTCTTGGCCTTTATTGTGCTCTTGTTGGTGTTCTATGTGTAGGACATCTTTAATAATCTTTAGTAGGGCTGGTTTTGTGGAGATGTATTGTTTCAGTTTTTCTTTGGTATGGAAGGTTTTTTATTTGGCCTTCAGTTATGAAGGAGAGTTTAGCTGGGTACAGTATTCTTGGTTGATAGTTGATTTATCTTTTCTCCTTCACAGCTTTAAGATCTTTTCCTTGGTCTGAGTTGATCCTGTGTTGATTATAATGTGATGGTGGGATGTCCTATACTGATCTGGTCTATTTGGAGTTTTAAAAGCTTCTTGTATCTGAATAGGCCTACCTTTTTGCATGTTTGGGAAGTTCTCTGCTAGGATCCTGTTAAACAAATTTCCTACACCATTAACTTCTGTTTCTAGGTGCTCCTCTACACCCATCATTCTTAGATTAGGCCTTCTGATGGTGACTTCCAAGTGTTGGATAGATCTCTCATATTTCTTGGATTTGACTTGGATGGTTGTATGCTCTGTCTGTATAATGTCTAGGCTATCTTCAATCCCCGAAATTCGATCTTCTGCATGGACTAACCTGCTGTCGAGACTTTATACTTTGTTTTTCATTTCTTTCCCTTCTAATTGGTCAGCTTTGATGGCTTCAAATTCTTTGTTGAATCTTTGTTTTAAATCTTGTATGGACTTCTTTACTTCCTTAATTTGTTGTTCAGTGTTTATTCTCAAATCACTTAGTTGATTTGTTATGGTTTCCTTGGACTCCCATTCCTTCTGTTGGGTTCCATTCAGGATTCCCTTTGTGCTTTCCCTGACTTCCTTCAGCTCTTTGTTAATGGATCCCATGAATGCCTTTAGTGATCTTTGTGTATTCTCATCCTGCTCTCTCAATTCCTGTATTACTCTTTGATTAGCTTCCTCCTATTTATGCCGTTCTTGTAGTTCTCTTTGAGTGTTCTCAGCCTGTTCATGCCATTCCTGCCTTTCTCTTTGAGTATTCTTAATCTGCTCACGCAAATCCTGTATCAGTTTTTGAGTAGTTTCCTCACCCTCATGATATTCCTGTATAAACCTTTGGATTGCCTCCTCTCTCTCTGTATCACGCTTATACAGAGTTCTTTGTATGTTTTCAATCTTTTCATTTATCATTTTTGCCAGCAGTGTTTGTAGAGCTATTTGGGAACTCTCCTCTGGATTATTCATTATCTGTTCTGTCCCCTGATAATCATGAGTGGGAGTGGAGTTACCCTAACTTGCCATTTTTCTTGTGGTTTTCTGGCTTACTCTGCTCATTTGGGATGAAAGTAACACCAGTTTTGTGCTAGAACACTAACTTAAGGCAAGCATCAACTAAAGTCTGAATTTGCACAGTCAATAGTCTGCAGATACAACCTAGTTCAACAGATAACTCTATTCAACATCAAACAAGTATATATTAATGGGCTACGAACCACAAAGAAGAATTTGGTAAACCAGAAATTATTAGGGTTAGTGAGAGATGTGGGTAAAAAATAGGAATAGAGTGATGTGGGAAGGTACAGGGAGTGTTAAAAAAGTCCTAGTCTCAAGCAGGAAATAGGTTAGATAGGATGAAAGTAGAGAGAGAGAAAACAAAAAGAAAGAGAAAGCAAAAAAAGACACCAGAAGAAACAGAAAAATAAAAATTAATAATATGCAAATTCAAGAACAATCTATTCAAAGAACGTGAATATAATGAGAGAAGGGGAGGGATATAAAGGAGATGTGAAAAACTTAAAAATAAAAATATTTAAAATACTCTAGAGGTATAAAGAGGTAGTACTGCTAAGGAATTTAAGTCTCAGAAGTTTTGAATTGAGTAATAAATTTGTGGATTAAGTGTGTACACAATGGGGGATAGGGTCTAATATTCAACTACGGGTTTATCTGAGGATGTGCAGAACAACAATTAAGTCCTATAAAGAAGAACAAAAGAGAGGAAAAGGTGAGAAGGATAAGGAAGAAAGAAAAAAAAGATCAAAAGTTCAGTCGAGCTAAGCAAAAACCAAAAAGAATATATTTTTAAAAGTAGAAAAAAAAAAAACAAAGAAAAATGCACACATGCATGTATCACTAAAATAAAGGCTATAAGGGGGAAAAAAGTTACTAGAAAACGATTTTTTTCAAAAAAGGTAAAAATTAAAAATTAAAAAAAGTTTTAGAAAAGAGAAAAATACTTTGTAAAAGGTATAAAAAAAAGAGAAGAAGAGGAAAAAAAGTTCTTTGGTTTTTTTGGGGAGGGTTGGGAAAAATCCTATATCTCCCTTGTGTTTGTAATCAGCCTCTGGTTGGAATCGCTGGTCTGCTTGTGGTCCTGTGGCATGGTTAGTTTCTTAATTCAGTTTGTTAAGACAGGCAGAAAAATTCTCTGCTTTACCCAGGATTGTTCGATCTTCCTCCCAAGTAAGTTCAATGGGAGGGGGTGTGCTTTGAGTATCACAAAAGAGGGCTTTTTCCTCAAGTTTGGAGATGCTGTGATGAGGCTAGGTTCTGGGTAGAGTTGAGGCCTTTCAGCAAACAGTAGCTTTTCCCAGGGGGCTAGTTTGTGAGAAACTCACCAACCCCAGCCTGGAGCCACTCTCAAGGTTTCTGTTTACTGAATTTCAGTTGATATTCGAGGCTGCTAAAGGGAGGGGCAGCCTCTGGCTCTGATTACCCGATGAAGAAAGTCACTCCTAGGGCTGGCGCCCAAACTGGATGACTTTTCCCTGGGTGGAGCTGAGTCTGGCAGGTCATGCCGTTAAGTTCTTGTGACCTGCTAAATGACCCTAGTTTTATTCCAAGGCCTGAGTTGGAGCTAGCCGCTCAGCGGAGCTTTGTCGGTGTCCAAGATGGAGATCTCCAGTACTGGGGCGGGAGGGGTGGCCTTCCCTCCTCTGCTCCCTGAGAAGGAGTGAGGATGTCAGGCTTCTACTCATGCCGAGTCTTGGTTCGTGGTTCGTCTCTGGTCTGCGAACAGCAGTATGAAGATGTCTGCTCCTTGTCGGTTCTTGCTGGTATGCAGTAGAATCCACTCGCCTGCCTCGTCTGGCTCTTTCGTCATGGACTCTGTTTCAGGTATGGCAGTATGGCCGCTGCCGCCGCCGCTGCTGCCACAGAGGCAGCTGCAGGCAAGAGCTCAGATCTGTCTCCTTGCCTGAATTTTTCCTCTCTGGCCTAATTCTCTGTCCTGTGATGGCACACTTGGTGTGGTTCTCTGGCTTAGGACTGTTCACTGGAACTCTAAAACTGCTTTCTATGCAAGAGCTTGTTTGCCTCCAGCTTCTCCTCCGCCATCTTCCCGGAACTCCCTATGATTACACTTCTTATCAAGCATTGTTGACTCCTCCTTTATTTCCCCTTCCCATTCCTTCCCATCTCCCCCTCCCCACTTCTCCTCTCCCCCTCCCCCATAGTTGTAAAGTTCGGTTTCCAACATATCGTCTTGTGTATCTTACTGTGGCAATGGGTCAACCTGTATCCCTAATTAAAATTTTTTTCCCCTTCCCCTCCACAAATTATACCAGCATCAAATACAGTGAAAACAGGGGTTATACCGTGCGGGAAGGACATACAAAGCAACAAAGAAATCATCTTATAAATGTGTTATAAACAATAGCAAGAAAGAAAAAAAAAACATTTGAATTCTTATCTTGAGGTTCATTTCACCTAACATCAACTTATCTGACCATTTCTGCTTGTCTCAGACATATACTAGAAATTGCAAATAAGGGAACCCTTCGGACCTATATTTCTTTTGGCCTGGATTACTTCATTTAATGTAATTTTTTCCAAGTCTTTTCATTTCCTAAAAAATGGGCCAATGTCATTCTTTCTGGTGTTCTTTAACAGAGCCATGATATGACTTGTGAAGAAAGTACTGGTGTTAGATAAACTTTGTTCATGCATAACTCATATTGTTATTGGTGAATTAGTTAACTTAATCAAAAAATATATCAAATATGATTCAATGATAAAAATATAAAACAGTTACTTAGTAATTGTTTGAGAAAAAAGTTACAGTTATGATTTTTAGGAAAATAAATTTATATTTCCCTACAAAGCAATGATTTAGGTTTATTAATCTAGTGTTTGTCTAGAGAACATAATTGGCATGAAAAAGAACAAACTGTATATCTAGATTCTTGAATGAGAGATATTTTAAACATTGTCTTTTATTCAAATGAATACTTAGGTTTACTTTTCAAATTCTACTTTCAGAACAAATATTTACCCTGCAATTAAATGTATAACAATAGTCAGGTATTTAAAAGCTAAATTTTCTATGTTGTTATGTAGCTCTACATATTCACAATGACATGATTTTTTCTATTCGTAAGTGTCTAACCTCTGGTATATTTGCTTCATCAATATAAATTTTCTCATGAGGTTGTTGTGAAGGCTCCAGTAACCAGTGTGGTTAAAAACATTTCCTGAATTCTAAATTATAAATCTAATCATTTTAGCCTTTGATTATATCATTTATTGTCTCTTCAGAGCAATTATACAAAAATACATACTACTTTCTAAACATTTCACTCACATTGTAACTAATATAAACATAGTTCACACAGAGACTAATTATTTCAGACTCACCATATTTGATGACCTTAGTGTGAAGAAAGTACAGAGTATAAGGTCTTTATACTTAATAATATTTTTGTTAAAATTAAATTAACTCATATACCTGGATTTCTAATTTGAAAGTTAATCACATGGAAACTGTAAAATAATAAGAAAAATGATTACTTTGGGACTATTTTCTTCTTAAAATTATGCAGCAAAAACTATCTCTAAGAAATATATTTTCAATAAAATGTTTCAATCTTTAAGCAAAGTGCATTATACTTTAATATAAAGTTAATCTCAAAATAAAAATTCTGGAACTAATCTAATGTATGTTTTCATGCACAAAATGTTTTGACTTCTAGTCTTGTTATCTGAATTTAATTATATTTTTAGTTGTGACATGATCTCTACTTACATTTATTACTAACTTCTGTAATTATACAAATCATGCCTGTGCACACTAATTTATGTAAGATTATATTCAAACAAAATTATCTTTTTTCCTTTCTCCCACAGGGAAGGATGAGGTGCTGAAGTGTATTAAATGAAAGCACTCTAAAAGAGAATCTTTATGAAGTGGAAATTTGCAACATAAAGATGGGATCATGAGCACTTTCTACTTGGCTGAACAGGAATTCTTGTTTCTATAGTTTTTGTTACCTTTTAATGACAGAGGGAAAGCCACAAAATTTGAAGTTCATATGAAGGTATTACATTCTTAAAAGATGTGACAACCTGCTTAAAAGTTCGATCTTATCACTATTTCTTTGTGCTTGCTGGTTGATCAATTTCTCTATCATATGTTTCATATTATTAAGCATGTTAGTAATTCAGCTGTGAGTACAATGCAGGAGACTCCTGAAATCACAGCTATTGCTGTCTAATATTCAGAAGAGACAAAAAAATCATATTAATCTCCAGTTTTTCCTTTTGGCCTTCAATATACCAATTAATTCTGAGAACAATCTGTAAAATGTTAGTTTACTTTTCCCTTTTTAATTAGAGTTTAATCAAGTGTTTTTCACAATAAAAAGTGATGACAGTGGTATCAGAGCTCTAATATGAGCACCTTCTCCCTAACAAATAATGCTCTATGGAATGTAAATATGGAAGCCAGTCTAAAATTCTCTCTCTCTCTCTCTCTCTCTGACACACACACACACACACACACACACACACACACACACACAGAGCTACCATCCAGACGCATCAGAGATCAGTTTCATTCCTTCGTAATGATAGTTGTTTGATGTTTGATCCTATGGTTTTTCTTTGCTTTAGGATCTTGCCTAGTCCTGTATCTTTCCCTGAGATCAAGTCCCCTGGTCTTAGTATATTGTGTGTCTGTGTATTCAAAATATGATCCCTGGCTGCTTCCGGTCAATTAACATTACCCTGTGTACAGTATCCCCAAACTTGTCATTCAAGTCAAATTCCATGAATTTATACTTGTATTCCAAAATACTAAAATTTATTGGATCTAGAAACGTAAAAAAACACCCACCTTGTTATTTTAGTAGCAATTGACATCATGAAAGTAGAAGTATATTGATCAGAAACTGTGGTTAGAGAACGGGAGTATGTGGGGAAATTTAGAATACTGGATGTGAGTTAGAGATACCAAATCATCTTCTATATGCTAATTTATTGAAAAATTGTCATCCTATGTTGAAAGCCCAATTCACATATATAATTTTCCAGTTATTTGCTTATCTAGCACTTCTGATCACAAATCTTCTTGTGAATTTTTATAGTATCTTTGAATAAATCACACTATTTGCATGTACTTAACATCTTAAGGAAAGACAGTGTGCTTCTACATCTTTCATTCTATGTGACATTTTTTGTTTCTCTGTTTGCTGAATAAATGTATTCCTGGAATCAGGATATAGACAGAAAATCTGGGTCTCATTTTCATTTTTTAAATTTCAAATATTATATAAACTTTGTTTTGACTAGTCATTTTCTAAAGCTGTATGGAGGTTCCTCAAAAGATTCTACATAGAGCTCCCTTATGATCCAGCAATCCCACTTTTGGGCATTTACCCAAATGTTTACAAACAAGACCACACTAAAGCTACCAGCACGACTATGTTTATTTCAGCATTATTTACTATAGCTAAGATATGGAACCAACCCAGATGCCCCTCAGTAGATGAATGCATCAAGAAAATGTGGTCTATATACACAATGAAATTCTATGTCTCCATCAGAAAGAATGGCATTGTCCCATTTGTTAGGGAATGGAAAGGTTTGGAAAAAATTATCTTATGTGAAGTAAGCCAGGCCCAAAGAAACATAGGTCCCATGTTTCCCTCATTTGCAATATCTAGTATATGTCTGAGTCAAGCAGAAAAGGTTAGATTAGGGGATGTTAGGGAAATGAACCCTAAGATATGTATTCAAATGTTTTTGGTCTTTCATGAGATTGTTTCTAACAGATTTATAAGATTATTTCTTTGTTGCCTTGTATGTCCCTCCCCACAGTATAACCCCTGCTTTCACTGTATTTGATGTCGTTATAATTTGTGGAGGGGAAGAGGAAAACCAAATTATTTAAATAGGGATACATGTGGACCCATTGCAACAATGAGATGTACAAGTCGTTATGTCGAAAATGAACTTTACAATTTGGTGTGGGGGGGGGCGTGGAGGATTGGGTGGGGGGGGCGGGGAGAGGATGGGAAGGGGAAACAAAGGAGGAGGCTACAATGTTTGATAAGAAATGTATGTACTCATTATCTTGCCCATGTAATTGTAACCCCTCTGTACAGTGTTTTCACAATAAAAATAATTAAATAAAATGAGTGATATTCATGAACACAAATATTTTGGTGCCATTAAGTAAATTGAAATTTGATGTGGTAGTTCTTGTGTCTAATTGACTTAACCATAATACTATTCGTGTATAAACATGTTCATTGCACGTTTTTATTTTATATATAAAAATTAGTCCCCAAGGATTTACTTTAAAGTGATAATCGTGGGAGGGGCTTGTCTTCATGTTCCAAACTCTATATTTATTTCCCTAAAAGTACTAGAAATGCTTGATATTTACTGGAACAATATAAAAGATTACAACACATTTCTAAAAAGAATAGGTATATTGATTAAAACAGAAAAAAGAGTAAAATACTCAGGTTTCTTGCTTGAGACTGCATAAATTTCATATGAATGTAGCTCAAATGAGACTCAAATATAAATCCATATTAATATTAATGAGATTTATATCAAAATATAAGCAATATAGGAATTTAAATAATTGGTCATTCAAAGCTCTAGATTCCTGATGGACAAAGAATAGATTTGAAAATAGCAGAGGAAAACAATTTAACATGCAGCTATTTATGATTTTATAATACTAATATGAAAGAAATATGCTTTTGACTTTCTGAAGAAGAAAGTTTAGCCAGCAGTTTCAGTGTAAGGCATCAGTTGTAATGAGTCTAAAGTCTTTTCCTCCAAGATATCCAAGAGACCTATACTTACCCTCTGAAGAGTAAATACATAATTACTTCAATTAGCACTGCTTAATATTAATTTATTTGTAGCAAGTAGGTTAAAATGTCTTCTCGCTTTCTTTTAACGTAGTTTAACATCTATTTCATATTGCAAGAGCAATAGGCAAAAGAAAGACAAAAAGGGAACTCACATGGGGAAGAAATAAATCTATCCCTTTTTACAGATGAAATGATCCTGTAGAAGGTTATGCTAACCTTCAGCAATGTAGCAGGGTATAAAATCCACAAGAATCAGTATTTTTTCTGTTACCAACAATGGGAAGGTCCAGGCTGAAATCCAAAGAACAAACACATATGTATTATCCTCACAATCAAATCAAATCTAAACAAAACAACAACACAACTATGAATTAATTAATTTAACTAAAAATCTGAAGGACCTCTACAGTGAAAACGTTAAAATCTAAAAAGGGAAATTGAAGGAGATTCAACGAAATTGAAAGTTTTTCAATGCTCCTGTTTGGAAGAATTAGCGTCGTTAAAACTGAAATACTGCCCCCAAACAATTGACAATGCAATACCCATCAAAATCCCAATAATATTGTTCAATGCAGTCGAGAAAGGAATCCAAATTCAAAATGAAATTACAAAATTACACATGAAACAGAAGGCTTAGAAATGAACTCATGGGCCCATACGCATCTTGAATACACACACACACACACACACACACACACACACACACACACACACACACACGCACATATACACACACACAATGGAATTCTATTCACTCATCAAAAAGGATGACTTTTCACCAGTCTTAAGGAAAATGAAAGTCTTGGAAAATTATACTAAGAGAAAGGAATGCAGACTCAGAGAATTATAGGTTTCATGTATTCATTCACTTGTGGTAGCAAGAAAGTTCCTACAAATATAGAAGTGAACAAGATAAATTCTACCTCGTTCAATTTAGAATGGCCATTATCAAGAAAACTAACAATAGCAAATGCTCTCATGGATGTAGTCAATTAAGAAGTCTATTACACTGTTGGTGGGAAATTAAATTTGTTCGACCTCTCTGGCATGCAGTACGGAGATTCCTCAAAGACTAAACCTAGATCTCCCTTATGACTCAGTAATTCTCCTCATGAACAGTAATCCAATAAATAACAAACAAGCTCATATTAAATCTGCTAGTATAATCATGTTCAGAGCCCATGCCCAGAGTTCAAGGACTGGAAAGAGTGTTACCACTGCTAGCATTTGTTTCCGCAAATATGAATCTCTTGATATAATATAACAAATAACTCTATTTGCAGTAGCTAGGATAGGACTTAAATATGCTGGGTGATAAAATGCCTTCTTTGTTGAATATTAGGAAAAAATGTAGGCAGTCCAAGAAAAGGAGATTGTTGTTGTTGTTGTTGGTTGAGGGGCTTGAATTGAGGACTTGGGCACTGTCCTTGAGCTCTTCAACTCAAGCTAAGTGCTCTACATCTTGAGCCACAGTGCCACTTTTGGCTTTCTGTTGGTTAAATAGAGATGAGAATCTCAGGGACTTTCCTGCCCATGCTGGCTTTGTACAAAAGTCCTCAGATCCCAGCTTCCTGCATAGCTACGATTACAGCTGTGAGCCACTGGCACTAGGCTAAAAATAGTTTTGGTTATTTTTTATTTTTGTTTTTCTATAAAAGAAAAAAAATCCATCTCTTATCCTGGGTCTACAACTCAGATATCATTATTAGAACACTTCTCCCTCAACTCATTTTATCAGACATTTGTAAATTTTCATAAGAAATGAAACCCTCATTTGGAATAATGTTTTTCTCTTTTTATTACAAATCGTGCTTGATTACTTTCTAATGTAATATTGGACTTCCTATCAGAGTGATGATATTTTCTTTCTCTTCAAAAATTGGCCTTCTCCCAGATGTGGTAAATTTTTGAGAATTCAAAGATTTCCTTGGATAATTTATTAAGCTGACCTCTAAGAAATTGTGCGTTTCTGGAATTTGGTCTGCTGTCTTGTACTTACATGCACAGGCTTTCTATGATTTATTGTTCTACAAGGAATTCTATTTTCCATTCTTCGTGTGACCAATTTTAGTCTCTCTGATCAGTCTTTCAGACCCTCTCTCTAGAGTGTCATTTCATTCTCCCTCATATAAAGATATTAGTTATCAGCTAACTGATTGTCAGCTTCTTTTTTTTTTATTTTTTGTTTTTTGTTGTTTTGCCTGACTTCATGTAGATTGTGATAGCAGCCCTGACTGGCTGTGCTTACTGGAAGTTTTTACTGTTTGTTTGTTTGTTTGTTTTTAGATGTCTAGGATTACTATTGAAGGTAGTAGCTTCTATGGGCCCCAGTGACTCCCCTGGCCTAGAGTCAATGGGCTTTTCTCCTAAAGATACAAAGAACAGCTGACTAAATTCCTATTTTAATTGTCTCAAAATGAGTCAATTTGGCATCCTTGCGAAGCGATGAATAATCCTTGTAACCACTTACAGAAATGGTCTATCAAGATTGCTTTTCAAGGTTGACTGTGAAAAATGTTCATTTCCAAGTCACCACATAAAACAGATCACACTCCTGGGAGCAGACTTTGGAAGGAAGGTTCCCCTTCTTTCCTTCTCTTATGACAGATCAAACCAAAATATTCTGCAGTTGTGGTAAGCCTGGAGCACATTCTCCCAAAAATATTCTGTAATGTAAAAGAGGACCAACTATCAAAATGAAGGTGAAAATATTGTCTAGTATGACTGATTAATCTTGGTTATGACTGTTCTTATTTTCATTACTTCAAACACATGGATAATTTATATTGGGATTAGAAAAGTGGCAAAGGATTAATGGAATGAACATTCAGTTTACTTTCATATATCCAATGTAATAGACTTAACCTCTTATGGAAAATTAAATCCAACTGTAGAAACAATGTCAGAAATATAAAATAAGCCTCAATAGGTGTAATCTAGCACACATACACCATCATCTACTCAGAAGTTCAGTCTCCCTATAAATATTTATTTAGTACAAAATAATAAAAATTTAATTAATGAATATGACTTTTAAGTATCATCTGAAAAACTCCTCATGTATATAATTGCATACAATTGTATAGATTTTACCTAGTCAGGAATTTAACATGCATGTAGAAATCAAATTTCCAAAATTTAAACTAGAGAGGAGTCATACGCTCATGTACTGTATTGTGTGAATTTTACCACGGGCTGAACCCTTCCACCTAATAGCAAGAGTCATGTGCAATAATTTATTATTTGTCATTAAGATGAGTGCTATGTAGAATATACTTTGAATTATTAAATTAATTCACAGAAATGAAACAATAATGATATGTTATTTGTTTAAATTCTAATACTTCTCAATTTTACAATTCGTGAAATATATTATTAAGCTTAGTTCCACTTTCTTCTTTTTTATTTTTTTTTTATTTTTATTTTTTAATTTAATTTAATTTTATTTGTGAACATACTGTACAGAGGAGTTACAGTTACATGGTCAGGATAATGCGTATATTTCTTACCAAGCATTGCAGCCTCCTCCTTTGTTTACCCTTCACATCCCTTCCCAGCCTCCCCCCCCCCAATCCCAATCCTTCTTCTTTTTTATAGTTACTAAAATTAAAATTATATATTAAACATTCAATATTAAGAAATCAATAATAAGTAACATATTATTAAAATGATATGCTATTAATCTGTGATTTGAATTATAGTTCAAATTGTGATGTAAAAAGTGTTGAAAGAATTATGGTTAATTTTTTTTAAACTTACCAGCTTGTTATTTGTTTCCTAATTGTGTCATTTGTTATTCTTGGTCCAAGTCATCTCTTCCTCTTAAATGTTTAGTTTTCTATTTTATCTCTATTGGTTTACTGATTGTGCCTTTTTCCACCTTTTAAGTGACTGACATGAGGCTGAAATACTGTATGCTAGTTTATTACTTCCTATGTTAAAGTAAAATTACTGCTCTCCACAGATGTTTTACTCTTCTTTGTATAGTACAGTATTTCCCCCAGTCCCATTTCTTGTGTTACTGCTCTCATGTATTTTATTTTATTTTTTATTTAAATTGTATTGTCAAGTTAATGTACAGAGGAGTTACAGTTACATAAATAAGGTAATGAATTCCTTTCTTTTCTAACTTGTTACCCTTTCCCCTGTTTTTCTCCCGCTTCCCTCCCAACGTCCCCACCCAGGATTAGTTCCAACTACTGTCTTCAGAGTATCACTTTTGCATAGATTCTCCCTTTGTCCGTTGTCTCACCATTTTGTTTTTCCCTTTACCTTCCCTAGTTCAGATCAACATATTTACAATACTCAGGGTATCAAAATCAAATACAGTGACTACAGGGGATAACCATAGATGGAGAAAAGAAAATGATAAAAAGAAATCACATAGTACATTAGGATCAGCAACAATAAAGAACATGCCTTGGAGTACATTTCTCTTGGAATTACCTCATATGATCATATGTACATAGCTTTTGAGCTATTCTGCTCATCTACTAAGATTATCTTCACTGTAGACAATAATGCTCCCCTATTACCCAGATATCCCACTTCTGAGCATTTACCCAAATGATCACAAACATGGCCACACTAAAGCTACCAGCACAATGATGTATATCACAGTAATATTTACCATAGCTAAGATAAGGAATCAACCCAGATGCCCCTCAGTAGATGAATGGATCACGAAAATGTGACTCAGACACAGACACAGACACAGACACACACACACACACACACACACACACACACACACAAACACACACACACACACACACACACACACACACACATGAAATATTATGCTCCCATCAGAAATAATGATATCACCTCATTTGTAAGGAAATGGAAGATTTTGGAAAAAATCATATTAAGTGAAGTTTGCCAGACTTAAACATAGGTCCTATAGTTTCCCTTATTTGTAATAACTAGTTTATTTCAAGGATAATCTCATGTATTTTAATTTGACATTTCGTTCTATGTTGAGCATACATCATTATTGCTATATTGTTTCTTATTATTTCTGCAAACAGGCAGGTTTTTAAAAGAATTACTTTCATCTCATCCATTACTGAAATAAGAACAACTAAAAGAGCAACCCCTACTAAGAAGAACTCGTACTTACTTCGCTTCATTCCTATGTAAGGCCAGTGTTGTTCCCTGTATACTTATGTTGTACATTACTACTCCATACTTGGTCATCCTGTATATCTACAACCTTCTACATTGTGACCTAAATGTCCCAGCAATTCCACTTTGCTTTAATTTTTTAATAAATTTCTCTCTTAATGTTTGAGGTTGGTGTGTGTGTGAGAGAGTTTGTGTTTGTGTGGTTTTACAAAGATCAGAAAATAACATTTTTCGTCATTTAGAATACATCTTTCAGGTCATTGTAAGTTGTGGTTAATGAGTGAAATCTCTTACTATTTTAAGAATGAAACTGAAAACTATATATGTGCATGCACCACAGTTGCATTATTAGTCTGTAGTTGAACACTTAACTTCTATTTTTATCTTGGCTGTTGTTGTGAACAATATAAATAAGAATGTACTACAGATTTATTTACGTGTTACCCAGAGAGAAATAATCATATGATTGGTGGGTCAGATGAGATTTCGACTTTGCATTTCTTTACAAAACTGCATACTACTTTCTAAAGCGAGAATACGAAGAGTGTAGAAAATTTCCTTTTCTCCACACTCTAACCAAAGTTATAGCCTTTTAAGTTTTTTTTTAAATGGCAGGTTTTTACTATGTGCAGTACCCCAGACTGGCCTTAGACGCAAATGCACTTACTCCAGCATCCTAAGTGTTTGGAGTTAAAAGCCTTTACCACCACAAGTGTTTCCTTTGATTTTTTTGATAAGAGTTATAATAGTTATGAAGTAGTATCATAGTAATTTTGATTGCGTTTCTCTAATGACTTTGTTCACAAAGAATTAAGCCAGCATAGAAGTGGTACAACAAAACTTAGTAATCCCACTAGCGATTTTCAGGGCTTTTTGGAAAATATGTCTATTCACAAAATTTGTCCATTTTTAATCATTTCTTGTTAATCTCACCTTTAATCATTCTATACAAAATCAATACTTAATTCAATGTAATAGAAAGGAAAAAATTAAGCAACTCCTAACATTTTTCAATTGTCAATAACATGATATTGCTTAAATCATTTTCTGTTTATGCGTGAGATTCTATAACTCAATTTAGTTAGACCTTTTACAAGGCTATAAGTATTTTATGTAGTTTATGTTGATTGCTCTTTCCAAAGCCTGTGAGTCTAATTTCCCTTGGTTTCTTTCAGTCGCATGTAGTTCACATTTCAAACTGAAGAATAAATAGAAGGAAGCAAACAAAAAAATAAAGTTCCTCTCATCTGATGATGCTTCTACAAGAATGAGGAAAGAGTTCGTCCTTCTAAGAACCTATGATAAGATTTCAAAAAGAGAATTTATTCCTCTAGGTTTTCCCTATCTTTTCAATGTAACTTAAATGATATAAAACACAATATGCTGCTCATTTACTTTTACATTTGATCAGTTTTGCACATTTTCATATGGATTCACCTCAGTCTACAACATTCCTTCATTATAATTTCCCTGTTTTTTTTTTGCACTATCAAGACATAAGATAACCATTTTGACTTACAGCATGAGATGTTATCCACTTAGCTTCCTTGGAAACAGAGCATAGCCAATAGATAAGATTATTTCTGGTTTCTCACTACATGTAATTGTTTCTGTAATACATATCACATTCTGTTTAGTATTTAAAAAACTGCTGGCTAAACTCAAAGCTAATTCATAGAAGTTTATGTTAAGTATTTCACAAGTGTTATGTCTCTTAACTGTTAAGAAAACATTAGCTCTAATGCTAATGTTATTACCATTTTAGTGTTGGGAAAAATTGTAATTAAAGGCGCTAAGGTCCTGGCTCAATGACCAACAGTGAGGTGGGAAATGAATCAGTTTCCAAAGTCTTTTAGCAATACAAAAAGTAGGTAAAAATCTCTCCATTCTCTTACACATTCAATTCAATATTCGTATTGTCCAAGACACAATAGCATAGCAACTATTGCCCATGTAATTGTTTTCTGTCACATTTTGTCTTCAACACAAACTGTGTTGGTGACATTGGGTTATCATGCACAGAGCTGAGCTTATAAATTGAGATCCATAGAGAGCCAAATTTCTTCTGTCCCACAGTTCCAGTGTCCTTTGTAAAAAGTAGTAAAGCTATCTGAGCGCTGGTGGCTCATGCCTGTAATGCTAGCTAATCAAGAGGCTGAGATGTGAGGACCGTGGCTTAAAGCCAGCCCAGGAAGGAAAGTCCGTGAGACTCTTATTTCCAATAAACCACTAGAAAACCAGAAGTGGCGCTGTGGCTAAAGGGGTAGAGTGTTTGCCTTGAGCTGAAAAGCGCAGCAACAGAGCCCAATCCCAGAGTTCAAGTCCCACGACTGACCCAAAAACAAAAAAGTACTAGAAACTTTTAAATACCATCACTTACTGTCTTTTAAGAAGCCAAAAAAGAATAAACTCACATATAATCACTCCAAAATGTTTTCAAATTAGGAGATATAAAAACAGGTCCCCGTGAAGTAAACTTTCTCCTACTTTTAAGATTATTCTGAAAGTCTTGTGGTGGTTGATCACACCTGTAATCCTCTCTACTCGAGATATCTACACAGGAGGCTGAGATATGGGGATAACAGTTGAAAGCCAATCAGGGCAAAAAAAAATTCATGAGATTATTTTTCAAAAATTATAATGAATTAGCAAAGAGTTAGGAATGGAGATGTAGCTTATATAATAACTCACCAATCTAAAGAAGAATGGCCTAGCAAGACTTTGAAGACCTGAGTTCAAATTCTGACCATGTCAACAAGAAGAAACACACACAAACAAACACACACACACAAACACACACACACACACACACACACTCTTATTCATTATATCTTCATGTCACTGTTCTGCATTAATTTCTTTGTTAACAATATTATCTTGTAACATTTTTACACGTTTTTTATTGTAAAAATATTGTACAGAGGGGTTAGAGTTACATGAGTGAGATAATGAGTGCATTTCCTATCAAGCATTGTTTCCTCCTTTGTTTTTCCCCCACCGTTCCTTCACTCACACCTCCACAAGTACACATCCCAACTCCTAACCCCTCACTCCTCTCTCCCCTGCTAAATTGTGAAGTTCATACATCTCATTGTTACAATGGGTCAACCTACATCTCTATTTAAGCATTTTGTTTTTCCCTTTCCCTCCCCAAATTAACGAAGTTTATATACAAGATGCAGGAGCACCAACATCGAATACAGTAAAAACAAGGGTTATACTATGAGGGATGATCATATAAAAAAGAAAAAATCTCATTGTACATTATAAATACATTAGAAACAACAGCAAGAAAGAAAAAACCACTTATGTCCCTATCTTGGGGTTCATTTACCTTAATATAATTTTATCTAGTCATATGCACATAGCTTTTGATCTTTTCTGCTTATCCCAGACATATATTAGTTATTGCAAATAAAGGATACCATGGGAACTATGTTTCTTTGGACTTGGCTTACTTCATTTAGTATAATTTTTAATACGTTTTTTATTGTAAAAATACTGTATAGAGGGGTTATAGTTACATGAATAAGGTAATAAGTACATTTCTTATCAAGCATTGCTACCGCCTCCTTTGTTTTTCCCTAAGATCCCTTCCTCCCTACCTCCACAAATACAGTCCATAATCCTCACCCCCCCACCCCTGCCTAAATTGCAAAGTTCGTTTTTTACAATACTGTCTGTACATCTCATTGTTACAATGGGTCAACCTGTATTCATATTTAAGTATTTTGTTTTGTCCCTTTTCCTCCCTAAATTAGATAAATGTATATACAAGATGCAGAACATCGACATCAAATACAGTGAAAACCGGAGTTATTCCTTGGGGAAGGAACATACAAAGAAACAAAAAAAATCGCATGGTACATTATAAGTACATTAGAAAAAATAGCAAGAAAGAAAAAAAAAACCCTTGTGTCCCTATCTTGGGGCTCATTTCACTTAACATCATCTTATTTGGTCATTGTACATAGGTTTTGACCTTTTCTGCTTGTCCCTGACATCTACTAGTTACTTTTATCAAGTAGAGTCTGAATCAGGAGTGTTGATAAATGTCCACACCTAAAATCTTAGCCCTAGGCTGAACCCGCAGTATTACATAGTTGAGGCCACAAAAGTGAGAGATTGGGTTTTGTTTTCTTTTTTGTTTTGGTTTTTGTAGGTTGTGGGGCTTGAACTCTGGATCTTGGGTCTGTACCTCAGCTCTTCAGCTCAAGGTTAGTGCTACCACTTGAGGCACAGCACCATTTATATCTTTTTCTGCTTATGTGGTGCTGAGGAATCAAACCCAGGACCTCATGCATGCAAGGCAAGCACTATCCCACTATGCCACCTTCCCAGCACCTGAGAGACTGTGTTTTAAAAAAGCATCTAAACAACATTTGCTTTCTACTTTGGGTTATATAATGAAATATATGAATATCTTTTTATATTTTTGTGAATTGTCATATTTCTAAATTTTTAATAACCGAAGCTACTTTATCCTTTTCAAAGTCATGAAATATCTCTGAGACTTTCCTTCTGTGAAGATTGTTTTAGCATTTATAACTTCTTCTGAGTCTTTATTTTTTATCAAAATTACTTTATATTTTATGTTGATGGGTTATCATACATCAAATACATTCAAACGTACATGTAGAATCTAAAGATGGCAGTATGAATATTCTCATATAGCTCTTGTTTCTCTGTTATGCACTTTCAGTATTATGATATTTCTCTCTCTTTCACTCTCTTTCATTTCCTCTTTTTTTCTTTCATGTTCCATGTCTGCTACTTAGAATTTCTGCTAGTTTACTATTATACTTCAGGTACCACTGATTTTATGGGAACATTATAACGACCGTCAGTTACCCTTGCATTCTTTAAGAGTTATAACAGTGACGTGATATTATTCTCTGTCATTCTAAATGGCAAAACAGATCTAGGATTCCTTTTCACTTTTACTACTATTATAAATTTTATCTCATAGGAATCATTGGGATGAATATAATACTTTTAACCTGTGACCTAAAAGTTCTTTTTCTTTTACAACCTTTTTATTTTATTATCAGTAAGTAACTACATGTAATGAAAACAAAGCTATCATATGGAAAATAGACTGAAGTTGTTCACAGGAATGAGATACAAGGTAATGGGGGAAGTGAGTACAAAGTGATACACATCATATACCACAGATACACAGAGCAGTTTATCATGTACACTTTGTGAGAAAGACAATGTGCTGGGAACTATAGGTTAAATCACAGAACACCTGATATGCATAAATATTCATATACATATCTATGTATTTATATATGTGTGCACATATATTTATAAATGTATATTTATTTATATATGCCTATACGTGTATATGCCCTTATATATGTACACATATATGTTACTATACACACTAATGCACACATACTTATACCCATGTATACATGCACACATGGAGGAAGTTACAGCCAACAGAAGTTTTACTAGTTGTTGAATATGCTTTAGACGGAGTGCTTGGAACCAAATATTTTGAAGATGGATTGGTATCTAAGAGAACTTTTACCCCTCCTCTTATCTCTTAAAACTGTCAGGTTTTAAAACTGGTAGGTTTTAAGAGATAAGATTCGACTTCAAATGTTTTTTTTTCTTTCTTGTGATTGTTTCTAACATATTTATAAAATGATTTTTTGTTGCTTTGAATGTCCCTCCCCCATGGTATAACCCCTGATTTCACTGTATTTGATGTTGGTAAAATTTTGGAGGGAAAGGGCAAAAACACATCCTTTAAATAGGTATACAGGTGGACCCATTGCAACAATGAGATGTCCAAGTAGTAGGTCGAAAAACGAATTTTTCAACTTTGATGGGGGTGATGATTGGGTGGGGGGAGGTAGGAGGAGTATGAGAAAGGATGGGAAGGGGAAATACACAGGAGGTAACAATGCTTGATAAAAACTGTACTCGTTATATTACCCATGTAATTGTAACTCCTCTGTACGGTACTCTGCCAATTAAAAAAAATAACTCCAATCAAAAAAAAAAAAAAACTCCATTCATTTTTAGAGATCATTGTCATAATGAGATCTTAGAATTGTGTTCGAAACTAGCCCAGACAGAAAAGTACTTGTTAGATTCTTTCTCCAATTAACCACTAAAAACAGGAATTAGCTATGTGCCTCAAGTTGGAGACTGCTGGCAGTGACCACAACAAGGCTTAGGGAAAATGCCGAGGCCTTGCAAACAACAACAACAAAAACAACAACAAAATATAGCACATTAATTTCACAAAAGCATCTTTTAACTGCTGTGAACATTTCTAAGAAACATGAATATATGTCCGTGGAAAATGATAAGTAAAAATTATAGAATATTTGGGGCTGAGAAAGTGGTTCAGTGGTAGAGCGCTTGTCTTGCATGCATGAGGCCCTGGGTTTGATTCCTCAGCACCATATAAGAAAAAGAAAAAAGCCAGAAGTGGCTCTGTGGCTCAAGTGGTAGAGTACTAGTCTTGAGATGAAGAGCTGAGGGACAGTGCCCAGGCCCAGAGTTCAGGCCTCGCTACTGGAACCGCCCCCCCCCAAAAAAAAACAAAGTATAGAATATTTGCGTCTACATTAAAGACATGACTATATAGATTGTTTAAGATATTTAGGTAATGATTAGAAATTAAGAATAATAATAATATATTGGGACTTGTCTTTTATTCTATTTTCGATTGCAATAAAATGATATTTGTAATGATTATATAAAATTACTCTTGCTTGGTATTGGAATTATAAATGATAAACATTATTAAATGATTTCCATAGGAATGGATCATTTTCTTAATGGTATCAATTCTTTTGTAATTTCACAACAATAAAGAAAATTAGTCCAAGGCTGGTTTGCTCTAAGACTGTATTTGTTTTCTTGTTCTAGTTTTCATATGTTGGTAGAAATTAAAATTCCGAAAAATCAATGGATGTTAGCATTCAGGAACATCTTCATAGATACCAAATTTGGAGTCGATTAAGTAGAATTGTTGTATTTCATTTGATATTTTCACAAATAAATCAAGATGATTGTGTATTTTGTTTCTTTTCACTGCTATTGGCTCTTAACGTGAGAATACATTTTCTTCCTAGCAAAGTAGAGAAAAGCAATTGGATTGAGGAAGTAACATATGGCTTTCATAAAATGCAGATTAATAGATTTGGGTCTTCTGTCATTTGCCAAAAGTTTCTTCCAGAAATAGTTATCAATTACTCATAAGTGATGCATAATTCCTAGATATTCCATTTATCACATAAACTTTTTGATTGAGTTATATCTGCATAAAATCAAAACAACAGATCAAAAAACTAAAAATAAAGAGAAATCACATCTTTGTTTTAACAGCCGTAGTTTACAAAGATTTTTTAGCCAACACCAAGATATCTTTTCATATATTCTGAAATTTGTGTGAGGTATTTTTAATAAATTTTTTTGGCTGTCATGTATTTCACATGCAATATATTATCTCCTTTTATTGTATACATTTTAGTGCTTTGGAAGTGAATTGTACAATCACAGGTTTTCCAAGCCTAATTTTCACAAACTTGCATTTCTTCAAATAGAAATGCTGTAAACTTTAGAACAGACATTAAAATAGATACAAAATTCAGTTACAGGATTTTGTTCAACATACATCCTCTATAATGTGTCTTTTCAAAATTTGATTTGAGGCATTATTTCCAGGGTGTCACACATACTATTCAAGTGCACTGTCAATTAATTACATTCTCTGTCCAAACAAGTTTTTTTTTTTTTTCTTCTCTTTAATACATACATAGAAGTGTGATCGCTGGATCATACAATTCTCTTTGACCTTTTGAATACTTCAAAATTTGCTTGCTAAAATGATTGCAGTTTTATAAATCATTCTGCTATGTGGAGAGTATATATTTCTCTACAAATGCATTACTATATTTTGTGTCATCTTTTTATATGATGGTCATACCAGTGAGTTTTTTATAATTTTTCTTAGATCATAAAGAGGAGCTTAATTCATATGCCTCTCTTATTGACTATTAATTTACATATGTTCTTTAAAAATATCATGTTTGGGAAAAATTTTATATGGTGTTAGAATTATAAATGTACGTAAGACTCAGTATCATTATAGCATTAATATTGTAGCATTAACAAATATGTGTCCTCTATCTGTTGGATATGTTTTTACTCCTTTCTTAGAATTAAGAACAGTAATCAGTTGATATTAATCAGTTTATTCTTGCTTTTCTTTAGCAACTAATACTTTCAATGTCAATCTTTTAGAAACCTTTACTGATCCAATATCATGAATGTTTACATTTATGTTCTATAGATTTTTATACCTCACATTTAGTTTGATAATTATTTTTTACTTTAAATTTTTGTATAAGGTTAGAGGTAGTAGTCTAAGATCATTCTTTAAATCTAGGGGGACAATAGTGCCAATATACCCATTTAAGATTATATTTTTATTTGATAAAGTCATGGCATCCTTGTCAAAATGTATTGACCATAAAACTAAGAATTTATTTTTGATAAATCTGTTACATTCTTCTATGTGTCTCTTCTTTTTTTCTTTTTTTATTGTGAAAATAATGCACAGAGGGGTTACAATTACATGGGCAAGATTGAGTACATTTCTCATCAGGCACTGTAGACTGCTCCTTTGTTTCCCGTTCACATCCTTTCCCATCCTCCCCCCATCTCACCGAATCCTCCCACCGCAGAACCAAATTTTAAAGTTCTTTGTCGACATGACAACTTGTACTTCTCATTGTTGCAATGGGTCCACCTGTATCCCTATTTAAACGATTTGTTTTTCCCCTTCCCCGGCACAAATTATACCAACCTCAATACAGTGAAAGCAGAGGTTATACTGTGGGGGAGGGACATAGAAGGCAACAAAGAAATAATCTTATAAATCTGTTAGAAACAATCGAATTAAAGAGAAAAAACATTTGAATACATACCTTAGGATTCATTTCCCTAACATCACCTTATCTGACCTTTTCTGCTTGACTCAGACATATACTAGATATTGCAAATAAGGGAAACCATGAGACCTATGTTTCCTTGGGCCTAGCTTATTTCACTTAATATAATTTTTTCCAAGTCTTTCCATTTCTGAACAAATGGGGCAATGCCATTCTTTCTGAGGGAGGCATAGAATTCCATTGTGTGTGTATACCACATTTTCTTGATCCATTCATCTACTGAGGGACATCTGGGTTGGTTCCATATCTTAGCTATAGTAAATAATGCTGTAATAAACATAATCGTGCTGGTAGCTTTAGTGTGGTCTTGTTTGTGAGCATTTGGGTAAATGCCCAAAAGTAGGATTGCTGGGTCATAGGGGAGCTCTATGCGGAGTCTTTTGAGGAACCTCCATACTGCTTTCCAAAATGGTTGAACAAGTTTACACACCCACCAACAATGCAATAAGGTTCCCTTCTGTCGACATCCCATCCAGCATCTGTTGTCATTATAGTTCTTGATTTTAGCTATTCTAACTGGAGTGAGGTGATATCTCAATGTTGTTTTGATTTACATTTCTTTTATGGGTAGGGAGGTTGAGCATTTCTTCATGTGACTAATAGCCATCCTGCTTTCCTCTTCAGAGAAGTTTTTCTTTAAGACTTTAGCCCACTTATTTATTGGGGAGTTGTTTCTTTGAAGATTTGTTGTTGGGGGATTTAATTTTTTTGAATTCCAGGTATATTTTCGATATGTGACCCTTGTCCGTTGTATGGCTAGTGAAGACCTTCTCCCAATCCGTGGGCTTTCTATTGATCTTGCTAGTTATGTCCTTTGCCTTGCAGAAGCTCTGGACCTCTATGATGAAAACTTAAAAAATTTGAAAAAGGAAATCCAAACAGAACTTAGAAAGGGGAAAAAACTCCTACGCTTCTGGATTAGAAAGATCAACATAGTGAAAATGGCAATACTTCCAAGGCTATCTACAAATTCAATGCGATACCTATCAAAATTCCATCCTCATTCTTCAAGGAAATAGAAGAGGCAATGCAAAAATTCATATGGAACAATAAAAGACCCTGAATATCAAAAATGATCCTCAACAGGAAAGAACACTGCTGGAGGAATATCAATACCAAATTTCAAACTTCACTATAAAGACATAGTAATCAAAACAACTTTGTACTGGCACAAGAACTGACCTCAGGACCAATGGAATAGAAATGAAAATCCAGAAATGTACCTACAGACCTATAGCCATCTAATCTTTGATAAGGGAGCTAAAAAAAGAATGGAAGAAAAACAACCTCTTCAGTAAATGGTGCTTACTAAATTGGTTAACTACTTGGAGAAAAATGAAGCTAGACCCTTATATATCACCCTGCACCAGAATCAACTCCAAATGGATCAAAGGCCTCAGAGTAAAAGCGGACAATCTGAAAACATTACAGGATCGAGCAGGAGAAACCCTAGGTCTTGTTGGTACAGGCCAACATTTTCTTAATAGAGACCCAGAAACACAACAAATTAAAGAAAGGTTGGACATATGTGTCTATTCTTATAGTAGAGATATGTTTTCTTCACTACTAAACATGGTAATAAAATTCAAATCTAATATGAGGGCTCAAGCTACACCATTTTTCAAGATTGTTCTAACTGACCTACATTCCTTGAATTTATATAGGAGTTCATTGAGCAAGTGGACCAATATTCTGTAGAGATATCTACATGTTTGATAATCACTCATATTTTTCACCTTGTGAAAACACAAGACCCCAGATATTATATATAGAAAAATGTCTTTATGGAATGCTAGAAGCAACTAAAACTAATTTAGGAATGAGTTAAGATTTAGATAATACTATAGCCTAATAAATCTGAATGATAACGACTTGAGATGTACTACAGAGGAGAGTGAGAGGGAATAGGATGATGGACCACATAGGAGCTGTATGTCATTGGTATTGTGTTTCAAAAAACAGAAAGACTTCAGAGAAGAGAAGGAGGAAAATAATCGATGTGTCCTGAATCAAGTTTTTTTTTTTAATACACAAAATAGTGTGTACTGAGAGTCAGAAAAGGTGGGAAAAAATAAAATAGAAAATAAAGCATTGTATAGACCTCTTACAATGTAAAGATATTGCAATAGGAATATGATAATTAATTTCCTAATAAATAAGAGAAAGAATAGGTAAACTCTGAAGGCAAATTCAATGAAGAGAGAAAATAAGCAAAGTAAAACCTTTATCAATAACAAACACAAGAGTTTTTAAGTGGAAAGGCAATGGAAATATTCTAAGTAACACTAAAATAACAATAAAAATTGCTATCGTGGATAGAATATGGTACACATTTCATTATATATTACTTTGAAAAAACATACTAGCAAAGAAAATTTAAAAGTCATAATTTAAAAAACTATTTACATTCTAACTAGACAATATGTTCAGTGGTAAAACCTTGGCCTGGCATATGTGAAACAATGGTGTGATCTCCCAAGCATTACAAAGTACACAGAAAGCACACACACATAGAAACCACATAAACACACACACACATACACACCACATCCATTCATTTGGAATATTGATATTTTCATATTAAACAGAGAAAATTTTTACAAATAGTAAAAGTAGGTTAATATATGAAATCAAAACATTGCTCATAATATTTAAAAGTAGTAGAAATAAAATAATCACAACATACTTGGATTGTTATGGATTAAGTAAATTGAAAATTAAGAAATAGAAGACATGAGAATCTTCGCAGACAAGTTTTAAATAATAAACATTGTGAAACATATATGCTTTTATTTTGACAAAACATTGATGTTACTGTTGTTTTAACTCAAGATTTAGAATATGATATCCATGCACTCTACATCCCGCTATGAATGGCTATATCTCTAATCATTTCACTCTGGATATTTTTATAATAAGGTCTCATAGTTTCTCAGGCTTTCCCGAATTACAAACCCTATTTGCAGTTCCTACCAGAGCTAGAAAATGGAAGCCCCAAGTCACCATGCCTATCTTAAACATTTTTAATTCAAGTACAAATATTTACAAAAAAGTGACCAGGTAATGAAGCCTTTCTTAATAAAGTATGTGCTTTTTGAAAATACAGTAAGTATTTGTTACCTGGAAAAATATGTTTAGAACTATAAGAAAATAAATTTATTTAAATTCACTGACCATATAAAAATTAAGAAAATAATTTTAAATATTCACATGTTAAATATTTTTAAAGCAAAATATATGTGTCTGAATAATTTACATGTGTAAAAATCATGCAAAATTAAATCAACTAATCCTACCACTCTGAAAAATTACATTAAAGAAACAAAAGAAAATAAGTAATTAAGTTCAAAATTTGAAATTTAGAAAATAAAATGAAGTGTACACTTAGTTGACTTAAGTAACTGTAAACCCTCTGTATATAAATTTTATAATAAAAACGCATGAACAAAAAAAGCAAAAGTACCCATTGATCAATAGCAACAGCAACAGCAACAGCATCAGAAGTTGTTTGAGTATACAAAAAAAAAATCGATGAGGGGATAACAATGTTCTTTCCATAAGAAATGTACTCATAACCTTACTTAAGTCACTGTAACCCCTGTGTACATCACCTTTACAATAAAATTAAATAGAAATTAAAAATAAACCAAATAATATACCTATTAAAATTCTTAGAAGATATTGGTTAAAAACTTTGTAAGAAACTGTCCCACGTACTCAAGGAATATACGTTGGTGATAATATTTAAATACTTAAATTTCAGCAGAGAAGAAAAAAGTTTAAAAACTGTTACAAAGTAAAGTAATAAATCAGAATATATTACTATAATAAACATTAGATTAATTTTCAGTGTTAGACAAATATGTACGAAATGAGGCAATTTGACATTCGTTTGCACTTAATAAGAGAAAAAATTTTCTAGGTCTTTTAAATATATAATAAGTTTAATGAAGAAACTATTCTGTCACATTATATGATAATGAGATAAAGATGATTTTAGAGCAAACAACAGATTGTACTAAGTTTTGGATGAAAATGTATATACTTATTTTGGTTTTAGTAAATTGTGGGGATTTCCACTTGGGATATTGTTCTTGCTAGGATGGCATAATATCAGTGGTTAATATTAAGATAGTGGTTCCCTTTCCACAAGAACATGAACCTGATCTGTCCTTTGTGCCTTCATATCATCAATGGCATCAGAGTTGCACACCAACTTGTCTAGTTTCCTACCTTGGCTGGCCTGGATCCTGCAGTCCTTCCCATCTGAGTCTCTAGGATAGTGCAGGATGGTGGAAATGATACAATGAACCCAGCTATAGATTGAAAAAGAAGTCCACTAAAATTTGTCCTGGGTTCTGTTCTCAAGCCTCCTCAATAGTTAAGAGTACAGATGGGAACCTCTGATGCAAAGCAGTAACAATATTTTTAAAGCAATTAGACATATACATGACTTAGACTTGTGATTACCTCAAGAAAAGAATAAAAGAGCAGTGAAGCCTAGTGGACAGGCAGAATTTTAACTAGCTACTTAGAGGCTGAATCAGCTTAGCTAGCTACTTGAGAGGCTGAGATCTGAAGAGCACTGTTCAAAGCCAGTCCCATCATGAAAATACATGCGATTATCTCCAAAAAACCAGAAGTGAAGCAATGGCTCAAGTGGTAGAGCAATATCCTGGGGCACAGAAGCTTAGGCATAATGCCCAGGCACTATCAAGCCACAAGAATGATGACTGCATGCATGAGAACACGCACATGCACATGTGTGTACAGGCACGTGCACATACTCACACACATACACACAAATATGTATTTCAATACAGAGTTCTTTAATTTTTAACCTTGCTGTAATTTATTTCCCTGTATTAGTTCACAAATTAACAAAACCAACTAAGCACCAGTTTACATACAACTCGTTACGTTTTTCTAAAGTGTACTCTCTTTTTGGAAGCCTGCTTTTATTTGATCCAAATGTCAATTATTCAGGAGGTCAAATCATCTCCTTCAACTCGGTAGTGTTAGATGATTGCTTAGGTTCTTCCTAGCAATTTGATTTTGAGAAATCCTGCATAAAGCAACATATTTCTTTCATGAGAAGGGAAGCCACTGTCAAACAATTAATGATAGGTTTTTCTCCTCCAGGCAAGCATCTGTAGTTTTATTATCTTCATATAATTCATGATCTGTCTGTGTATCCCAAAGACAACTGTGAAAATAAAAAGACTTTTCTCAGCAACTTAGCATTTGTATACCATTAATAAATATGAAGGTGTTTAAATATTACTGAAATTGCTTTGGACTAAGTAATGTTCACCTTCACTATCTTGCGAAAGAAGAATTGGCTTCTCAGCACTTTAGGTAAGAACTTGCGTGAAAGAAACAAAAGGAAAAGTGAAGAAAAACTCAACACATACATTCAAATGAAAGAAAACAACCCCCCCCCAAACCACAAATTAATTCAGTACTTAAGAACCTGCAGGAAATGCAAAGATTTTTTAAAAAATCAGCTATGATAAGCTTATGAAAATCCTGACTATATGAGAGTGTACTGTTGTGAGGATAGTGGTTAAAGTCCAGACTGGGTAGAAAGATCTGTACACAATTCCAGGCATCTGTTATTCTAAATTCCAGGAAGAATAACATCAAGTGGGCTGAGCTCACGATTACACACAAGTAGGAAGCCAGATTCTATCTGAAAATTAATCAGGATCATTTAGGGTTGGGGCATGACAAAGTGGTAAGAACACCCATTTATGAGACACAAGACACTCAATTCAAGCTCTAATATTATGGGTATTAAAGAAAAAATCTATGACTTTAATGGAATAATTGTAAAATTTGAGTATTTGGGTGGACTAAAATCCATGAAAGAGATAGAATGAACCCATGTTGCAATGCTTTCTACTTAAGTGATAATGTATGTGCTACTCCATACATAATAGTGTTACCTTGCAAATGAAAATGGATGTGAATATGGGTGATGGAAATACTCTATTTACACAGGGGTAAATTAAATAGACTTTTTAGGGTAGATTGTAGTTCTTGAACTAAGAGCCTGAGTGATGTCCCTGAGCTTTTTCTCTCTAAGCTACCACTCTACTCTTTTGAGCACAGTTCCAATTCTGATTTTCTTTTAGTTGTTTGGAGATAAGAGGCTCTTGGACTTTCCTGCCCAGGATGGCTTCAAACTATGATCATTATATCTCAGCCTCCTGAGTAACCAGGATTCCAGGCATGAGCCATTGATGTTTTTATAATTTAGAAAATTGTTACAGAAGTTATAAATTAGCATTATAACATGTATAATATATGTGTGTATGTATATATCAATGCATACAGATATAAATAATTTTGGTCGTGGGGCCTGAACTCTGGGCCTGGATGCTGTTCGTCAGCTCTTCAGCTCAAGGCTAGCTCTACCACTTGAGCCACAGGGCCACTTCCAGCTTTTTCCTTTTTTTGCTTATGTGGTGCTGAGGAATTGAACCCAGGGCCTCATGCATGCAAGGCAAGCGCTTCAACACTGAGCCACCTTCCTATCCTCAGATAGAAATATTTAATATATTTTTGTATCTATAGTAGGTTTATGAAATTATCATTCGTTATAAAATAAAATGGAAACAAAAGTTAATGATGAATAAAACAAGGATTTGTCAAATGTTTCTTGTTGAATTGAATATGCATTGCAAGAATCAGTTTGGGAAAACCAATTTTACTTTAACAAAACAAATAATGGCTATTAATTTCAATCCATGTATTGCCCATATCATGGATCCTCACACATGAGTGTCAAAATCAAACTACACTTTTTTGCCTTTGTATTTAAATCACCTGTTATAATTTAGGAGATAGATGAAGCAATCAAATAAAGATTAAAATAATAGTGGGTCTATGAATTAGAGCTGAAAAAGATTTTAAATATGATAATAGGCAATTACATTGCATATTTCTTACTTTTAGTCTATTGTCATGTCCCTCATTCCCACATTAGGAAAGTACATCAAAGGTTCTCACTAAATTATGTGTACAATTATGAAAAAAATGTATTGAAAAATATGGGCACTGTGTGGTTTTAGCTTATTGAGACCATTAGGGGTTAGTTTGTTTTTGAAGACTTGCAACACGTTGTGATGGAGATGAAGGGAGGGATGTGCATATTCTGTAAAATTGGCTAGAGGATTGCTCCCAAAAAGATAGGGATGAATTCTTCCAAAAGATTACAATAAAATCACTTTCACAATCATGTTCACTGCTGCATGATTCACCATAGCCAAGTTATGGAAACAGTCCAGATGCCTTTTGGCGGATGGAGGGTTGGAGAATGTGTAGAACATATACACAATTGAATTGCACCCATCCATTATAAAGACTGTTAAATCATTTGTGATGAAATAGATAGATCTAAAAATATGTTAAGTAAGTTAATTCAGAACCAGTCACACAAAGGACCCATGTTCCGTCGTGTATTTTGAAGCCAAAATTTATGCAAGTTTAGACAACAGTATTAACCAACCCATGATATTTGCTGAGGATTAGTTAAAAGGTTTATTTTCTTATAAAATGGAACTTTTAATCCTACAAAATGAATATCAGAAAACTATCACTTGGAAGGTGTGAGGGGAAGTCAAAGGGAAGGAATAAAGAGAGCTATGAAGGAAGACAATGAAGGCATAATATTCAATGCAGATAGTATGAAACTAGAAAAAATAAAGTGGGGTGAGGTTTGGAAGTGTGTGGGAAAGTTATTTAACGATCCATTGTACTTATAAACTGATTTGTTGAAGGGAAATTCCTTCATACAACTATTTAATAAGAATATAATTAAAAACAATGGAGATATCTGATCTTAAACTGTGTTCTCTTAAACCATGAGTCAATATAATAATTTCCTCCTCAGAAATTTTACCTGCAGGTATTTTTCTCACAATGCAATGAATATCAATTCAGCACATTGCATATCCTAAATAGACACAATATAAAAATCACAGTAAAAATATTAGAATCATCACATGATAAAATAACAATTAGAAAGTATCAAATACTGCTTGTTTTTCCAAGCACTTTACCTATGATATCTAATTTAATACTCACAATATTACCATAAAATGGAACTACTTCTATTTTTAATTCTCAGATGATGATATTGAAGACTTCTGAGTTGGAATTACTATTACAACATTGCACACATGTTAAGTGTTAGCATGTGGCTCATTCCCACCATATCAAATAAACTCATTCTATTTTATGACTAAAATACCAGCGCTCAATCTACTAATTCTAAGAAAATTGCCCAAAATTGTTGGGCACACTCTAATAATATATCCCTTTAACTTTGTTAGGAAATAGGTAACAGGTAGATGCCGGTGGCTCACGTCTGAAATCCAAGCTAGTCAGGGGGCTGAGATCTGAGGATCACAGTTCAAAGCCAGCCCGGACAGGAAAGACTGTGAGACTCTTATCTCTAATAAACCACTAGTAAACTGGAAGTGGCACTGTGGCTCAAGAGGCAGAGCGTTCACCTTGAGTGGAAGAGCACAGGGACACTGCCAAAGCCCAGAGTTCAAGCCCCATGACTGACCAAAAAAAAAGAAAATAAGTAACTGTAATATGAAAACTCTAAGTTCATAATCAATTTATACTTCCCTGGCGAAAGGAACTGCTCAACTATAACATTCTTGATTTCTCGCTCAAAATAGTAGAAATCATATACTATCCCATGACTGAACTCTGCACTGCCTGGGGACCACATCTCTGTTTAACACAGTCATAGTGAAAGAACGACCTGCCAAATCCTGTTGGAAACAGACTGCAGATCTTATGGAAACAATCATTTCCACATTGCTCACCTAAGTTGTTTACCATTAGATGTATTTTGATTGCTTTTACACCCAACATTTTGAGAGAAATGTATTACTTTAAAATGTTCTTAAAGCAAGACTGATATAAAAATCACATTTGAACCCAGATAAATATTTTACGTTTCATATACCCCAAAATGCAGTCTGGCCTATCATTAATGTTAGGAACAAGAGGTTAAAACTCATAGACACCAAGACTTACATATGAATTTAAGACTCTCCAACTTGTGAATACAATTGGTTTAAAAAGACATCAATACTACTGCATTTTTTCAAAATGTGTTATGATAATGATAATGATAAACTATTAACACTTGAAAATAACTTATTTTCTTGGGCGTAGGACACAAAACACAAGATTAATCCTAATCATTTTAAAGACCTTTATTTATACTACAAATTCACTCTTCTACGTATACAGATTCTAAAACTAACTAAAGTTAAGAGACACAAAGGAAATAATTTAACTGCATCATCTATATTCAAAGGACTGTGTTAATAGAAAACAAAGTTATACTAATAATTAGCTTATGAAATTCACTTACATTCTATTATTCTATTTCATTTACTTTCATAAAAATTGGGTTTTCATAAAATGATGCATAAAAAGCCTATATACCTACTTACATTTTCAGATCTTAACAATATTTATTTCGAAATGTCTTCAGCTCTACAGTCAATGAACTGAAATAATACTTAAATAGTCAAAATTTTTTCAGAAATTTAGGACTCGCTCTGGGATGTTATTTATATTGGAAAAGATATTTAAAAAGCCTTATTTGTTAAAGTTGCAATAGTTAATCCCACAAAAGAGCCATTCGTGAAGATCCCTTTGCATGTACAAAACAACTTCAAATACATCCACCATTTGGAGATGACACATGATTTTGTTTGTTTGTTTTTGAAAGGAATATCTAACAAGCATATCCACAATACTGATTTTCAGGCAATAAGATGGAATATTCAAATGTAATATGGAGTTGATTATCTCTTAGAATAGATATGATCTTACTAAGAAAGTTATTTTCAACAGAAATCTGGAAAGAGTTTATCGACCTTGTGTTTCACAGGAATAACCAGAGAGTAATACTTGTTTGGTCAAGTCAGTCAAACCCACTTCATGAGTATATCTTAAATGTATAAAAAATTTAAGAGATCAAATACATATTTTGTACTGACAATCAGCTTACACCAATAACTTACTACCTAATTATGTCTGTATCTTCTCACCTAACATATAATAAGTGCTGAAAGCGGTCTCTTTTATCTAACTTAATGTTGTAAATGCTTTGATTATGATGATGTTATTATTTGACAACTAAAATGTACAGAAGGGTGGTTCCATAGAAATGACATGACAGATACTGATAAATAAAATATTGCAACACAGTTAGATCTTTTCAGCCTCAACTTGTTCACAATGGCAAGCAACATTGCAACAGCACACACGTACATATACACATACACACATGTGTGCACATGTACACACACACATATACAGGCATGCTAAATTCAGGGTTTATTGTACAAAAAAGTTCAAATAAAATATTAGTGATTAGGACAAATGATAATTTACCTCATTACAAAATAATACACAATCCCGTCACCACGGGTGTTACATTTTACTTGCCTCGCCACATGTGACCACTTAATTTATTTTAATTAAGTAATTCATTCATTTGTTTGGTGCTAATACTAAGGCTTGAACTTAGGGCCTGGCTCTGTCCCAGAATTTGTTGGTTTTTTTTTGTTTTAGCTTTCTCAAGGCTAGCATTTTACCGCTTGTACCACAGTACCATTTCTAGCTTTTGCTGGTTACCTTCAAATCAGAATCTAATGGATTTTTTTAATTTTTTCTTTTTTTGGAGTGTGGGTCCGGTCTTGGGGCCTGAACTCTGGGTATGTGTGCTGTCCCTCACCTCTTCAGCTTAAGGCTAGCGCTCTACTTGAGCCACTGTGCCACTTCTGGCTTTTTTTCTTTTTGCTTATGTGGTGCTGGGGAATCAAACACAGAGCCTCATGCATTCAAGGCAAGAGCTCTACCACTGAGCCACCTTCCCAGCCCCTGGACTTTTTGTTTCTTGGTCTGGTTTCAAACCTCAATCATAAGATTTCATCTTTCTGATTAGCTAGGATTAAAGACATGAGCCATCAGCGTGGCTTCTATTATTCTTTTATGCTTATCTAATGCACATATTTAAATAGTAATTTAAAACGTAGATGATAAAAGCAAGATGTGCAGTGATGATATTGTTCTGTCAGAAATTCAAGTTTGTAATGTAAATTTCTTCGTAAGATCATTTGCAAAAAATATCATGATATAGTGTAAGAGAACTTACTATTGAACATATAAGCTTTAAGAGCTTTCTAATGGATCCAATATTTATTGTTACTCAACATTATAAAAAAATGTATAGTGCTGTAGTAAAATCGAAGTCCTTTGCATGACTACTTAAATTCTTTTGTTTTTTTTTTTTTAAAGACACTTGTTTTCATCTAATAAAGTAGGCCTGTCTATTGTTTTCATGTGATTTTGGTGATTGAAGGTGCTTAATGAGAATTCAAAACATATTAGTAGTCCTTTGCTATCTATTCTCGCTTTTTCTTCTTAGAGAATATAATCAAAACAATAGTTCGGGCTGGGAAGGTGGCTCAGTGGTAGAGTGCTTGCCTTGCATGCCTGAGGCCTTGGGTTCTATTCCTCAGCATCACATAAGCAAAAAGAAAAAAGCCAGAAGTGGCACTGTGGCTCAAGTGGTAGAGCGCTAGCCTTGAGCTGAGGGACAGTGCCCAAGCCCAGAGTTCAGGCCCCACGCCCGGACCCAAAAACAAATAAACAAACAGCAGTTCAGAATCAGCATAATATTATTGTTACATAATTATCCTAATTTATTTTGCTTTTATGTTTTTGGTTTCCTCATTTCACTTTCTGCTTTGACATTTCCCAGATCATTTTTATAGAAGTCATTATTTCATGTTTTCTAATTCCTAGAATAAGCTGCACATAAAGACACCCATGGTCCTCATTTTGAGTCTGTACCTTTTAATATTGAGGAACATCTTTCCTCTGCTCTCCATAAATTCCCTACTCTCAAGTTAGAATAATTTTGAGTAGTAATAATGGAAAAAGAGAATAGAAATCATGGTGAAAAAACATATGCAGAAAATTCACTGGATATTTCTGACCAGTTCAATCTATGTAGGGAAATACATGGACACCTTATTCCCATTGGCATTCAAAGTCTCTGGTTAGGCAATTATGATGAAAATGAGGAACAAGATGAACAAGTGAGGAATGATATCAATTGCAAGAATTAAATGGAGAAGGATCCAAACAAATTTTTTCTTTGGGCTGCTGAAAATAATCAGCTTACTACAGTGTGGAGACTACTTTCCTAAAAGGCCACTCATGTGAATACTAGGGATGACGATGAATATACCCAACTTCATCAGGAAGCCTACAGTGGACACTTAGACATTGTCCATGAGTTGGTGGCTCAGCGACAGATGCAGTAACTGTAGATGGCTGGACACCCCAGCACAATGCATATATATGGAATAATACCAGTGTGGCTTCTTTTTTACTTCATCATGATGCAGATACCAATGCCAAAACTAAAGGCCCCTTGACCCCCTTGCATCTTGATGCTGAGAATTGAGATAGCAAAGATACTTTGGATCTCCTTCTGTTGAACCCTTATGTCAATCCAGGCCTGAAGAACAACTTGGAAGAAACTGCATTTGATATGGCCAAAAGGAAAAGTATGTATCACTACATCTTTGAAGTTGTGGAAGGCTGTACAAATTGTTCTCCTCAGTCCTAATGGTTTGGTTAAGTTTCTTAATTTTCAAAAATGACAGTCCATCCTTTTATGTCCTTACAAAATATTTTCACAATCTAAATAAAAGAAATCTCGTTGTTGTTGGTTTTTTTTTTTTTATTTGGTTGGTTGTGGGGCTTGAAGTCTGGGCCTGGGTGCTATACCTGCGCTCTTCGCCTGAAAGAGAGTGCTCTACCGCTTGCACCACAGCTCCACTTCCAGTTTTCTAGTGGTTTATTGGAGATAAGAATCTCACGGACTTTCCTGCTCGGGCTGGCTTTGAACCGAGATCCTCAGATCTCAGCCTCTTGTGTAGCTAGGATTATAGGCATGGCTACTGGCACCTGGCAACAACAATCTCTTACTGTAAAAATTCATGGATTCTGTGGAATACTTCCAAGTGAATTGCCTGAATTTGATGTCAAAATATATTCAAGAGTTTTTATATACATCTATAATGATTTCTGCAGAGTTGGTTATTTTTTAATCAGAAATAATTTTAACTTATCTTTTGAAATGAGTAGTAGAGAAACTGAAGTAATTCTGGTCATTGTCTGAAAATAGTCTATTTAAAAATATTCTATAATCTATGTTTGTATAATGTCCATAATCTTTTTTTATTCTCTCCTAGTTATACTCTAAATTCTACATTGTTTTATAATATATAGGTTCATTAGTATGTCCTTTCAGATTGCATTCCAGATAGAAACATTTTAAGATTCTTTTTTTTCCTAGGTCCTTATACTATTTTATTTCTTTGGGAGAAAGTGACAAAGTTGTCTATTTTCAACAGTTTTGTAAAGGTTATGCTATGTAAAGGCCTTTCTAAGGTGAAGATTTTATACACTGAGGTCAAACTAACTTTTAATTATATGAATTACATGTATTATTACATTTGTAATTTTGTAATCAGCTTTTTAATAACTGTTTTTCATTTCTTGAATCTGAAGAATGAAAAATATGGAATACTTCACAAATTTTCATATCATCCTTGTGCAAGTGCCATGTTAACCTCTGTATTTTAATTTGGGTATACGTGTTGCTGAAGCATGTAGTGTCCTCTAAATTTAAGTAGTTAATGATGCAATCTTTAAACAGGCTTATATCCTTGGGTGCCTATTTGTAACAAGGAAACCTTATTGTTCCTAACAATGCGATTGATCTTATTTCCCTAAAATTCTGTGAATACTGGAAAAAATTATATTGTTCAGTCGCTTGCTCACATTTGAAATATTTTGTGTCAATAATTATTTTAAGTCTTTTTCATTTGGGATTTGATTGTAATTTCAAAAATTTATAGCTAGGTCCAAAGGTGATGGCTTTTTCAAGTACTTATTTATCCAACTGAGTTACCTTTGTGGAGCTAATGGATTGAAAGTAAGCCTTGATTAAGAGCTACTTCTAAACCTCTACAGCTGAAATTTTCCCAAATGAGGTCTTACAGGCACAAATATCTCCCTGACTCTTTACCCTTCTTCCATGTAGGAGCAGACCAACCAGAATATCTTACCCTGACACCCTAGATTGTCTGACTTGAACAAAACAAATCTTAGTTACAAGGGATCATAGAGAGATGAACATTTCAGACAGAACTGTTCAGACTAGAACGTATTTATCAAAATATAATTGTTTATTTTACCTACCATTTCAAAAGTAGCTAAAGACAAGGGGGAGAATAAACTGTTCATATGCATTTATTACCTAATGTCCTGGCCTGTCTACCATCCAACCATGCAGGAATTACACTACTGCCTTTCTATCATCAAATATTTTCATAGTTGCAGTGGAAGTCCCTATGTTTCTCCTCATTATTAGGCCTTAAATTGTTAATGTTTTAATCACCATGTTTCCTCTTGCTTCCAGGTTATAAATTTACAAATGGTAAAGCTTTAGGTCTAACCCTATCAAACACTAAGTTAGAGAAAAAAGAATAATATTTTGAAACATAGTTGCCTTTGAAACCCTAACCACAACAGAACAATGCAAAACATGTGCCTTTTTATTATATTATACATAGTTATCTATTTTATATTTATATGTGCTGATTTCATACTTCACACAGTGAAACTTACTAGAATTAGTTGATAATTTGGCAAATTGATATTTATTTATTACAATAAATACAATTGGAATATGAATAATTAGGTTTAGAAAATATTTTAGAATATAAAAGTTATCAGTACCATGTCTTCGGTATAAATTTGTGATACCTTGTAAGTGTTCTTGATCTTCTGAATTCACATGGTAAAAAACAATGTTTTCCTCTAATCTATAAGGGATTTTACTCTGCTTCTCATGCATCATGGAAACAGAAAATAATTCAAGACCCATCTCAATTTCTCATTTCCTATATTTCAGGGCCCAAATATCTTGAGATGCAGAAATTAGCAGTAAGCAATTGTGAAATTCAAGGCAACTTAAAAGGAAGGAAGAGATCACAAAATCTGAGAGAATGTACTGTAATTCAAATTTTCAATTTACAGATGACCAGCCATTATGAGTGAACAAGATCTCAAAGTGTCATAAGATTATTTTTAGTACCTCTCCTCTAATGATTAATGAAAGATTTCAGTCCAGCATAAATTGGTTAAAAAATAGTTCCTGGAAGAATAGATCCATAATTGGTCTACCAAGTCATGGAAAACTTGACTTAGAGGTCAAATGTAATTCAGAAAAACATTAATTGAAAAGCTCCTTAGTGCTTCAAAACACAGGTACTTCAGTACAACTTGGTTCTGTGCTATAAAAATGTTGTCACACTCAAACAAATGTTAACATACATTTAATCTGAAAATGTATTCCTTTTCAAATAAACTTTTTAAAATCACATTCTCCAAAATAACATTTGACAATTAGATGATATTTAGTGACATTACAAGTTTTTCAATTGTAGAGAGGAAGTTAAATAGAGTTGATTTATTTACCCAGCACTAATGCCAAATAGGTTCGACCATTTATTATACTGTAGAAATAGTACAACCCACCACTTTTGTTGTTCAGTAGGTACCTTCCAGAAATGTGTTAAATAGATCAGCCTCCCATATTTCAAACCCAAAAGTTAGCTAATAAAGTAAATTTCATCGCTTAATAAGGTACATTTTAAAAAGTCACAAATAATTGCCTTATCATATGTTGTTTTATGTTTTCCCTATCTGTCTAACATAGTAAGAAATATGACTTTATGTCTTGAATTTGGATACTCTTCAGAGATATGACATAAAATCTGTCTGCTATTTCTATCATATTTCTCTATAGTAGTAAATTTTAGTTTACTTCTTTTTCCAAAACTCATACATAGAATAAAGTATTATCCCATGTTAAGTTAAATAATCACACACTATTGTACAAAGCCATTTATAAAAATTGGTAGTTAGGAATATATTCTAAGCCATTTTTAAACTTTCTTGTTGACTAAAGATGAATCTTCCAAATGGATGAGAATAACAGCATGTCTAGGTGTTTCACGTCTCCAGACTTGCAAATTGTTATTGCAGATGAATGAATTATGGAAATAAAAGCTGACATCAGTTCAAGTATATGCAGCATTGACATTCCATGGAATGTATATAAACCTGTCAAAATATCAACAGACAGTTTAACAGAATGACCATTAGGAATTTGAAACCAGAGAGGAATAATAGTAAAGACATAGAATTAATGAAAAATGGAACAAGGGAGATGTACAAGTACTTACGTTGAAAACAAAAATTGCAAATTTGGTGGGGGGGAGGAAGATTGTGTGGGGGGCGGGGGGAGAATGGGAAGGGATGGGAAGGGGAAACAAAGGCGGAGGCTACAATACTTGATAAGAAATATACTCCTTATCTTGCCCATGCAATTGTAACCACTCTGTACAGTATTTTCACAATAAAAAAAGAAAAATAGAACAAGGGGCAAGTACAGCTATAATACTCAATGTACACATGCGATAAAGGAAGTGTTAAATCAGAACTAAATCTTGGAGAAGGGGTAGGAATGATAGAAAGAGTGACTCTGATCCAGGAGCATTGGACAATTTGATATATTTAATTGTAACACACTTGCACAACCTTTTGAAATTCAGTGAAAAAACACAAAAAGCAAAAACACATAAAAATCACAACCAGGGCTGGGAAGGTGGCTCAGTGGTAGAGTGCTTGTCTTGCATGCATGAGGCCCTGGGTTCGATTCCTCAGCACCACATAAGCAGAAAAAAGCCAGAAGTGGTGCTGTGGCTCAAGTGGTAGAGTGCTAGCCTTGAGCTAAAGAGCTGAGGGACAGCACCCAGGCCCAGAGTTCAAGGCCCATGACTGGCAAAAAAAAAAAAAAATCACAACCAAACATCCATCTCTAGAGAGTATGAATATGATCCCTCAAAATTTTAAATAGTTAATGAAGGGCAGTCTTGGGAAAAAACAAACAAAGCTTTTAAAAGAGGGCAGTTTGGGGTTGGGGAGAATTTTCAGCAGATTTAAGTAGATTGTCTAAGATTATAAATCACCTACATCTGCTGCAAACCTTATCTTTCTTCTTCGAGTTCTCTTTGTCTGAACTGGATAGTCCTATCCTCAGCCACACTTGATAGTTTAAAGATACTATGGAAGAAACAAGATCAAGAACATATTACCATAGATTGTTACTGGAAGTAAGTGAAAGTAATTGTTAATGGATGTGGAAACTGATCCCAGGAGAGGAATTGAACATAGAGGAATTTAAAAGTTCAAGTGAACTTTTGCTTTCCTTTTTACTGTACAAGAAAAGAATCGAAGGCTTGAAGGAAACTGGCTGTTTTGAGTGTCTTCTTTACTCATATAAACTTGTCGTAAACTTCTAGTTGAGAGCATTACAAAAGTAAACAATGTGCCGTTTGAAGGCCAGCATAGAAGAAGAAGAAATAATGTTGTTTTAAAAGTATTGTACTGCAAAGAAACAAAGATATGGAGGCTTTAACGTGTCTTATGAATGGATGTTTCACTCCTGAGCTGATTCTCTTGTTGTACGATTCAGTTATCAATTCCTTTAGTCTGGTTCTGAGTTCTCCATAGCAATAAGGATTCCAAAAAAGCAGATTGCAGTGAGTATGATCAGCAAAAGCAGCCTCTTCAAAAGCAGCCTCTTCTCAGACCAGTACTCCTTTAAGTAGGGTCCCAAAGAAATACCTGGGGTTTCTTTTATTTGCTTGTTTGTCTAGTTTGTGCTGGTTCTGGGGCTTGAACTCAGAGGCTGGACCCTGTAACTGATCAATTGTCTTTTCTGTCCACCTACCTCCAAAGCTAGTATTCTACTAATTGAGCCAAAACTTTACTTCTGGAGTTTTTGGTGTTTAATTACAAATAAGAGTTTGACAGACTCTCGTGCCTGGGTTGGCTTTGAACTAAGATAGTAAGAAACCCAAGTGACATCAACTGTATGGACTTCTGTCTTAAACCAAGAAATATAAGATGAAATTTATTATAAAGCTAATATTTGACAATTTTTAAAAGAAGAGAATATGTCCAGCAAAGAAGCCATAACTTTAAAAACTCAGCAAAAGTAGGTGCACTGAATCATTTTGGAATTATTTTCTCTGCTTACAAAGATTACTGTTGATGTCATCATTCCTTTTGGGGAAACTTAAAGTCATATTTGCACTTTTTTGTTAGTTGTGGGGCTTGAACTCTGATCTTGGGTGCTGTCACTCAGCTCTTCAGGTCAAGTTGAGCACTCTACCACTTTAGATACAGCAGTACTTCCAGATTTCTGGTGGTTAATTGAATATCAGTGTCTCATGGACTTTCCTGAACAGGCTGGCTTTGAACCACAATCCTCTGGTCTCAGCCTATTGAGTAGCTAGGATTACAGGCATGAGCCATCAGCACCCCACTCATATTTGCATTTAGTGCAGTTAATGACAATAAGTAGACAAAGAATGGAAATCTGAATCAAATGATGTGACATTGCAGGTTTTCAGAATAATAGAGGTAGCAATAAATATGTCCTCTTTTTCCATTTTGTTACATTAATGACTTATGAGCTATGAGACCCTTGCATTAGCATCCTCTTCCATCTGTGTAGGTGTATTTTGTTTCAGGAAATGTTCATAGAGAAAGGGAAAGACAGATTATTAGAAAGCAAAGGAGATCATGTATGAAAGAACAGCATAGAAGGAGATACATTTATCACCCAGAGATTAAGAACTAGCTTAAGAGGTTTAGAATGCTAAAGGCAACGAGGAATATTCCTAGGTGACAACAAGTTCTTCAATAACCGAAAATGATTCCCTGGAACACTTTCTGCTATATCTTAGTTACTATCATTTATTCCTTCCATCTGGAGTTATTCCTTCTGTTCTGTCACTACTGTTAACTAGCCTCTGCCTTTTTGGTGCCAAGACTGGCCAAGAAGGTTTCCAAATCTCACTTAGACTACCTTTCTCATTCTGATTAGAAGTGACCACTCAAAACCCTGGAATCTTTGAATTTACAGAATTAATCTTCACCTGACATCTAAGCATATTCCTGGCATTAATTGCTGTGACCGAATGAACAAAACATTTTTTCAACACACTATCCTAATATAGGTAACGTACATGAATTAGGGACTATTGTCAGGTATCAGTATGGAAAGAGGAATCATATATTCCAAGTATGGATTCTTTATTTTTTTTCATTTACTAACTAAATGTTGCTGTTGTTTTTGTTTTTGTTGCTGTTGTTGTTTTGCCAGTCCTGGGACTTAAACTCAGGGCTAGGGAATTATGCCTCAGCTTTGTTTTTTCTAAAGGGGAACACTCTACCACTTGAGGAACAGCATCCCTTCCAATGTTTTTTTTTCTGTTTATGTGGTACTGAGGAATTGAACTCAGGGTTTCATGCATGCTAGGCAATCAACATACCATGAAGCCACATTCCCAGAGCCCTTAATAACTTTCTTAAGATGGCATTACATTTTCATTCGGTGACTATGTATCATAACTTTGGATAGAAATTTTTGCTAGAAAAGTACATAGAACAAAATACTAAGTCCAGTAAGGCTAGATAGAAAATGAATGATCGTCACGGTCTAGCCAGGGCACAGAGGGGATTACTTCATGGACCTGGTACAACAGAATGAGTGAAACAGCTCCTGACCCACAACCCACCTCCAGAATGAGAGGTAAACCTTGGTTCCAGCCACTTGGGGACCCTGGCCCACCTCCTCCAGCACCCATTCAAATCAGTTCCTATGAGGGAGAGAGATTGAAAGAAGGAATATCAGAATTACACTTAAGCCAGGTGCTGGTGGGTCAGGCCTATAATCCTAACTACACAGGAGGCTGAGACATGAAGATCATGGCTCATAGCCAGCCCGGGCAACATGAAGCACCTGCAATTTTCCAACAGATTACTCACCTGAGCACAGTCAGTCTGTACAAGGAGATAGATGATCTGTCTCTCTCTGTCTTTCTCTCTGTCTATCTCTGTCTCTGTCTCCGTCTCTGTCTCTGTCTCTGCCTCTGTCTGTCTGTCTGTCTGTCTGTCTGTCTGTCTGTCTGTCTGTCTGTATGTCTGTCTGTCTGTCTCTCTCTCTCTCTCTCACACACACACACATAAACTCAGAGCAGTGCCTCTCCTGAGTTTGTTGGAGACCAGATGTACAGGGAGCACCAGCAGAAGCTGGCAGAGCTGGGAAATGTGATCACCCACTAGAACTGTTGACAGCTGGGGAGGGGGGAACAGGCCAATTGTATGTGTGTGTGTTGGGGCGGGAGCGTTCCTCCCAGATATTCACATCAGTTCTAACCACCAGAACCCTCACCTCCCTACTGGGTTTTTCTGGGACCCTCTTCAAGTGAAAGGGTGACCCAGCACAGAAGACAAGGGCTCACACAGCAAGGGGGGGGGGTCTATCTTCATAATCCAACACCCTCCACCCAAGTAAAAAGGAAAAGACCCCAGAAGGCAGGTGTGAACATGCTGCACTCAAACTCTGACTAAAGACACCAGGTTCCCACCAGGGAGAGAAAGGGTGCAGATACGCCTCTGTGTGGCTCCCACTAATCCAGGTCAGGGGCTCTGTTGTGCCCACTCCTCACCTAACCCTGCATCTCCCCGTTTCCTGGGACTCTGGCTGCTAGGGATGGGAGTGGGATCCTCAGGCCAACACTTACCCCCATCCCTTGGGTGCATTTGTGGCAGGGCCTTGGCCAGACTGTGGAGCATGGGACAGGCAGGGTTCACGGTGGTTGGGAGGAGAGGAGATATGGGGTCGTGGAATACGGGCTTATGTGGTGGCCACTCACATATGCTGCTGGGAGAAGCTATTGGAAACTGCTCTGGGTAGGGCAAGCAGCGATGGAAGAGGCATGGTAGACACTCAGGCCCAGAGCAGAGGACAGGGGTGCCATGATTAGGTCAGGGCCACAAGATGGCTGGCAGCACACCATTGCACCTTTGACTGAGGACTCCAAAGAGGCACTGCAGTTCTGAGCCAGCAGCACCAAGTTTGAAACGCTGTGCTGAGGGGAAGGTGGTGAGGGGGCCGGGACAGGGGTGGGCACGTGGTGGGGCTGACCAAGGCCTCTCCTCCTAGGCCTCGAGTCTCTTACCACTCAGCCACCTCTAGCTTCCTCAACTGCTGGTAGTGGTGTCAACCAACAGAGGGAATCCCAGTGCTATAGGGCAGCAGGGAATGTGGGCGTGGCCACCATTCTTTTATCCCATTGGTCAGAAAGAACCAAGAAATAATGTGGGTGAGGCTGGAATCCTGTGATGCAGGCAGAATTGGCAGAATCAAGATGACAGCAGCCCCTTTCCCAGGGAAAGCTGTCCAATCCAATTGGGGAAAAGAGGGTGACCTGCTTTAGCCGGATGCCTGCACAGATTGTTCTGTATGTCTGTTGCCAGTCCTGGACCATGAACTCAGGATCTGGGCACAGTGCATGAGCTGCTTTTGCTCAAGGCTAGCCCTCTACAACTGGAGCCACACACTCCACTTCTGGCTTTGTTGGCACAAGTTGGACAGGGGTCTCAAGGACTTTCCTGCTTAGGGTGATTTTGACCATGATCCTCCTATAACAGCCTTGTAAGTATCAAGGAGGACTGGTGAGAGCCAGTTAATCATTGGTGCCTGGTTAATCATTGGTCTTGCTGATGTTTTTGGACAGACTGGTGAGTTCCCTATCCTGAGGTTTAAGTGGTGGGAGCTGGAGCCCTCATTTGGAATCCTGGTCCTGCCACTTCCAAATGGCAGGAGACCAATTAACGAATAGTTCAAGGTGAACACACCAGCCTGTGAGCAACTAAGGAATTAGGCCATTCCCAAGATCTGACATTGATCCCCAGGGTGGGCCACGATAGTCATAAATTCATTATTTAAACATAGGATCTATATTTACATACATGTGTGGACAGCATCTTGTATTTGGTGTACTTCTTCTCCTTATTTACTGTCTTATCCATGGAGTATTGTGTATTTTACTGAGAATGGTGACAGATATAACAGTGCTAACATGGATGGCAACCTATTTCCTTGGCTATAAGGTTTCCCATGCATTCTCCATCCTAGCTGAGACTCAGATCTTTCATAGGACAGGAAAACAGGTGAATCGATGGGCTTCTCACATAAGGATTCATCTTTTGGCAGTGTTGGAATGTGAACTCTGAGCCTAGCAGGCCAACTTGGGGAAAGGTTCAAGGTGAGGACACCAGCCTGTAAGCAACAAAGGAGATAGGCCGTTCCCAGGACCTGACATTGAGTGCCAGGGAGGGCCAGATAGTCACAAATTCAGAATTTTGACATAGAATCTATATTTACATACATGTGTGGACAGCATCTTGCATTCGGTGCTCTTCTCCTTACTTTGTGTCTAGTTCATGGAGTTATTGTGTATTTTACTGAGTATGGTGACAGGTATAACTGTGCTGACATGTATGACAACCTGTTCCCATGGTTATAAGTTTGTCTATGCATTCTCCATCCTAGTTAAGACACGGGACATTCACAGCAGAGGGAAACATGTGCAATGCCTGACTTCTGACAACAGAATGAATCTTTTGTCAATGCTGGGATTTGAACTGAGGTCTGGGTAGCTCTGTTGCACTTTGGGGAAAGGGGAAGCTCACCATCCTTGAAGACTAGAATGTCAGGCCTGGTCCAGAGCCTAATTTGAAGCCCCAACACTGGACAAAATACAAGCCCACCTTTTGTAATCATAGGATCTCTCTTTACCTATAGATGTGATATGCATCTTGTATTAAGTGTAATTATTCTTCTTATTTTGTGTCTTATTCAGGGATGTATTGTGTATTTTATTGAGTATGGTGATAGATATAACTGTGCTGACATGGATGACAACCTATTCCCATGGCTATAGAGTTGCCTATATAGAATTCTCCATCCCCGCTGAGACCCAGGACTTTCACAGGACAGGAAAACAGGTGGATCGATTGGCTTCTACATCAAGGTGAATCTTTTTGGGCTGAGATTTGAACTTAAGGCCTACCTGGCCCAACTCGTGAATCAGTCATGGTCAGTACACCAGCCTGTGAGGCACTAAGGAGCTAGGCTGTTCTCAGGACCTGAGATGGAGCCCTGGTGGGGGCCAATATAGTCATAAATTCATCATTTAAACATAGGATTTGTATTTCCATACATGGGAGGGCAGCATCTTGCATTTGATGTAGTCATTCTCTTTATTTTGTGTCTTATTCATTGATGTATTGTGTATTTTCTTGAGAATAGGATGATAGATGTGGGGCACATGTGCAGCAAAGGTGACTCTGAGAGGAAGGTGAGTGGGCAGAGCCCGAGTTTTTATGTTAAAATCTGATTGCCTACCATTATTAAGCAAAGTGATGTCAGTGCCTGAACAGCTCGTGAATGGCAGGGAAAGTTCAGAAGCACTAGGGACAATTAAACCCTGGGCCCCAGGTGAAAAGCATATGATATGGTGACCTTTACAGTGATTGATTGGTTTCTTTTACTCCCCCTCCGTGCTCTGAAGTCTTTTGCTTTAAAAAGGCTTGCTATGTAATAATAAACAAGTTCTTGCTTGCCTTGACTCCCCACTGCATCTGATTGTCTCCGGGACTAAGGGAGGTTGGGGAATGGATGAGCAGCACACTTCTCTTTCCTTGGACCCCATCTGTCTTTCGCAGGGTGGATGAAGGACCAACAGAGAGATATAACTGTGTTGACCTGGATGACAACCTATTCCCATGGCTATAGAGTTGCCTATAGAGAATTCTCCCTCCTCGCTGAGACCCAGGACTTGCACAGCAAAGGAAAACAGGTGCAATGACTGGCTGCTCACATCAGGGTGAATTTTTGGCAGTGCTGGGATTCGAACTTTGGACCTAGGTGGCCCAACTGCCCAATGGGTCTACATGAGCACACCAGCCTGTGAGCCACTAAGGAACTGGGCCATTCTGAGGAACACATTAGGAGGCAGAATATACACACTCAACAATGAAGTGAGCTGCAAAACCAGTTCATTCATTCCAGGCGCAGGAAGCAATGAAACCTGAAACATTTGTTAGAGTTACACCAGGGTCAGGCTTTTCTCAGCCCCTTCAAACAATGACTAATTAATCTTCCTCCTTCACGTGAACTAATACAGAGCCAGTTTAGTGGGGGAGAAGGGAGGAACAGAGAAGAAAACCCTGCTCTCTGGTCTTAGGGAGTGGGTTTTTGACTCTCCATCTGTCAGGATTGAAGACCCTTCTTCTACCTCTGCCAGTCTATTCTCCTTGCTTCATTCTCCACATCATTAATGCAAATCCCCAGTCCAAGGAGTGGCAGGGCTGTTTCTCCTCTGTCTCCAGGCACCTGAGTTAGAAACTGGCTCTGCCCTCTTGACTTTGGAGCCCTTGGCTGCCTGAGAAATGGGACAGAGACAGTCTTCCTGCTCTGTGGTTATGTGAAGGCGATGCTGGTTTCCTGGCACACTGCAGAAGCCTCATGATTGGGAAGTGTTCCCTTCTTTCCTCAAGATATCTAAGACCAGATTCATCTATCAACTTTCTATCTATCTTTCTACCTATCTATCTTTTTACCTATCTATCTTTCTACTTATCTTTCTTTCTTTCTTTCTTTCTTTCTTTCTTTCTTTCTTTCTTTCTTTCTTTCTTTCTTTCTTTCTTTCTTTCTTTCTTTCTTTCTTTCTTTCTTTCTTTCTTTCTTTCTTCCTTCCTTTCTTTCTTTCTTTCTTTCTTTCTTTCTTTCTTTCTTTCTTTCTTTCTTTCTTTCTTCCTACCTAACTAGTTATCTCTTTGCCAGTTCTTGGGTTGAACTTAAGGTCTGAGCACTGTCTACAGCACTCTGCTACTTTGAGCCACAGTAACAATTATGGCCTTGTCTGTGTATGTGCATCTGAGGAATCGAACCCAAGCCTTCTTGCATGCTAGGCAAGCACTCTCTCACTAATCCATACTCCCAGCCTCCTCATTGTTTCTTAATGGTAGTTTATACATAAGTATGCAATCATTTCATGTTCCCAAGTTTAATTTTCTGAATACCGGTTACTTCTACAAATCCTGATCTTCCATTCTTCTACCTGATTTTTGACTGTTGCTGCCTTGGCCTCATAATAAAATGTAAATAAAGGCTGCTGAGAGCATAAGTGTACATCATATAAGGACACAGGCCTGGAAACCTGGAAGAGAAAAGAAATGGCCTGAAATGAAGAGAATGATGCAGTGTGAGCAACTACCATATCTGAAAACTAAACCAGTAAATAAAAGCAGAAGAATTGCATAGGTCTGTTTGCACTCGGGGAGGTAATATGTATACACACATAAGTAGGTACTGATACATTAACTTGGCCTGCTCTTTTTGATTTTTGTAGCCACCCCAAGGCTTAAACTCAGGCCCTGATGTGTTCCTGAGATGTTTTGCTCATGGCTGAGGCTCTACCACCACCACAGCTCCACTTCAAGCCATCTGGTCTTTAATTGGACATAAGCAACTCTCAGGCTTTCCTGCCTGGTCTGGCTTGTATCTCCTGCTCGGTTTTCTCTCTCAAAGCTGGAGCTCTACCCCCTGGGCCACTGCTCCACTTCTGGTTCTCTGGTGTTTTATTGGAGACAAGAGTCTCACAGACTTTCCTGTTCAGATGGCTTTGAATGACTATCTCCTGAGGAGGTTTCAAGTAGCTTTTCTCAGGGATTTGCTGAGGAGCTGCTCCACAGAAACTCTTAGTCTAAATCTCAAGATGTACTAGAGAAAAATGAAACATGAAGATGCTACTAGTGGGTTCTAGACAATTCAGGTTGGAGACACAAAACACTCATAATTATTAGATCATTTTATAGGTAAAATGAGAAATGCAGACAGTATGAGGATCACTCCAACTTTCGTTCCTGTCATCCTGAGACAGTAAATTTACCTCAGCTCAATGCTAAGTGGCAGAACTGGCATGTCCTGTGGATATTTGGTCCCAAATACTGTGACACTCATTTCTCACTTTTGACCTCAGACCAGAGGGTGAGATGAAGAGAGAAAATCATTCTCAGTGAAAACAGCTCTAATAAACATTGGATAGTTTACTTATAAATTCAAACCATTGGAATAACCCTGTTAAGAAGTCAGATTGTCCAGATTATAAAATTAAAGAAGTAAATTTCTATTAAAAAAATTTGTCTGTCGTAGGGCTTGAACACTGGGCCTGGTCATTTTCGCTCAGTATTTCAGTCAAGGTGAGTGTTCTACCAGTTAAGCCACAATGTCACATCCCCATTTGTTAGGAAATGGAAAGACTTGGAAAAAATTATATTAAGTGAAGTAAGCCAGGACCAAAGAAATATAAGTCCCATGGTTTCCCTTATTTGCAATAACTAGTATATGTCTGAGACAAACAGAAACTCTCAGACAAGTTGATATTAGGCGAAATGAACCCCAAGATAAGGATTCAAATATTTTGTTTTTTCTTGCAATTTTTTTCCAACATATTTCTTTGTTGCTTTGTATGTACCTCCCCCAGGGTATAAGCCCTGCTTTCACTGTATTTGATATTGATATAATTTTTGGAGGGGAAGGGAAAAATCAAACTGTTTAAATAGGTTTACAGGTGGACCCATTACAACAATGAGATATACAAGACATTATGTCGAAAAATGAACTTTACAACTTTGGTGGGGTGCGGGGTGGGGGTGGGGATGGTGGTGGTAGGGGGCTGGGGGTAGAGGGTGGAGAGGGGAAGAGATAGTATTGGAAACTATCTTGCCCTTGTAATTGTAACCTCTCTGTACAATATTTTCACAATAGTAAAAAATTATAAAATTAAAAAAGTGAAGAAGAAAAGAAAGAAGGTGACAGTGGCTGCTGACTGTAATCCCAGGTCCTCTGGAGGCTGAGAAGTAGAGAATCATAGTTTGAATCCAGTCCATGACACTATTATTTCTAAGAGATCACATAAAAACACAAAAATGAGGCTGTGACTCAAGCTTAATGCATTACCCTTGAGCAAAAGGAGCTTGAGGACAACGCCTAGGTTCATAGTTCAACCTCAGGACCTCCTCCCTCAAAAAAAGCCTGTACTTCCATGTCTTTGTCTATCTATGGATGTATTTCTATAGGTGAAACTCCTGAGTAGCACTGATGAATGGCACCAAGCTAGGAAATTTGTATTCAATACAATGAGCTCAAAACACAGAGACTTCTTTCAAGACACTGCATGTTCTGGGGCTCCCCTCATCGTTCCCAGTTTAACCTCAGGATTTCTCTGAATCTCAGACCTGCTGGGATATATATATATATATGTATGTATGTATGTATGTATGTATATATATGTACATACATCCATATATATAATTACATATTTTATACATGAGACAGATATCTATATATAATTAAATTATGTATGAATCATGTGTTACTACTAATTAGGTATTTAATTATGTCTCCATGCAATTTTTATTCTGTTAATGCTTAATAAAATATTGATTAAACTTAATGCACCTCTATACTTATTGCACCTAATTTTATCCTAGAAGGATTCACTACTATTTCAATTCTCTTATCATTTATTATAGTGACAATTCTTCCATCTATGACACTTTTTACATTTATTACAACCTATTACATAGCATATGGATTTGCATCTGAATTATACATCCTACCTGACACCGAGCACATTCACAGAAAAGAAAAATATGTGTCATGCTCCACTTCTCACTCCAAGGTCAAATTTTTGGCAGTGGTTTGATGTAAACTCAGGGCCTACAAGGGTCAGTTCATGAATGGGTGACTACCAGCATAGCAGCCTCTAGCCAATTCAGCTGACAGGTGGTGTCCAGGCCCTGAGATCAAGCCCCGTATGTTGACTCCAAATTACGCTTAGTGCAGTTATTCGTTTTATTTTTCATCTCATTCATTTATTTACTATTTATTTTATTGACTGCTATTACACATAGAATATTTACTACATTTATTACATAGGATATAGATTATTTGCCTATGTATGAAACTTCACACCTGACACCCAGGACTTTCACAGAAAAGGAAAACATGTGTCACCATGGGCTTCTTACTCTACGATTCAATTTTTGTGAATGCTGGCATCTGAACTCAAAGCCTACAAGGCCCAATTCATGAATGGGTGAGTATCAGCACGCCTGCCTGGGGCATATGGAGCTGATAAGCTGTTCCCAGCACCTGAGATAGAGTCCCAGGGGTTGACAAAATAAGAACAGATTGACATGCAGATGGCAGTACACAAATAAATATAGATGATAATAAAGTGCTAGAGATGTGTATACATTATTCAGTTATATAGGCTAGATTCCTACCAATTCTTGGGTATTTATTATGCTTCCATGTAATTAATATTACTGTTTTCATCCTTAATGAATTGTTAATTAAATCAATCACAGTTCCGAAATGATTGTGTCCATGTAATTAATAGTATTCTTTTAATGTGTCACAAATATTCATTAAAATCCATCGGCCTTCTAAAATCTCTTTCTAATTTTATAGTAGTATCATTCAGGAACAACTAATTCAAACTTCACATTCATAACCTTCCATCAGTATTCCTATGAATAGGAAGGAGACTCTTAGGATCTCCCTCCATTGGTAGGGTTCAGGACCCGGCTTTGAACACAAGGCCTATGTTGCCGTGTTGGCCTATGGCTTCCTTAGAAGCCTGCCAGCCTTCAGCAATGCCAGGTTCTGAACATTTTTCATCTGTGTCATTCAGACCCAGGATGGTCACCTTGAAAAGAAAACAAATGTAAAACTGGCAGCCATCTGCAAGTTTCTGTATTTTTATTCTGTGTCGTTTTAATTTTTTTTTTCCTTTCAGCCATTGAGGCCCAGGAACCCAGGTTCAGCTGTGGATCCAGAGGCTGCAACCCAATCTAGGGTGATCAATGCTGAGGCAGAGTTGCCACGCCCTGAGTTCAACCTTGTACTTGACAAAATGAAAATACATATATACATTAAAAATATTTTAAAAATTATGAGAGCTCCTTGGCTTGGAATTCACACCATTTTTTCTGCCAGGACTGTTATTTGAACTCAGGGTCTGGGTAAATCTGCAGCACTGTGGGAGAAGGGGAAGCTCACCGTGCTAGAAGACAAGAAAGTCAGGCCTGTGCCCAGGGGCTGAATTCAAGCCCTAGCACTCGAAAAAATAATATTCGTATACATTTTAAATACATGATTTATATTTACATATACATGTTTACTGCATATTGCAGTTAGTGTAGTTATTCATTTTCTTTTTTTATGTATTTATTATATATTTTAGAGAGTATGATTACATGTATACATTTTTTTACATCCTATTACATAGGGAATAGATTTGCCTATGTATTATCCATCATTCCTGAGACACAGAACTTTCACTGATAAGGAAAGCAAGTGGGACAATTGGCTTCTTTTACCAGGATTAAGTTTTTGAGAGTTCTGTGAATTGAACTCTGGGTCTAGATGGCCCACTTCATGAATGGGTCAATGTTAGTACACCAGTCTGATGCGAGTGAAGTTGTCGGGCAAATTTGAGGACCTGAAATCAAGCCCTAGGAGTGGCCAATATATAAGCAGATGTGTATACTGCAGAGTGTGTATATGTATATGCATCTATAAATAAATTTATGTAGAGAGACATACATTTATGTAGATTCTAGTGTATTACTTTATATAAAGAATGATGTCTATATCTTATTTTTATATATTCTATTATTACCAATTATTTGGTATCAAATTATACCTCCATTAATTTATCATGGTAGGAGACTTAATAAAATATTAATTAAATTAATCAATGGCCTATATTTATTGTGTACAATCTTATACTAGATAGAAAGACTAGCTAATTAGTAATTTAATTAGTTCATTTCAAACATTCTACTAGTTTTCATATAGATAGGAACAAGTTCTTTAGGATCTTCAGCTGTGTGTAGTTGGCATTCCTATGATCGAACCCAGGGCCAAGCTGTCTGGGTTGGGCTCAGGCTTCACTGAGAGCCCACCAGCCTTCGGCCATGCAAGGTCAGGTACAATTTCAACTGAGTCATTGAGATCCAAGATGGTCACAGTGCAAAGGAATCAAAGGTAAAACTTTTGAGTAAAACTTCCTGGTATTTCTTCCTCCATCTTGTTTTTTTTTTTTTTTTTTTTTTTTTTTTTTTTTTGCAGGGCTGGGAGTTGAACTTGGGTCCTAGGATCCCTGGATCATCTGTGTGTGTAAAAGTTGCACCCCAGCCTAGGGTAATCAAGGCTGAGGCAGAGTTGTGACGACCTGAGTTCAAGCCCCGTGCCTGCCCCAAAACAAGATAAGGTCCTGGCTAGGAATTTAGGCCATTTTATCTGCCATACCTGGATTTGAACTCAGGAACTGGGTAACTCTATTGTGCTCTGGGTGAAGTGGAAGCTAACCCCCTGGAAGAAAAAAAATCCAGGAGCATTTCCAGGGTGTGAATTCCCAGCCCAGAGCTGGCAAAAATAATATTTATATATATATTTGTATAATACATATCATACATGTATTTGCATAAATGTTACATATTGTACCTAGGACACAATATTTCCACAGAAAGGAAAACAGGTCAACATTGGATTCTTACTCCACCTATTGCCTTTGCCACTGCTGGAATTTGAACTCAGGACCTGGAATGCCCAAATCATCATGGGGTCAGTGTAAGCACCACAGCCTCAAAAAAATTCACTGCCAGGCAGTTCCTGGGACATAAGTTCTAGCCCCAGGAGTGGCCAATATATAAATGGATAGGTGTGTAAATTATTGCAAATACCTATATATATACATATATATATACAGAAAGATGTAGATGTATTTTGCACTGTATATTTAAATATATAAATATAATTATTGAATGTGATGTCTATATATTATTAAATTACATATATTACTAATAGTTATTAGGTATTAAATTATGCTTCCATTTAATTATGTATCATGGATTAAGGCACAATAAAGCAGGAAATAGGTTGGATAGGATGAAAGTAGAGAGAGAGAGAAATAAGAAGAAAGAGAAAGGGGAAAAAGAAGACCCCAAAATTTAGAAAAGTAAAAATTAAAAATTAACATAGCAATGCTTAAAAATTATACAGATTTGAATATGAAATATTCTGAGAAGAAAGTGGATATAATGAGAAAAGGGGAGGAATATAAAGGAGATGTGAAAAACTTAAAAATAAATATACTTAAAATATTATATAGGTAGAAAGAGGTAGTACTGCTATTAAGGAATTTAAGTCTAAGAAGTTTTGAATTGAGTAATAAATTTCTGGATTAAGTGTGTACACAATGTGGGATAAGGTCTATTAATCGACTATGGGTGTATCAGAGGATGTGAAGAACAGCAATTAAGTAACATAAAGAAGAACGAAAGAGGAGAAAAGGTGAAAAGAATGAGAAAGAAAGAGAAAAGATCAGAAGTTCAGTAGAGCTAAACAAAAAAACAAAAATAAAAGAAAATAAAATAAACTTTTAAAAGAAAAAGAAAAAGAAAATGCACACACATATACCCCTAAAATAAAAATAAAAGTTATAAGAGGAAGAAAAAAAGTTACTAGAAAACAATTTTTTCCAAAAAAGGTAAAAATTAAAAATTTAAAAAAGTTTTAGAAAAAATTTTTTTATAAAATGTACAAAAAATAACAAAAGAAAAAAATTCTTTGTTTTTTTTTGGGGGGGAGAGGTGGGAAGATGCTGCATCTCCCTTGTGTCTGTTACCAGCCTCTTGTTGGAGTCTCTGGTCTGCTTGTGGTGTTTGATTTTCCTGTGGCTTGGTTGGTTTAAGTCAGTTTGTTTGAGCAGGCAGAAAAACGCTCTGCTTTACCCAAGATTTTGTGATCCTCCTCCCAGGTTAGTTCAATGGGAGGGAGATCTGCTTTGAGTATCACAAAAGAGGGAGATGGCTATTTCCTCAAGTTTTGGAGATGCTGTGATGAGACTAGGTTCTGGGTAGAGTTGAGGCCTTTCAACAAACAGCAGTTAGTTTGTGAGAAACTCACAGAGCCTAGCCTGGAGCCACACTCAGGGTTTCTGTTTACTGAATTTCAATTGATTGTTGACACTGATAAAGGAAGGAGCAGCCTCTGGCTCTGATTACCGAGTGAAGAAAGACACTCGTGGGGCTTGCCCCTGAGCTGGGTGACTTTTCCCTGGTGCAGCTGAGTCTGGCAGGTCAGTTAGGTTCTTGTGACCTGCTAAATGACTCTAGTTTTTTTCCAAGGCCTGAGTTGGAGCTAGCTCATCCGAGCTTTGTCAATATCAAAGATGGAGATCTCTGGTAGTGGGGGGGAAGGGGTGGCCTCCCCTCTTCTGCTCCCTGAGAAGGAGTGAGGACGTTAGGCTTCTACTCATGCCGAGTCTTGGTTCCTGGGTCTTCTCTAGTCTGCAACGAACTGCAGGATGAAGATGTCTTTTCCTTGTCGGTTCTTGCTGGTGTTGAGTAGAATCTGCTCTACCACCGCATCGGGCTTCTTCATCCCAGACTCTCTGTGTTGCAGGTATTATGGCTAAGGCCAACGCCTCGCAGCGGTGGCTGCTGGCAATTGCTCAGATCTGTCTCCTTGCCTGGATTTACCCTCTCTGGCCTAATTCCCTGTCCTGTGATGGCACACTTGTTGTGATTCTTTGGCTTAGGACTGTTCACTGGAACACTAAACCTGCTTTCTATGCGAGAGCTTGTTTAGCCTCCAGCTTCTCCTCTGCCATCTTCCCGGAACTCTAAAGATATTTGTAAAGTGTATAATGAAGGAAGAATTTTCATCCTTTACAAAATCTATGCAAGATCTATGCTAAACTATTTATATTTTACTGTACCTTTCCTGCAACCAATTTCATATAGATTAACACTTGTCATACCAAGTTTCTATATATTCTACTGGAGATTTAAATTTTCATGTATGTATGTATATGTATATTTATATGTATGTGTTTATGTACTATCTATATATGTTCCAATGTGAATAATGAGACTTGAAACTTTGCTTAGTTTTGCTGTTCAGCAGTTAATCTGATCTGCTCAATCTGTGACAATATCAGTGCTTATTCTGATCATTCCTTTATTTACCACACCATCAACCTTGTAAAATCAGCTTCATTTCCTGGAGAAGATTACCAATCAGTCCAACCAATGTGCACCCAGAGGGTTTTAATAAAGCAAGCTTTAGAGAAGGAAGATAACCTGACGTGACAGCTACAGTATTTCTACAGAGACCTTACATCTTTCACATTTCTGCCTTCCTCCTCACACTAAAGAAACCATTGACTAACACTATGAGTATACTGCATTTATAACTTTATTAACAGTGTGTTTTTTCCAACCTGAAGCCTTCTTTTCCATGATTATTGACATAAACTTTTGGAAGAATTTTTTGATTGAGATGGGATTCCATCCAAAACAAAGCCACTTATATCAAGAATGCCAATGTTTTCAACTCAGAGTACTAAAAAAAGCGGGTGAAAATTAAGGTTAGCCATATATTTTAAGCACAAATATATGCAATATCAAGATATTTTGAAATTGTATGCTTTTATTGGTTAAAGTGGCTCAAACCTAAAATATTATCTACTTGGAAAACAGAGATTAGAGAATTCCAGTTCCAGGCAATCCCAGACACAAAAAGATGTTTCAGAAATTCTAACCGTTTGCTGGGTGCAATGTTTCATGCTTGTGTTAAGAAGACCACAGTCCAAGCAGGCCCAGGCATAGTGATACTAACTCAAAGTAAGCAATCCAATTATAATCTGCAGGTATGATAGTAGTAGAGATGCTATTTCACAAGTATAGGGTTTCAGGTTAAATCCTCTGGTACCACTAGGAATTTAAGGGTGTGCCAGTGTAAGAATTTGGCATGTCTAACGTCAAGACTTCATACTCTTTTTACAAGCTTTAATAAAACGTTTACCTCTTTTACTATTTTGTACAGTATAACCATAACTTCCATGCCCCAAACAAATTATTTTCTATTAGAGATTTTCTTCTATCAATTAAGTAATATGTAATGTGTTGGGTACTGTCCCACTGAAATCATACTAAAGATCAAAAACCCATTGTCTTAGCAAGTGACTGCAGATGGAAACAGAATCTCAAAGGTAGTATTTAAGTTGAAGTCTCCTCCAAGAGTAGCAGAATGCTTTGAATATGCCAAGGAAAGAGGAATCAGAAGCCAACTCTGATCTTGCAGTTCTAGTTCCACCAACTCAGAGGCGATGTATTTACAGTGTTAATCCTACCCAATCTGTGGTAGTTTATTATTACAATTACTAGCAAACATGTGCAATCTATAAGATATGAAAAATCATTGAATCTTGGGGTCCATGACTCAAATTTATAATACTAGTGATTAAGAAGGATGAGACTCGAGGGATAATGGTTTTCAGGCTGGGAGGAAAGTTCATGAGGATATCTCTACAATTAACTACAAAAATTTCTGGGCTGGATACATGGTTCAAATGGTATACTGTTAGCAAACAAACTGAGAGCATGAGGTATGTTCAACTCCAAACTGGGAAAAAGAAAAAGTCCTTAGAATAATACTATGAGAAACAGAATTATGAATAGGAAAGCAGAAACAAAAGAAATAAACTTTTTGATATAGACAAAGTTTCCCAATGTGAAATACGGCACAAATTCTAATAATTACGGTTTTCCTTCCTATACAGAAGCAATAAATAGTACTTTTACTTGACGAAACTAAAATGTAAAACTGTATACAATAATTACATTACTTTTATGTTTCCATAATTTAACTGGTTTTCCTACAAATTTCTAGAATACTGTAGCTTTGGAAATTCAATGAAAGTTGCATTTCATATAAGATTACAGAACCTTGCAAGGGTTGTCTAAAAATGATCTATACTGAAATGTTTGCCATTGATATCTTTCTCAAGATTCCAAATGCTTATACTTTCAGCAGACCTTTCAAGAACTCATAGCCAAAACATAAATTTTAGTTTGTTCATGCAATCATAGGAACATATAAATATGTCTCAAAATGTTAATGTACTGTCATTAATGTATTATAACTAATAGAATTAAGTATATACCCTGAGGGAAATAAGGTACTGCCGTCTAAATATAAACTTGCAGACACACGCACACACCCATATATATTTAACACTCTGACTTAGGTTAGTTTCTTAACATTGGCTATCAGACAATGATCTAATAATCAAACTTTCCTGTCCAGACATACATTCATAATTTTGCACACAGAAAAACACCAGATCATTCAAACTAATGAGAATATTTAACAGAACCAACCAGCTCCTGAGCCATCTACTTCCTGATTTCATTCATTCATGATGATGCATTTTTCATATCATAATTAAAAATCTCTTTGAGTCTTTCTGATTAGCAGACAAAAATATGTCATCATATAATAGAAAATGTAGGTAAAATTACTTGTCCCTAGGTAATGTTTAATATATCTTAACAAAGACTTCTGTTTCTGTCTTGCCCTATTGTCTAATATTAAATAACAGAGGACATGCCCTATTCCTTAATTCATTTTCCCTAAAGGGTATGCTATGGAGTTGAATCTGATTTGTTTGCTTAATCTAAATTAAATTTTCTCAACAATTGAATTACTGTTTATGTCACTCCTAAACCATTTGAAATATCAAATAGAACTAGAAATTGCCCTCGGCAATGATTTGTGAAAGGCATTAATGGTTGTGCAGGGATGAAGGACTTCAATTATCTAGAGTGCCTTAAAAATGGCACTCTTATTCAAAGGGCTGATCGTTTAGTAAGCTGTTAAAGTGTGGTCTTCTAACTTCATCTAAGAAGATAAAAGTTTGTTTTTCATCACATTCTTGCCTCCAAATCAGTAGAATTAGTGCCTTTGTACAGTTGATGTCCAGCTGTGACTGTAGTGAAACCTACAAACAACTGCACAGCTGTGTTAACTGCTCTAGATTTTGAAATTTTCGTCTACTAGCCCTTGTGATTTGAGCCAAGATTCATGGGATAGTCACATAATCCACACTTGCAAAGCACCACAATATACAAAAACCACGTACAAAATGGGGTTCAATTTTTTCTTTGTTGTTTCTTTTTTTATTGATTCTCTTTTAAGGAGCTAGGAGATATTTATTTCTCATTAATGTTGATGTGACTTAAATAAATTTTCCAGATTTTTCAAATAAAATAGATATAAAACGGACATATTACTCACAAAATACAGCTAAACATTTGCATGATTTTTTTATTCTAATCCAGTTCTCAGTTCAATTAATATTGAGATGAGACAAGCATATGTGTAAATTCAAATGTATCAAGCACACAGAACTCTGTTATCTTTGGGCTTTGATTTCTATATCAACTACACCTAGAAAAGAAAATTATCACTTACTTCAAGTCTTAAGTAATCTACTTAAAACAAGTTTTATTAATTTGATCAATAGATCTCATGATCTATGGAATTGATGCATTGAATAAGTTTTTTATTCTTTATTTCCACTGAATTAATATTGCATTTAGTTTCTTCTTTGCACATGAACTAATGACATTCTTGAGGATAAAACATGTGTTTTTCATTTTCGTTGCCAAAATGGAAATATTAGCCATTTTGAAACTTTAACTTTAAATCTGAACCTTCAAATTTCACTAGAACTTGAATTGGGTTATTTTCAACTTTAATATTAAAATAAAAAGCATTATTAAATAGAAAGGAAAATTATGTTATCACACCTTAATCCTTGAATTGACTTTATGATAAAAAGCAATTATATTTAAATAACAAGATAGACATAATTAAACAGGCCGTGAGACGTTAAAACAGAAAATTCCTTTTTGGATTTGTGTTTGTTGTTGTTTATAGTTTGTGATAATTTGGTCTTCTTTAACTTATGCCTGGTCTATTCATTGTACGTCTTCAGAAAATTGGGGAGGTGGGCACAAAGCATTAGGGAAAAGAGTGAAAAATTGCAGCAATGGAATTCATTGAACATTGATGAAAGTTATCTATTTAACACATGGGTGGGGACAGCAGGGTGGGACTGGGAACAAGGGAGGGGAATGAAGACATTTCACAAAAGGAAATGTACTCATTACCTGACTCATGTAATTGTAATCCATCTATAAATCACCTTAATAAGAACAACAGAGTAAATTTATTTTAAAAAGGTAAACAAAATGTTTTTTCTTAGAATCCTAGAAGTTTGTTTTGTTCACTCATTTGTGCTGGGTGAGTCTATCTCTGAAAAAAGCTATGTTGACATTAATCTGTCAAATTTTTGAGCTACTAGTAGATAAAATTCAATCATGATTGTGTTTTTTTTTAGACTCTGATTCATTTATTTCTTTAATCTAATTTGTATTATTTCTGTATACAGGTTTTGGTTTGGCTTGTTCCTGCTTTTCAAGGACCTAGTGGTGCATCATTAGTGCTGGTTCAAGATTGTTCTTATTTGTTGATGATATACTCAAAGAAATTTTTCTCTGAGTATTGCCTGTGCTATTGTGTCCCAGGGGTAGTAGTATTTTGTGTGTTCAATTCCACTGAATTCCATAAATGTTGGAAATTCCCTCCATATCATTTCAGTGAGTCACTGATGATTTAGCAATGTGTTATTCAGTCTGTGAATTTCAGAATTTTCTGTGATTTCTTTTGATGTCGAGATTAAACTTGGTCCCATCGTGGACTGACAAGATACAAAGAGTAATTTTATTTTTTATTTTTGAATTATGACATATTTTTCTTGTGATCTAGGTATGATCTATTTTGGAGAATGTTCCATGGGCTGCTGAGAGGAATATATATTGTGACACTGCTAGGTGAAATATTCTGTAGATATCTGTTAGGTATAGCTTGTCAATGTATTTATTTAGCTCTGAAGTTTTTTTGCTAAATTTTTATCTAGATGGCCTGTACAGAGGTAAGAATAATGTATTCAAGCAACCAGCAATGTATTTGGACGTATGCATGTTTTCAGGGTAAGTAGTATTTGTCTGATGAATTTGGGAGCTCTAGAATACAAGGTATTGATATTTAGAATTGTTATATCCCTGTGATGGAAAGTTTTCTTTATCAATATTTAATGTCCTTCTTTGTTTCTTTTTACATTCATACCACTTTTAATTTAAAGCATATTTTATCTAATATTATTGAGGTACTCTGGCTACAATAAAGATGATGTACTGAAGGGTTGCAATTACTTAAGTCACATAGTGAGCACAGTTCTTTTTGAAAAGTGTCCCCTCTTTCTTCTTGGTCTCCCAGTTTTTCCCTTTCAACCTCCCTTCCCAAAATGTTGTATAGTTCTTCTATAATGTAGTGTCCATTGAGTAGCACTGATGCATTTGTTCACCCTTTGTCCCCCCATTTCTGTGTTCCCCCTTGCACTTTCCAAACTTACATGTAAGACCAAAGGTGCAGAAATTAAAAAAAAATAACACTATCACAACACAGAAGGAAAAAGCAAAATATTAAAAAAAAAACCTCTCATCATTTCTTGGAGATCATTTTAATGAACATTATTTTATATGATAAAATTCATATAGCTATTGAGCCTTCGTGATCCTATTCAAAGGGCATCCTCTCTTGATCTCACTGTATAAATGTTTAGAATCCCATAAAATTTATCATGTCTAAGTGTAATGTTTTCTCTTTTACCATCCAACTGTGTTTACTTGTAGAATTAGAGGCACATTCTACTACAAGAAATGAGGTAAATTAGGAAATCTATATTTCTCTGAGTCTGTCTTTCTTCTCTTAGTATAAGTTTGTTCCAAGTCTTTCCATTTCTTATTAATGGTGTATTTTCATTCTTTCTGGATCAATAGAATTGCATCATACCGAAGATTTTCTTCATGGCAAAGGAAATAGTTAGCAGGATATATAAAAAGAGAACAGAATGGAATAAGATTTTTACTAGGTAAGCATCAGACAAGGGTTCACATAACTAACCCATATTTAGAGATCAAAAAGTTAAGCCCAACAAAAATAAACCCTCAAATAAACAAGAATCCAATTAATATATGGGGTAAAGACTTAAAGAGAACTTCTTAGAAGAAGTAAGAATGACAAATAAGGGGCTAGGAAGGTGGCTCAGTGTAGAGTGCTTGCCTTGCATGCATGAGGCCGTGGGTTCAATTCTTTAGCACCGTATAAGCAGAAAAAGTTGGAAGTGGTGCTGTGGCTCAAGTGGTAAAGTGCTAGCCCTGAGCTAAAGAGCTGAGGGACAGTGCCCAGGCCCCGAGTTTAGGCCCCACAACCAACTAAAAAAAGAATGACAAATAGACACATCTCTCTCCATAAAAGAAATGCAAATGCAAACAACACAGATTCATCTCACCCCTGTTACAATGTAATTATGAAAAAAAATGAACAATCAAAGATACTGATAGGGTTGTGGCCCAAAGAAAACTCTATTACACTGTTGGTGGGAATGTAATCTTGTTCAACTACTTTAGAAAACACTATGGAAATTTTGTGTAATAAAGGTTTAATTTTACTTAAGTCAATTACCTAATGTGATTTTTTTAGCGCTTCCTTGATAAACACAAAAAAGTAGAGATGTATACAGCTGTTAACTATGCCATGGAAGCATTTCCCATCTCCTGAGGAAAAGTGACTTTCTCATCAGAATATCTGGCTGGCCCTGTAATTTAAATTAAAATTTTGGAGAAACAAACAAACAAACAAAAAAAGAAAAGACAAAAAAGATTAAGTCAAAGCCCAACAAAATAAATACCAGTAAATATGTACTACAAGACAGGACCACTGGGGGGGGAGGCAATATGGGAGGAGTAGGAAATTGAAGGTGAAAAGGATAGAATACGGGCAAGAATCCATTGTATAATTCCCAGAATTGAAATATACAAAGCAAAGGGTAGTGTGAAATGGGGGTGAAGATGTTGAAGTGGTAACACAATTGCAGGTGCATTGTACACATAAACTGCTTGGTTAAATGGCAAGTAATTCCATAACATAATCTTGAGGTACATAAGGACTGTGTTGATTGGAAGGGGTGGATGAGAATGTTGAAAGAGGTGAGATTGATCAAGATGCACTGTATCCATAAACTGTTTCAGTGAATGGCAATTCCATTGTACAACTACTTAAAGATAAAAAAATATTGAAAATATTAATTATGATAGTTGAATAGAGTTGAACCTCAAATCAATTCCCATTTTAAAATATTTTATGTTGGAGACTTGGAGATTAAAATTCAAATAATAAAACATTATGAATTTCTTTTTATCAGAATTTGTGATATTAACTCAAAACTACTTTGTCTTTTGTCAGCCTTTGAGCTGTTATAAGAGAATACTTCAAAGTAAGTGTTTTAAAACCATCAGGAGTATATTACCCATATGCTCGAAATTTAGACATTGATTATAAAAATGGTTGTTCAAAGCAATTCCTTGTCTTATGGGGGTCCAATTTCTGGTTCATCATTTGCTGGACATTCACATGTCAAAGTAGTTATATAAGGCTTCTTTTATCAGGATCATTATTGTAGTGTTATCTCTGAAATGTTGATTCTAATGTCACCAGACAGGGGAATAGAATTTCAACATGTATATATGGAAGGAGTTACATCGTCCAATACACTTTGCAACTTTTGCTTTAACTCAGTGTAGTGTATCATTTGGACATAATTTCGTAGAAAATAATAACTTAAGGACAAGCTTATATCATATGGCTTATGTGAATGATTCTTCTTACAATGGGAATAATTACAGTGATGGTAAAGGAAAATATGATTGTTTAGTGGCTCTTGAATCACATCAGAAGTAATCATGTAAACGTGGTACAACTTTCTAAGGCCCTTCTGATATATTTGAACAATACCCGATGAGTCAATTGCTTTCAGAAATATTCGTTTGAGCCAACAATTACAGATCTCCTTTGATTTTAATTAAGGACTGCTAGTAGGACTCAGACACCAAAATCAGAGGATGCTAATTTCTCTGACAAAATACGTAATAACATTTTTATAATTAATATAACATGTAGACTGTAATATTAATAGCACTATAAATACTTGTATTCACATTATATAATATATTGACATACTTGGATTTCATCAGTTTTTAGAATATTTATACCTAAGTGTAGATTGTATGCAAATAGTTATTTGATTATGTATAGAAAATGAGGAAAAGATTTGCATACATATTACTACAGATGCAAACAGATTCAAGTGGTTATTTATGATCCTTCATTTCTTGGTTTCATTCATGCATGGAGAAAATGCAAAGAAGTGAAAATTGCAAAGGTGAATTTACTAAAGGATCAATTAGATGAAGTTTGTGTTGGGCTAAATAGATTTTATAAATTAAATTGTTTTGTTCCTTCCTTTCTTCCTTCCTTCTTTCCTTCCCTCCATCCCTACTTCTCTCTCTTTCTCTCCTTCCTTCCTTCCTTTCTTCCGTCCTTTCTTTCTTTCTTCCTTTCTTTCTTTTGAACTTTCTATCTTTCTTGTTTCTTCCAACTTCCTCTCTTTCTTTTACTCAGAATATTTCTTTTGGCTATAGAAAAAAATACCAACAGTTGTACTCAAAAGTGTTATGAGTAATTATAAATGTTATCTAGATTAATATTAATTTTAATAACCTATGTTATATCTTAGGACAATTGTACTAAAAACTTCAGAACGGGGGCTGGGAAGGTGGCTCAGTGGTAGAGCTATTGCCTTGCATGCATGAGGCCCTTGGTTTGATTCCTCAGCACCACATAAGCAAAAAGAAAAAAGCCAGAAGAGGCGCTGTGGCTCAAGTGGTAGAGCACTAGCCTTGAGCTGAAGAGCTGAGGGACAGGGCTCAGGCCCAGAGTTCAGGCCCCACGACTGGACCCCCCAAAAAAATGAAAGAAAATAAATGTACTCATTACATTGGTCATGTAATTGTAAACCCCCTGTAAGTTATTTTCACAATTAAGAAAAAAAAATGAGGCCAAAATATCACCTCTACGGTTTCCTATGAAAAGACAGCAGAATACAATCTGTTCCTCAAAGAAATTGACTCGTAATGGACAATATATTGCCAATTTCATAAATGATGTAAGTATACTGACAAATTACAACTCATAATGCATGATATAAAATTTACTTTGTCCCCTGTAAACAACCTTTCAATCCTATCTATGTCTTATTCCTAAAATGATTCATATTTTAGTCTAATCATATTTTTAACTTAACTTTAAGTTTTTGTATGGGAATTGCTGTTTGAAAAAGCAGTTTATGAATAGTGTTTAGTGAGTTATTTTTCTCTCCTGAGGTTTGAACTCTAGTTCTGAGCGCTGTCCCTGAACTCCTTTCAATGAACGATAGAGCTCTACCACTTGAGGCACAGCAGCACTTTTAGATTTTTCTGAGTTTTAATTGGAGATAAGAATCTCACAGACTTTCCTGACAGGGATGGTTTCAAACCTCAATCCTCAGCCTCCTGAGTATCTAGTAAAACAGGCATGAGCCGCTAGTGCCCGGCTTAATACAATGCATCCTTTTTATTGTTGACTAGTCCTGGGCCTTGGCAATGTCTTTGAGCTTCTTTACCTCATGCTAACACTCTATGACTTGTGTCATAGTGCCAATTCAAGCTTTTTTGTTTATGTAGTACGGAGGAATCAAACACAGGGCTTCACACATGCAAGGCAAACAGTCTACAATTAATCCACATTTCATGGCTAATACAGTGCACCTTGAGGTTCATTATCGCTCATCCATCTCAATTCTATCTTATCCCTCAATTTACTTAATTTTGTAGAATATTCACTGACTCACAGTGTCATATATAATCACTCAGAGGATATGTCACAGATTATATTTTATTTATAGTCTTATTCATCAACATGCTAAACTTACACATTACAGAATTCTGTGATTTTAAATTCTAAATTATCACTCAGATTCACTCACTACTATTCAAAATTTTTTACTAAGGTTAATGCAAATGCAATCTGTAATTCTTTGATAAAGTACAATGATTTTTAGAATGTCAAAGAGATGTACTACGAACATCACCTTCAGTTCTAGAATATTTTATCATCACTGCCCTCTCAAAATACTCCAATTTTTATTAGCTCACACTTCCTGTCATCATTTCAACCTACCCTCCACTTGACCAACCATTACTTCATAGTCTACCACTACAGATGTGCCAATTTTAAAAAGCTCATATAATTAGAAAATGTAGTCTGTTTTATCCATTTCTCCTATGCAATATTAGTGTTTCCCAAGTAAGTAAGTCCATGTAAATTTTTTTCATGGATAGAGCATATTGTTTTGTATTCATGTATATACTTGTGTAACGTACTCAAGGGCAATTTCAATATTTTATTATATGGTATTGTAAAAACTTTTGCTATGTATATTCTTGTACATGTGTCTCATTGGACATATGTTGAAATATATCTTGTATATAAAATTATGATTGTAAATGCTGGATCATAGATGCAACTCTATGTTTAATATTTTAATGATTGCCAGTATGTTTAACAAAGTGACTATATTGCTTTAAGTGCCAAGCCACAGTGTACAAGGATTCCAATTTCTACATAGTTATTGTGCAGGGATATCTTATTGTTGTTTCTATTTCCACTAATTTCTATATGTATGCAATGTCTAAGTATGATATAATCTTTCCATATGTTCTTTGGTGGTTGGTATATTATTACAGAGATATACATTTGTATTTTTTGATAACTTATTCAGGAAGGTTAAAGTTTTTGACTGGCATTAATATTTATGTTTCTGATAATTTCTAAATCACCTGACCAGCATTCTTTGACTCACTGACAAATGAACATAAACTGGAATATATTTCTCTGACCAATATTAAGCTGTTAGTGTAAAATTGTTACATTTGTAGAGGAAAGATTACACAGTTCAATGGGTCTGTAAGGCACCAGATTAAATCCACAAAATTATTATCAAGGAGTATTAATAAGGAGTAAAACCAAAAGTTTGTGGAATTACATTCTCTTTAATAAGTAGTGATAAATTAGACAGTATTGGGGAGAGTTAAAAAATGAACATTGACTTAAACATAACAATTTATTCAAATATTAACTACAAGCAAGATTAAAACATGGCATATAAACGAAATAGAGTGATATAAATGTAAAGCAAAGAAAGATTTCTTGACAATTTTGGAGATGAAGCATTTTTAACTCAGGCAATAAACTTATAGGAAAGAAAAACTTGATGCAATAAGGGAGCTAAAAAACTAGAATGGAAGAAAGACAGCCTCTTCAGTAAATGGTGCTGGCAAAATTGGTTAACTACTTGCAGAAAGCTAAAGCTAGATCCCTATATATCACCCTGCACTAGAATCAACTTCAAATGGATCAAGGACCTCAAAGTCAAAGCACACACCCTGAAAAAAATACAGGATGGAATAAGAGAAATCCTAGGACTCCTTGGCCCAGGCAGATATTTTCTTAATAGAGACCCAGAAACACAACAAATCAAAGAAGGTTGGACAAATGGGATTGCATGAAATTGCAGAGCTTCTGCATGGCAAAGGACATAGTTAGCAAGATCAATAGAAAGCCCACGGATTGGGAGAAGATCTTCACTTGCCTTATAACAAACAAGGGTCTCATATCTAAAATATACCTGGAACTCAAAAAATTAAACCCTGCAACAATAAATCTTCAACGAAACAACTGCCCAATAAATAAGTGGGCTAAAGACTTAAAGAGAAACTTCTCTGAAGAGGAAAGAAGGATGACCAATAGACACATGAAGAAATGCTCAACCTCCCTACCCATAAAAGAAATGCAAATCAAAACAACATTGAGATACCACTTTACCCCAGTTAGAATGGCCATACTCAAGAACTCTAATAACAACAGATGCTGGAGGGGATATGGACAGAAGGTAACCTTACTGCATTGTCGGTGGGAGTGTAAACTTGTTCAACCACTTTGGAAAGCGGTATAGAAGTTCCTCAAAAGACTCCACATAGAGCTCCCCCATGACCCAGCAATCCCACTTTTGGGCATTTACCCAAATGATCACAAACAGGACCATAAGAAAGCTACCAGTGCGACTATGTTTATTACAACATTATTTACCATAGCTTAGATAGGGAACCAACCCAGATGCCCCACAGTAGATGAATGGATCAAGAAAACATGGTATATATACACAATGGAATTCTATGCCTACATCAGAAAGAATGACATTGCCCCATTTGTTAGGAAATGGAAAGACATGGAAAATAATATAGAAAGTGAAGTAAGCCAGGCCCAAAGAAACTTAAGTCCTATGTTTTCCCTTATTTGCAATAACTAGTACATGTTTGGGTCAAGCAGAAAAGGTCAGATAAGTTGATGTTAGAGAAATGAACCCTATGGTATGTATTTAATTGTTTTTTTCCCTTTCAGGTGATTGTTTCAAACACATTTATAAGATTATCACTTTGTTGCTTTGCATGTCCCATCCCCATGGTATAACCCCTGCTTTCACTGTATTTGAGGTTGGTAAATTTGTGGAGGGGAAGGGAAAAAACAAATTGTTTAAAAATAGGGATACAGGTGGATCCAATGCAACAATGAGATGTACAAGACGTTATGTGGAAAAACGAACTTTACAACTTTGTGGGGGGGGGGGAGCAGTGGGTGGGGGGGCGGAGTATGGGGGAGAGTATGGGAAGGGATGGGAAGGGGGCTACAATGCTTGATAAGAAATGTACTCATTACCTTGTCCCTGTAATTGTAACCCATTTCTATAGTATTTTCACAATAAAAAGAAAAAGAAAAAAAGAAAAACTTGATATAGTAGACCTCAAAACATTGTAAAATAATTTGGTGTGTGGAAGCTCATATAAACGTAGTGAATAGAATTTGGGAGCACAGGGCTCATGTATCTCATCCCAGCTACTTGGGAGGCTGTGATATGAGTATTGTTGTTTGAATCCATCACACAAAATACAGTCCCTGAAAATCTTATCTGTGACTAATCAGCAAAAATGCAGAAGTGAGGCATCATTCAAAGGGTAAATTTTTAACAAAATGCAACAAATCTCAGGGACCCTGAGTTCAATTTTCAGGAGCATACATACATGTACAAAAGTAATAATAGTAATAATAATAGTGATGATGATGATGATGATGACGACGACGACAACAATGATAATGAAGGGTAACCATAGTCAAGGATAAAATATTTGCAAATCCTGTACCTGAAGAATGCCGCAAATAGAGACTCTATGTAGAATTCTGAAAACCTAATGTTAAAAAAATCAATTAGATGGAGGCATACAGCAAGTTTACACTCCCACCAACAATGCAGTAAGATTCCCTTCTGTCCGCATCCCCTGCAGCATCTGTTGTTTTTAGAGTTCTTGATTTTACCCATTCTACCTGGAGTGAGGTGGTATCTCAATGTTGTTATGATTTGCATTTCTTCTATAGCTAGGGAGTTTGAGCATTTCTTCATGTGTCTATTGACCGTCCTTTCCTCTTCAGAGAAGTTTTTCTTTAAGTCTTTAGTCCACTTATTTATTGGCCAGTTGTTTCTTTGAGGATTTGTTGTTGGGGGATTTAATTTTTTTGAATTCCAGGTATATTTTAGATATGATACCTTGTCCGTTGTATGGCTAGTGAAGATCTTGTCCCAATCCATAGGCTTTCTATTGATCTTGCTAGCTATGTCCTTTGTCATGCAGAAGCTCTGCAAGTTCATGCAATCCCATTTGTCCAACCTTCTTTGATTTGTTGCATTCCTGAGTCTCTATTAAGAAAATACCTGCCTGGGCCAAGGAGTCCTAGGGTTTCTCTTATTCCATCCTGTATTGTTTTCAGGGTGTCTGCTTTGACTTTGAGGTCTTTGATCAATTTGGAGTTGATTCTAATGCAGGATGATATATAGGGATCTAGCTTTAGCTTTCTGCAAGTAGTTAACCAATTTTGCCAGCACCATTTATTGAAGAGGCTGTCTTTCTTCCATTCTATTTTTTTAGCTCCCTCATCAAATATTAGATGGCTATAGGTCTGTAGGTTCATTTCTGGGTTTTCAATTCTATTCCATTGGTCCTGAGGTCTGTTCTTGTGCCAGTACCAAGCTCTTTTGATTACTATGGCTTTATAGTAGAGTTTGAAATTTGGTTAATGATATTCCTCCAGCACTGTTCTTTCTATTGAGGATTGTTTTTGCTATTCGGGGTCTTTTATTGTTCCATATGAATTTTTGGATTGCCTCTTCTATTTCCTTGAAGAATGAGGTTGGAATTTTGATAGGTATCGCATTAAATTTGTAGATAGCCTTGGGAAGTATTGCCATTTTCACGATGTTGATCTTTCCAATCCAGGAGCATGGGAGTTTTTTTCTACTTTCTAAATTTTGTTTTGATTTCCTTTTTCAAGTTTTAAAAGTTTTCATCATAGAGGTCCTTCACTTCTTTGGTTAATTCCTAGTTATTTTCTTTTTTTGTGGGGCTATTATGAATGGAGTTGCTTTCCTAATTTCTGCCACACTTTTTTCATTGTTGGCGTACAGAACAGCCATTGATTTTTGAGGGTTAAATTTATACCCTACTACTTTGCCAAAGTTTTGAATCAGCTTCAGTAATTTGGGAGTGGAGTCTATGGGATCTTTAAATACAAGATCATGTCATCTGCAAAGAGGGAGAGTTTTACTTCTTTCCCTATTTGGATCCCCTTTATGTTTACATCTGGTCTTATTGTTGTAGCTAGGCATTCTACTGCTAGATTGAAGAGAAGTGGATAGAGTGGACATCCTTGTCTTGCTCCTGAGTTAAGAGGAAATGGCTTTAGTTTTTCACCATTAAGTGTAATGCTGGCTGTATGTTTGTCATATACAGCCTTTATTGTATTGAGGAATGTTCCATGGATTCCTGATTTTTCCAAGACCTTCATCTTAAAGGGGTGTTGGATCTTTTCAAATGCTTTTTCTCCATCTATTGAGATAAGCATGTGGTTCTTATCCTTGCTCCTGTTGATTTGATGAATTATTTTAATTGATTTGCGTATATTGAACCAGCTTTGCATCCCTGAATGAATCCTGTTTGATCATGTTGTATGATTTTTTGGATGGATTGTTCATGTACTCATTATCTTGCCCATGTAATTTTAACCCCTCTATACAGTATTTTCACATTTTAAAAAAACTACAAAAAGTAAAATAAATAAAAAAAATCAATCAGAGACCAGTAAAATACATCTTGTGCAAAATAAGCACAAGAAAAACATCATCAGTCATCAAATATATGCACATTAAAACTAAAATGACATCATAATAAATAATTAGGCTTAGAATATATATTAGAATATAAAAAGTATCGATGCAATGTCTTCGGTATAAACTTGTGATACTATCTAAATGTACTTGTTTTTCTGAATTCACATGGTAAAAGAAATTGTTGTTTTCCTTTAATCTGTAAGGAATTTTACTCTGCTTCTCTGTTTATTATTTTAACTCGCTAGTCCCAAAATGTTTTTCTCCATATTTCTGAAGCATTCCTACATATCATACCCAAATTTTGCTGATATGATGTCTAAAAGCTATTATACTTCTGCAGAGCCCACGGGTGCTATGATCCAGGTCCCAGGTATCTACAGCATCAGATAACAAGGGCAAGACTTCTCACCTAGGCCCATGCAACATGCCAACAGAAAGTAATTGAAGACCCATTTTAATTTTTCATTTCCTATAATATTTCTGGGCCCCGATTCTTTATGACAGAGGAATTAGCAGTAAGCAATTGTGAAATGCAAGGCAACTTAAAATGAAAGATGAAATCACAAAATCTAAGAGAAAGTACAGTAATTCAAACTTTCAATTTACAGATGACCAGCCCATATGAGTGAACAAGATCACAATTGTCATAAAATAATTTTTAATACCCCTCTCCTAATGATTAATGAAAGATTTCAGTCCAGCATAAGTAGGCCAAAAAAGTTCCTGGAATGATAGATCCATAATTGGTCTACCAAGGCTAGGAAAACTTGACTTAGAGTTCAAATATAATTCAGAAAAACATTAATTGAGAAGATCCTTATTGCTTTAAAATACTGGTTCTTCAGTAAAACTTGGTCCTGTAGTATTAAAATGTTGTCATTCTCAAACCAATGATAAACTACTTTTAATCTCGTGAAAATATATTCCTTTTCAAATAAACTTTTTAAAATCACATTCACCAAAATAACATTTGACAAGTAAATGATGCTTAGTGACTTTACAAGCTTTTCAAGAGTAGGGTGCAAGTTACAATAGAGTTGATTTATTTACCCAGCACTAATGGGAAACAAGTTCAACTATTCATTAAAGTGTAGAAATAGTACCCCCACCATTTGTGATTTTCAGTATGTGCCTTCCAGAAATGTGTTAAATACATAAGCCTCCCAAATTTCAAACACAAACTTTGACTAATGAAGTAAATTTCATCACATAATAAGGTATATTATTAAAAAATCACTAATAGTTGCCATATCATATGTTGTTTCATCTTTTCCCTATCTGTCTAACATAGTAAGAAATATGACTTTAAGTTTAGAATATGGGTTCTCATCAGAGATATGACAAACATGAAATCTGTCTTCTATTTCTATCGTATTCCTATATAGTAGTAAATTTTAATATTATCCCATATAAAATAAAATAATCACAACCCATTGTACAAAGCCATTTATGAAAGCTGGTAGTTAGGAATACATTCTAAGCTATTTTTTACCTTTCTTGTTGACTAAAGATTAATCTTCGAAATGGATAAGAATAAAATCATGTCTAGGTGCTTAACGTCTCCACTCTTGCAAATTGTTATGGCAGATGAATAAATTATGGAAATATAAGCAGACATCGGTTAAAGTATATGCAGAATTGAAACTCCATGGAATGCATATAAACCTTTCAAATTATTACCAGACAGTTTAACAGAATGACTATCAGGAAACTGAAACCAGAAAATGAATAATAGTACAATAATGGAATAATGAATAATGGAACAAGAGGCAAGTACAACTAGAATACTCAATGTACACATATGATAAGGTAAGTGGTAAATCTGAAATAAATCTTGGAGAAGGGGTTGGTTGAGAATAATAGAAGGAGTGACTCTGATCTAGGAGCATTGGACAATTAGATGGACATATTTAATTGTAACACATTTGCACAACCTTTTGAAATTCAGTGAAAAAACACAACGAAAAACAAAAACACATAAAAATCACAAGGAAACAGAAATCTCTAGAGTGTATAAATATGACCTCTAAATTTTAAATAGTGAAGGGCAGTCTTGGGAAAAGCAAACAAAGCTGTTCAAAGTGGGCAGTTTGGGTTAGGGGAGAATTTTGAACAGATTTAAATAAATTGCCTAAGGTTATAAATCACCTACATCTGATACAAATATTTTCTTCTGCAAGTTGTCTTCGTCTGAACTGGATACTCCATTCCTGAAACATACTTTATAGCTTGTGAGGATAGAATGGAAGAAACAAGATCAAGAACCCATTACTCCACTGGAGAGAAAACAGTCCTCTATGTTTTCTCTCATCTCTCTTCACTACTCTTTTTTCATACTTTTAAGTCAAGTGATTTGGAATTATATCTTTCCTTCTTTGTTCTGGCAAAGTAAATGGTCAAACTAATTCCCTAAATATTATTGGCCATTTTAAGTCTATCATGCTGTTTACTTGTCCAAGTGAGTCCATTAAACTTCCCCCTTGTATTTGGATGCCACAAAAACCCAACATCTATGTTAATGAGGACAAAATCTAATGTAAAATTTTGTCTCCAAAAAACCAATCCAAGATGCTGGGATCACAAATATTTAGCTATACTTTTTTCTTTTACCTTGAAAGTCTTCTTGTGTCTAAAGTGCCCAGAAAAATAAGTACTCTACCACTATTTGCTTCAATCACTTCTAAACTCAAAGATATATTTTGCTAACACGATGCTTAGATGCCATATCAGGAACAGTGAAGGTATTCTTTGCAAAATTATTTCAATGGATTATTTTTTTCTTGGTCTTGCATTTGCTCAACAAGATGTATGGAGAAGAATAGAGTTAAATCACCCATACCTTGGATGAAAGGGTCTGTTAAAACGGACAATACTTCTATGTCCTACCTCTATGTCCTTCTCTTAGCTTTTGCCTGATTTCCAATTAATCACACCTTCTTGGCTTCAAGTCTTGTGAAGCTGAAAGACTGTAAGGCCTCCCCCACTGCTACATCTTCATGGTTTCTCTTTTAAAACCCTTTTATTTGGATGTCAAATTTATTTTCATGTCTTCATTCAATCTGTCCTTCATTGTAGTGAGCCAAATAGGCTCTGTAAAATCCACTTTAGGTAGCAAAAATATTAAGGCAATCCATGTCAAAAAGTTTTGGCTTTCCTCCACTTCTGAAGCCAATACGCTTAGCTAGGTCTTCTAATAACACCGTTTTCTTACCTTTTCAATTTGCTAATTTTTTTTCTGATCCCAAAACTTTTTGGCTTATGTAATAAGGGAAGTCTTCACTATCTGATGTTAATAAGGATATTATATATTTGAGCTACTTAGAAATGTGAAATTATTGGTTTGATGTATTCAATCAGATTTTTTTCTGTGTTTCAGTGCTTCACGTGCAAAGACATTGAGCAAAATTTTACAATTAGAAAAGTGTAAACGCAATATCTTCTTTCATTGTGGAGGGCACTTTCTACCTAAATATTTTGACCCAAATTATCTTTTTCAGGAAATTACTGTTTGGTAATTAAAGGTCAATTCACAAATTTTGATGTCTTTTTTAAAGAACTTTGAATTTAAATTCCACTACATCCTTGTCTCACATATAGGAGTATATTTCCTTGGTAAGGACAATTCTCAAGGGAAGCTACAGGATTTATAGCAAGGTTTCTGAGGTTTGTTTGTTTAGTGTGAAAATGAGCCATCTTCACCCACATTGCTCTCTATCCACTAAGTCTCCATGGATTTCTTTGCATGAAAGCCTATTTTCCCGGACAATTTTAAATTTTCTTCATAAGCTAAGTTGTTAAAAATGTTTGAACAATTAAAATTTACCTTTCATAATTATAAAACTTTTTGAAATTCCTTTATCAGAATCATGAATTCACCAACCCTAATTCCACTTTTATCATCAAAAACAGTTCACATGTTATTTTCATGATATAGTGTCCATGAAACTATTATTTTCCAGTGGCTCTGTTATGCATATATATGACTGTATAAGCTGATGTTGAGCAAAATGAACTCCAAGATATGGAAACAGAAATTTTTACTTGCGGTTGTTGTTTTTAATGTACTGTGTGATTTCTATTTTCTGTGTGTTTTTCCCTTATGGTTTATCTCCTGCTGTATTTGATTTTGGTACCCTGTGTATTGTGTATATATTTACCTTAATTAGGGAAGGTAAGAGAACAACAAAATGGCGAGACAAAGGACAAAGGGCAAACCAATGCAACAGTAATACTCAGAAGACAATATGTTGGAAATGTACATTACAACATGTCACAGGTGAAGCGGTGAAGCAAAACTGTGAGAAAAATGAAAGCAGAGGTCACAAGTTTGAAAAGTTATGTGTTCACTACCTTACAATTACTGTAACCCCACTGTACATCACATTGACAATTAAATTAAATTTAAAAAGTAAGCTGCATGAAATAAAATTTCACTGTATTGGTATAATAAATATTATTCTTAATGTAGTAACTTTTTAAAAATAAATTCTATTTGACATCTAATTAGAATTATTTACCCCTTTTTAACAGAGGACCATCAACTTGAATGTTATCTAACTAGACAATATTTTCACAATATAATTACCAATATTTTGAAAAAAAATATTTAATACATACTCATACTAAAACTGAAAACAGTTTAATTCTATGGAAACCCATAACTTTTAAAAGTAAATAAGTTGTTAAGAGGACAGAATATATATTTGTTCTTCAAAATTCCTATGACTTATAACTACTCATTTTCAAATTTTGAACATTCCATACCTGAGAGATTCAAAACAGTACCTGTTTGCATGTTATGTAATTGTACTATAGATGCAGTTTCTGCTAGAAAATAAAACTATGAAGCATCTGTAATAATTAATTCTTGAAGAGTAAGCAACTGTTTATCAGAGTAAGCTATTTTATCTAGATCATCAATCAAGATTTATGCCATTAAGTCATCCTAGCCCAACAGTTTTAAGGGAAATTCATTCCCTTAAAATTCCTTTACTTCACATCAAGAATAGCTTATCTCTATTGTGAAAAAATGCTACACCTATGCTAATGTGATGCCCTTCCTGTTCTGGAAAGAACACCACAATAATCTGGGTTGCATCATTTTTCACCCACGTATTCTTGAGATCTGAATACTTGCAAATATTATTTATATTTATTCTTTTTTAACTATCATAGATATTCTGGATGCTAAGATCGGAAGATTACAGTTCAAAGCCTACCAAGGCAGGAAGGTTCCCCAAATTCTTATCTCCAATAAACTTCACAGCAAAAGCCAGACAAAAGTGGCACTGAGGTTGAAGTGTTAGGGCACGAGCCTTGAGCATAAACAAGCTTAGAGACAGTGTCCAGGCCCAGAGTTCAAGCCCTAGTACAAACCAATAAAAAAAAAAAACGAACCCCAAACCTAGCTTTTTTCTCATTGTATAAGGAGGCACGTAATTAAGGAAACTGATTCCTTTGTTACATACAGGTAGAAGAAATTAGATGTCACACAATTATTCTCTTTGTTGGCAACTCTGTCTACATTATTCACATTATCATTTTATACATGAATTGTTGGTATTATCTATTAACTAAGTTCTAATTATAACTCACTTGAAAGAATATTCTAGGCTTATAAAATGCAAGAATCATTTGTGAATTTGTCAATTAAACCCTCTACTTAAAAAGAATTTTGTAGTATCCCATAGAATATGAAATTACTTACATAACCAAATATTTTAAATCTAGATTATAATTTAGCTTTTGCAATCCATCATTTCTTTGGAATCCAACAGAATGATGATTACTTACTTTTTCAAATTTTGGATGGGAATCATGAGCCATTTTGCATCTAGGAATGTTCTGTAATGAAGAGAGCATTTAAAACACAACTGAGGATTATATATGATTTGCATTTCAATAAGAAAGTTGATTTCTCAAAACATAGTGATAAAAAAAGCCCAGACTTCCAACTGTGTATTTCTTTCTTGTTTGGTTTGTTTTAATAAGACTAAATTATACTACCTGGTCCAGGGAAAGTATCACTATGTAATTCCACTCTCTAATCTCTTGTCTCAGTCTGAATGCTAGAATTTTAGGCTTGTATCACATTGCCCAGCCATAGTTTCTTGGTTTATTTAATCTAGATACAGACTAGCAATTCTGAACTTCTCCCGTGATATTATCCACTAGATTGCTCAGAGTGTTCATGAACTATTTTCAAAGATGTTCTAACATTTGACATAGGATATGAACATTTTCAGATGCACCTGCAGGGGTCTCTGATTCATTCCTCCATGGATCCAATCCCTTTAATTTTGATTACATGACTCTCTTACTATCTCTGATCCTTACCTAGGTAATAGTCTCAAACTTTTTTGAAGAAAGTTCACTTGAGGACTTTCTAATATTAAAACTTATCCCTTGATTCTAGTCTTTCTCAGGACATATTTTCTATTGTTTTCTAACTTTTCTACATATTCTGAGAGTTGTTTCATTTGTGTATTTGTGTGTGCACATAATAGTGCCTCTGTATGTATGTGTATGTTTGTATGTACGTATGCAAAAGCCTTAGCTCTTATTCATCAATCTTGCTCATGACTGGTATTTAATCACCTGAGGCATTTTTCCAGTCCAGCTTTTGGCTGGTTAATTATAGATAGTGTCTCAAAGACTGCTCTGCCCAGGCTGGATGCAAACTGAACTTCCCAGACTCCTTTACATTCTTAGGTTTTATTTCTCCAGTAGTATCAACTTTTGAACTACAAACATGTTTGTGAGTGTAAAGTCTAAGCTGTAGCCCAGTTTTTAATGCACGAATTCATATAAAGATAGATGAATATACATATTACATATGCTGAGTGTACAGTGTTAGAAATGTAATCTTAAGATGCGTGGCGGTAAGATTTCAGGATTGGGGTTCAAAGCCAGCCCAGGTAGGAAAGTCCCAGAGACTCTTTTCTCCAATTAACTATAACAAAACTGGAAGTGACACTGTGGCTCAAGAGGTAAAGCATAAGCCTTGAGCTACATAGCAGAGGGACAGTGCCCAGGCCCAGATTTCAAGTGCCAAGACTACCACCAACAAAAAAATATATATAAGTAAAGGAAAGAAAAAGAAATGTAATTTTAGCCACCAGTTCAATGCTAGTATAATCCCTGCTCTCTCAAGATGGACATTTTTTCCAGTTAAGTCCATGCTCTTATATCTGACTTGCATTAGAGCCAGAATTATTCTTCCAGTCTACTTTCTATAAATTTGCTTGATTTGCAAGCATGATTTAGAAAGGGAGTGGCCTCATACTTCGTGGTCCATGCAGGAGTAATGCTTTCTCTATATCACTCCCACAAATCTACATACTGGACTTGGCTTTATTGTATCAATGTTGTCTTATTTGTAGCGTCTTTTATTGTTGGGAGCCAACAGTAAATTTCAAAGGTCATCTTGACCCTTGTGCTCGCTTGAAGGCACGTACAAGGAACTGGCTTACTTGAAAGACACCAGGTGCCTGGGATTGCTTTGCTATGTCTGCAGAGTTTGTTTTACTTTCAACCAGTTGAACTTGCCTTGTTTTTACTGCACTCTGCTTTTACTGAAATTTTCCTTGTTTTTCTGGACTATAGTAACCTTATACTACTTCTTGAACTCTAACAGTATATATTAGGGAAAGTTAAAAGTAAAAGGTGCTGCAGTCTTGAGCTGCAGACCTCCTGACCCCAACCTTTGCCTTATGTCTTTTTTTTTCTTATCCTTGCCCCATAAATCAGTATTCCCTTTTGTTGCTGGAAGGCTCTGGCATTCATTCTATAGTGAATTGAATCATTATACTTAAACATAGGACTTCTCTTTCTCCTATTATTGCTATTGTTTCCCTTACTGTTAACTCATGTACACGGGAAAAAATGCGCAGCACATAAACTCACAAAAAGAATGATCTGAGAACCTTCTTCCCATTTAAAATCCACCTTAATTTACAGAGAACTTACAAAGTTTGAAGTCAATGTACTCATGGATAATGTATTTATAAGCAAAAAAATTTCATATTTTCCCTTTACTAAGTTGTCTCGGAAACAGGTGTTACCTCAGGTACAAAGGTGTCCTTGTGTTATTTCAGTAAACCCAGAAAACATTCATTATGCCTCAGGCAACACCAGAAAACACTCATTATACCTCAGGCAACACCATCGATTGTTACTGGAAGTAACAGTTACTGGATGTGAAAACTGATCCCAAGAGAAGAATTGAATATAGAGGAATGACAAAGTTTAAGTTAATTTGTGCTTTCCTTTTTACCCTATAAGAAAAGAATTCAAGGCTTGAAAGAAATTCTGTCCCCGATTTTTCAAGTGTGTTCTATATTCATATAAAACTTTTCTGTAAACTTCTATTTGAGAGTATTACAAAAAGAAATAATGTGCCATGTGAAGGCCAGCATAGAACACAAATATAATGTTGTTTTAAAGGTGTTCTACAGCAAAGAAACAAAGACATGAAGGTTTTATTATGGATGGATATTTCACCGCTGAGATGATTCTCTTGTTGCAGGAGACAGTTATCAATTCCTTTAGTCTGGTTCTAAGTTATCCAGAGCAATAATGATTCCAAAAAAGCAGAATCCAGTGAGTATGATCAGCAAAAGGAGGCTCTTCTCAGACTAGCACTCCTTTAAGGAGGGTCCCAAAGAAATATTTGGGATTTTTAGTTTGATTGTTTTTTTAGTTTGTGCTGGTTCTGGGGCTTGACCATGAGGCTAGACCCTGTCCCTGAACAGTTGACATTCCTGCCCACCTGCCCCAAAGCTAGTACTCTACTGCTTGAGCCAAAACTCCACTTCTGGTTTTTTTTTTTTTTTTTTTTTTTTGGTGTTTAATTAGAGATAAGTGTTTGACAGACTCTCCTGCCTGGGTCGGTTTTGAACTAAGATAGTAAGAAAGCTAAGTGACATCAACTGTATAGTCTTCTCTTTTGAAACCAGAAATACTAGATGAAGTTGACTGTAAAGCTAATATTTGGCAATTTTTAAAAGAAGAGACTATGTCCAGAAAGGAAAGCTGTAACTTAAATAACTCAGCAAAAGCAGGTGTACTGAAATATTTTGGAATTATTTTTTCTGCTAGGGAAGATTATTGATCTTGTTGTTCCTTTCAGGGAAAATTAAATTCATATTTGCACTTGGTCATGGGGCTTGAACTCTGATCCTGGGCACTGTCCCTCAGCTCTTGAGCTCAAGTTGAGCACTCTACCACATTAGCTATTACCACTTCTGGGTTTCTGATGGTTAATTGAAAATATGAGTCTCATGGGCTTTCCTGGCGAGGCTGACTTTGAACCACAATCCTCTGGTCTCAACCTCCTGAGTAGCTAGGACTACAGGCGTGAGCCACCAGCACCTGGTTCATATTTGCATTTATGTGCACTGAATGACACTATGTAGCCAAAGAATGGAAATTTGAACCAAATGATGACATTGCAGCTTTTCAGAAAATTTGAGGTAGCAATAAATATGTCCTCCTTTTCCATGTTGTTACATTAATGACTCATGAGCTATGGGACCCTTATTTTAATATCTTCTGCCATCTGTATAGGTGTTTTTATTATCAGGAAATGTTCATAGAGAAATATAAAAAGATTGAGATTTTTAGAAAGCAAAGGAGATCAAGTATGAAAGAACAGCATAGAAGGAGATACATTTATCACACAGAGATTAAGAACTAGCCTAAGAGATGTAGAATGCTAAGGGCAATGAGGATTGATAACTAGTTCTTCAATAACTAAAAATGGTTCTCTAGAGCAGTTTCTAGTATACCTTAGTTACTATCATTTTTTCCTTCGGTCTGGAGTAATTCCTTCTCTTCTGTCACAACTGTTAATTAGCCTCTGCCTTTTTGGTGTCATGACTGACCAAAAAGATTTCTAAATCTCAATTAGACTACCCTTCTCTTTGTGATTAGCAGTGACCACACAAAATCCTGGAATCTTTGAATTTCCTGAATTAATCCTCACCTGACATCTAAGCATATTCATGGCAATAATTGCTGTAACCTAATAAACAACACAGTATCCTAATATAAGTAAAGTAAATGAATTAGGGATTATTGTCAGGTGTCAGTATGGAAGGGGCAATTATATATTCCAAGTAAGGTTTTTATATTTTGCATTTACTAGCCAAATGCTTTTTTATTTGCCAGTCCAAGGGCTTAAACTCAGGGATAGGGAATTAATCCTGAGCTTTTTTTTTTTTTTTTCTCAAGGTTAGCAGTCTACCACTTGAGGCACAGAACCACTTCCAGGTTTTTTTCTGAGGAGCTGAACCCAGGGTTTCATGCATGCTAGGCAATCACTGTATCATGAAGCCACATTCACAGAGCCCTAAATGACTTTCTTAAGATGGCATTACATTGTCATCCCGTAATTATGTATCATAATTTTGGCCAGGTGCTAGAAAATGATGTAGAAAACAATAAAATATGATAAGTCGAGTAAGGTTGGATGGACAATGAATAACCATCACGGTCTAGCCAGGGCACAGAGGGGCTTACCTCGTGGAGCTATTTCAACAGGCTGAGTGAGACAGCTCCTGACCCACAGCCAACCTCCAGAATGAGAGGGACACTTTGGGTACCAACAACATGGGGACTCTGGGTCACCTCCTCCAGCACCCATTCACCCATTCACTCTCTCACCTGTGAGAGTGAGAGAGAGAGAAAGAAAGTCAGAATTACAGTTAAGTCGGGTGCCAGTGGCTCAGAACTCTAATCCTAAATACACAGGAGGCTGAGATATGAGGATCATGGTTCATAGCCAGCCGGGCAGAAACATCTGTGAGACTTTTATCTCCAAAGAACTACAGAAAACTGGAAGTGGCACTGTGTGCTCAAGTGGTAGAGCACTAGCCTTGAGTTGAGGAGCTGGGGAACCATGTCCAGGCCTAGAGTTCAAGCCCCACAACTGACAAAAAGTATACTTCCCACCAAAAGAAGTAAACTGAATAGCACCCATTGTCCTAGGGAGCATGGTAGAGAAGTCAGGCTGAGCTTCCTGTGAATTTGACATCATAAATAGGTCATCTATCTTCTCAGAGCCTCGGTTTCCCCAGCTGGAAAACTCCACAGAATGAAGGATCCCCTTCCTTATGGGGATAGGGTAATGATGGAAGAGAGACATGTTTTGTTTCATAATCCCACAAATTGCACGATTAATAACAGGCCCCACCTGAGCCATTTCTGGGTTTCTTCCTATCATATGCTCACAGAATTGCTGAGAACCTTATCTGAAGGCTGCTCCCTCTTTGCCTAGCCATGCTCCAGAGATCCCTCTGTATAAATCCCTTGGTTCCTCACAACTGTCCTGTGAGGAGACTGATGTCCGATGGTTGAGACCCTACCCAGAGCTTCACCTGTGGTGGACTAAGAGTTTAGGATAATCCATCTAAACTGATGACTGAGCATGGCGCTACATGTCTACCCTCCCAACAGAGGACCAGGCCTGGTGGATCATACCTGTCACAGATAGGAAGACCACGATCCGCCCCAGCCTGAGCATAGAGTCTCTATCTCAGAAATGCCCAAGACAGAAAGGTTGCTCTTCAGAGCCAGGGAGGGAAAACAAGCAGGGGATCATGGTGGCCCCAGAGGGGTGTCTGACCCGGGCTGGGGTGGTGTTAGGGCAGCCACTCACCTGAATTTCTGGGAGAAGCTGTTGGCTGCTGCTCCAGGTGGGGCAAGCAGCCAAGGTGGCAGCATTATGGACTCATGGGCCTAGAACAGAGAACCAATGGCAGGGACCAGGTTGGGCCTTAGGCCGGCTGGCAGCAGGCCATTGCCTGAGGTTTAAAACCCTGCACCTCCGGAAGGTGGGGAGGGGGTGGGAGATAAGGGTGAGCTAGTGCATCAATATACTACTATACTCCAAAGTCACATCGAATCTCTTGCTCACCACTCAGCCACCTCTACTTTCCTCAAGTACTGGTAGTGGTGTAAACTAATAGAGGGAATCCTGGTGCTACTGGGCATCATGGAATATGGGGCATGGCCATCATTCTTTTATCCCATTGGTCAGAAAGAAACATGAAAGAATGGGGATGTGGCCAGAATCCTGTCATGCAAGCAGCATGGGCAGAGTAATGATGACAGCAGGTCCCCCAGCTCTTTTCCCATGGAACTCTGTCCAATTCAGTTGGGGACAAGAGGGCGACCTGCTTTAGTTGGATGGCTGCAAAGATAGCGGTGTATGTCCATTTGTTGCCAGTCCTGGACTTTGAACTCAGGATCTGGCCACAGTCTGTGAGCTGTTTTTGCTCAAGACTGGCCCTTCACACTGGAGCCACAGGGCTTCTGGCTTTGTTGGCACTATAGTTGGACAGGGGTCTCAAGGACTTTCCTGCCTAGGGTGACTTAGACCATGATCCTCCTATCAGAGCTTGTAAGTATAAAGGAGGACTGCTGAGAGCCACTGATGCCTGCCTAACTATTGGTCTTGCTGATGTCCTTGGACAGACCGATGAGTTCCCTATCCTTGGGTTGAAGTGGTGGGAGCTGGAGCCCACAGTTGGAATCCTGGTCCTGCCACCTCCAAATGGCAGGAGATCCTAAGAAACTTCTTCCTATCCATATGATTACCAACGGAATGTGATGTATGTTATGATTGAATGAGCAGTTCGTGAATGATTATAGGATAAATTTATGCACAAATATATTATAGGACACTGATCGATTTTAGCTAATACTTTATGAGGCATTTAAAGAATCACATTAATAAAATGGAGGCATAATATTCATTATGGACCTCACATAGTATAGAGGTGCCATTTTTTTCTGCCAGGCCTGGGATTTGAACTCATAGTCTGGGTAACTCTGTTGCACTGTGTAGAAAGGGGAAGCTTGCCTCTTTGAAGTCAAGAAATTCAAGTCTGCTCCTTAGGCCTGAAATCCATCACTAGAAAACATCCTATTTGTGTACATTTTAAATATATGATTTACATATATATATATATATGTATATATATATATATATGTATATGTTGACACCATATTGCCTTCAGTGTAGTTTTTTGTTTTATTTATTTATTGACCATTTATTTTATTGACTATTATGGTGCACAGAACATTTATTACCTTGATTATATAGGTTATAGGTCTGCATATGTATTTCACTTCATACCTGACACACAGGACATTCACAGAAAAGGAAAACCTGAATTGCCATCAGGTTCTTACTCAACGATTCATTGTTTGGGAGTGCTGGCAACTGAACTCGTGGCCTACAAGGCCAAATTAATGAGTGGGTGAGTGTCAACACAAAATCCTGGGGCAAATTGCGCGGACAGGCAGTTCCCAGGATCTAAGATCATGCCCCAGGGGTTAACAAATTAAGAATAGATTTACATGCAGATGGCAGTATGCTAATAAATATACATCCTTATAGAGTGCCAGAGATGTCTATACATTATTCAGTTATATAGACTACATTCATACCAATTCTTGGATAATTATTATACCTCCATGAAATTAATGTTATTGTTTTCATCATTCAACTATTAATGAAATCAATCAGTGTCCTGAAATTATTGCTTTCCTGTAAGTAATAATATTCTTTAATGCTTCATAAATAATAAATAAAATAAATCATCCTCCTGAAATGATGCTGTCTAATTTTTTGGAGCATCATTCATGATCAACTCATTCACCCGTGGCACTGATAACATGCCACTGTTATTCCTATGGATGGAAACCAGTTTCTTAATATTTCCTGCCATTGGTTTCAGCACGGAGATTCAAAATCCTGGCCTATGTTGCCAGGTGGGCCTATGGCTTCCCTGATAGTCTGCCAGCATACAGCAATGCAAGGTGAAGAACCCTTTGCAACAGTGTCATTCAGACCGAGGAGGGTCACCATGCAAAGGAAGAAAACATAAAAAGGCCACATTTTTTTCTGTGCATTGTTTTCCCTACAAGGCCTGGGGGTCTAGTATCCCAGAAGCAGCTTTAGGTCCAATGCCTGCACCCCCACATAGGTTGATCAGTGCTCAGGCAGAGTTGCCATGACCTGAGTTCAAGCCCCGTGCTGAGAAAAATTAAAAAATAAAAATTAGCTCCCTGGCTTGCAATTCGTGCTGTTTATTCTTCTAGGTTTTGTATTAGAACTCAAGATGTGGGTAAATCTGCAGCAATGTGGATGAAGGGGAAGAGGATTAGAAAGTTAGGCCTGTTGACTAGTCATGAATTCAAGCTCCAGACCTGGAAAACGTACTATGTATATACATTGTAAAGATAGGGTTTATACTTACCTATAGATTTTCAATCCATACATATATGGTGTGGTTGTTCCATATAATTTTTGTTTCATTTACTGTTGATTTTACTATGATGAAACCCATTCCGTTCATTACATTGATGACATCCTATCACAGAGCATCTAGATTTGTAGAAATGTTCGCCATCATGCCTGACATCCAGGATTCTCAGAGAAAAAGAAAACAAGTTTCACACTTGGCGTCTTTCTCCATGAACCACTTGTTGGTAGTACTGGGATCTGAACTCCGGGCAAGGTGAACACACCAATTTGTGAGCAACTAAGGAGCTAGGCCATTCCCAGGATCTGCCATTGATCCCCAGGTACACCATAGTCATAAATTCATAATTTAAAAGTAGGATCTATATTGACATACATGTGTGGACAGGAATTTGAGTTCAGTCAAGTATAACTGTGTTGACATGGATGACAATCTGTTCCCATGGTTATAGGGTTGCCTATGCATTCTCCATCCTAGCTGAGAGCCAGGACTTTCACAGGAGAGGAAAACGTGTGTAATAACTGTCATCTGACATCAGGATGAATTTTTTGTCAGTGCTGGGTTTTGAACTCAGATATGAGTAGCTCTGTTGCACTTTCGGGGTAGGAGAATCTCAACATCCTTGAAGACTAGACTGTCAGGCCTTGTCCAGAGCATGATTTGAAGCCCCAGCACTGGAGAAAATAGCAAGCCCACCTTTCTTAAATATAAGCTCTCTCTTTGCCTACAGGTGTGGTATGCATCTTGCATTCCGTGTAGTTATTCTTTTTATTTTGTGTCTTATTCATGGATGTATTTTGTATTTTATTGAGTATGGTGACAGATATCACTGTGCTAACATGGATGACAACCTATTCCCATAGCTATAGAGTTGCCTATATAGAATTGTCCATCCTCGATGAGACCCAGAACTTTCACAGGACAGGAAAACATATGCAACTATAGGCTTCTCACATCAGAATGAATCCTTTTGTTGTGCTGGAATTTGAACTCAGGGCCTAACAGGTCCAATTGTTGAATGGTCATGGTGAGCACACGAGCTGGTGAGCCCCTAAGGAGCTAGGCCATTCCTGTGACCTTTGATGGAGCCCTGGTGGGGGCCAATATAGTCATAAATTCATAATTAAACAAAGGATCTATATTTCCAAAGAGGTGGGCGGCATCTTGCGTTCAGTGTAGTCATTCTCTTTATTTTGTGGCATATTCATTGATGTACTGGGTATTTTCTTGAGTATAGGATGACAGAAATAAATCTGGTGAACTGGATGACAACCTATTCCCATGAGTAGAGAGTTGTCTATACATTCTCCATCATCGCTGAGACCCAGGACTTGCACAGGTGCAAGGAAAATAGGTGTAACAATTGGCTTCTGACATGAAGATGAATCTTTTGGCAGGGCTGGGATCTAAACTCGGGGCCTAGCAGGCCCAATTGGTGAATGGGTCCACATGAGCACACCAGCCTGGGAGCCACGAAGGAGCTAGGATGTTCCCAGGACCTGAGATTGAGCTCCCACTGGGGGAAAGTGGGGAGCATAATATTCATCTATTCATAAGCTGAAGGTAGTATGCAAATAAGTACATATTTGTATAAAGTAGTAGAGATAGTGACCTGTGATGGAATTCAATCTGTGTGACTACTGATTCTTGGATCTTTCCTGATGTCTCCATTTCATAATGCTGATGATTATTGTCATGCTTCATCAACTCTTCTTTGGAAATAATCAATACTCCATGAGTCTTGCCCATCATTTCCTACTTGCATCATGCACGAACTACTCATTCAAGGATGAGATCGATGACATTCCATGACTCATCATAAGTCCAGAAACGAGTATCTCAGAGTCTCCCGCCATTCCCTCTTCATAGAGGGGCTGAACTCAAGCCTCATTCCTGGAAAAGATACTTCTTATATACATTTTAAAGATACGATTCATAGGGGATTGGAAGGTGGCTCAGTGGTAGAGTGCTTGCCTTGTATGCCTGAGGCCCTGGGTTCGATTCCTCAGCACCACATTACCAAAAAGGAAAAAAGCCAGAAGTGGCACCGAGGCTCAAGTGGTAGAGCGCTAGCCTTGAGCTGAAGAGCTGAGGGACAGTGCCCAGGCCCAGATTTCAGGCTCCATGACTGGACCCCCCCCCAAAAAAAATAACCAAAAAAAGATAGGATTTACACTTTGGTACAGATGTTCAGTCCATATTGTGTTTTGTGTGGTTATTCATTGTATTTCTTGTTTTAGCCATTTATTTACCATTTTATTGACTCTGATGACACCTATACCACTTAGTACATTGTTTACATCCTATCACATAACATCTAGATTTGTAGATATGTTCTCCATCATGCCTGACACCCAGGACTCTCACAGAAAAGGAAAACATGTGTCACACTCGGCTTCTTACATCAAGATTAAATTTTGGCAGTGCTAGGATCTGAACTCAGGGCCTAGCAGGCCCAATTCATGAATGGATGAGTTTGAGCATGGCAGCCTCTAGCCAATGAAGCTGTCAGGTGGTCCACAGGTGCTCAGATCAACCCCCAGGTTTAGCCAAAACAGTGATACATGAATAGGCAGACAGTGGTATACAAATAAATAGATATAGGTAAAGAGTGCTAGAGCCGTCTATTTATGATTGAATAACACCTACTATGTTTCTACCAACTCTTAGGTATTTATTATACCGTCATTGAAGGAATATTATTCTTTTCATGCTTAATAAACTATTACTTAAGATCAATCAGCATTCTAGGATTATTGCATCCAATCTTAGACTAGACTGATGCATGAACTACTCTTTCAATCTGTATTCCTAAGCATAGGAAAGAGTCTCTTGTGATCTCCTGTCATTGGTGTCAGGACTGGGATTTGAACCCAGGGCTTATGTTGACAAGTTGGCCTATGGCTTCACTGATAGCCCACCTGCCATCAGCAGGTCAGGTCCACTTTGCAGCCGTATCATTCAGACCCAGGATGGTCACTGTGCAAAGAAAAAAATTGTAAAAACCCAGTCCTCTGCAGCTCTCCATTTTCTTTTGTGCTTTCCATCTTTTTTTTTCTTCCTGAAAGCCCTCTGGGCCTAGGATCTCAGGATCGGATATGGGTCCACAGACTGCACCCCAGCCTAGGGAGATCCAAGCTGAGATAGAGTTTCCACGAGCTGAGTTCAAGCCCCATGGTTGGCCAAAAAAAAAAAACAAGAATAAATAAAAAATTAATTATTTAACTAAATTAAAAAAATAATGCCCCCAGTTTTTCAATTACTGCCAGTTTTCATTCCCAGCCTGGGATTTGAACTCAGGGTCTTGGTAAATCTGTAGAACTGTGAGGGAAGTGTTGCCACTACTTGAGTGTCAACCAAAAATGAAAAACTAAGTCACTGACATTGGTAGGGGAGGTAGTTGTGGAGATGGGAGGGAAGGGATGGTAAGGGGAAAAAAAAGGAGGAGTCAAAAATGCTCAATAGGAAATGTACTCATTGCCTTGCTCCTGTAACTGTAACCACTCCCTACAACATTTTTACAATAATAAAACGTACAAAAAAAGATTGTAGTTCTCAGAGAAGCACTTTGAGGTAAGGGAAGGATGTCTGAATAGCTCTACAAAATTCTACAGTTTTTTTTTTTAATGTTCAGTATGGAACTGAATAAACATAACTGCTTCCATTTAAAAAAATTAAGTCACTGTCTTGGAACTGGGGCTAGTATTTCTGCCATTGCTAGGATTGGAGCCCACCGTCCAGGTAACTTTTTTGCACCATGGGTGAAGGTGAAACTCACGGTCTTTGAGGAAAAGAAATTCAGGCTAGAGTTCCCAGGGCCTGAATGAAGGCCCTGCAAAGAAAAAAAATATTTCTATACATGTGGAATATAAGATATATACTTACATACATATGTTAATTTCATATTATGATTTTTATTATTAATTTGGTATTTTATTTTACTTTGATTCATTAATTTATTATTGTATTTATTATTATTATACACATAATATTTATTAAATTTTGCACTTCTATTATAAAATTATACACAATAATTTAGGACATTAATTAATTTTTCATTAGTATTTTATTAAGTGTTGAAACATAATACATAATTAAATGGAGCGTTTGTCACAGTCCTCACATGTTTAGAATCTCTCCCAAGTATGAGCTTTATCTTATCTTTGGACTTCTTCCTATTGGGATTTCTTTAGCTGGTTTGTAGTCAGAAGCCTTTTCTTGAGGATAGGGAAGTGAAGAGGAAAATTGTCAGGGTGGGGCTAAAAATATTGCTTAGTAGAAAAGAGTTCACTCAGCATGCGTGAATGCCAGGGTTTGAATCCTCAGTGCCACATACTCAGAAAAAGCCAGAAGCTGTGGAGTGGCTCAAGTGATAGAGCGCTAACCTTGAGAAAAAGAAGCTCAGAGACAGTACACAGGCCCTAAGATCAAGCCCCAGGACTGTCAAAAACAATAGGCCAGATGCCAGTGGCTCACACCTGGAACCCTAGTATCTCAGGAGGCTGAGAGCTGAAGAACACAGTTCAAAGAAGCCTAGGCAGGCAAAGCCTGTTAGACTCTTCTCTTCAGTGTACCACCAAAAGACCCCATGTGGTGCTGTGGCTCAAGTGGTGGAGTATTCGCTTTGAGCTGAAGGGCTCATGGACAGTGCCCAATCTTGAGTTTGAAACACAATTGGAAAAAATTGAGGGTTAATCAAAGTACTTTTCCTACTTGTTAATTATGAGAACATTCTTTGGAAAATGAACACTGATGTACACCAGAATTGGAGTAAGAGCTCCCGGTTTGAGTGCAGCACATCCATATGCTCAGCCTCTCAGACTCTAGCATTGTAACCTTGTGTCCTACAGGGTACTGAAAGGTCCAATTTTGAAAAGCTTAATATGCTCCCCAAGCTCTTTGTGATTATCAGTTGACTTGTATTGTCAATTTCATTACAGTTCTAAACCTAGCAGAGAACCAGTAGCTCAGGCCCATCCCCCTAGCTCAGGAAACTGAGGTCTCAGGATTCACAGGGTGAAGCCAGCCAGGTCAGGAAAGTCTGTGACACTCTGACTTCCACTTCTGAAAATTGTTCAAGATGTTCAAAAGCTTCCTATGTTTCCCTTGGTGTTGAGAAGTACTTGCACTCTAAATGTTCTTAGAGTTCTTGAGCTATAGAAGCAAGAAAGAAACATTATTGACCCATCCTGGATTCAGATGAAGCTCTCCGGATACAAGCCCTATCCCTGTTAGCAGGAAGAACTCCAGTGTAACACTGTATTTGAAGGACAGAAAACAGTTTCAAAAGCCAGGCTAGGTACAGAGACCAGGCCTATCAGATTAAGAGCAGAATGTACACACTCAACAGGGAAGTGAGCTGCAAAACCAGTTCATTCATTCCAGGCACAGGCAGCAATGGGGGGAAACCTGAAACATTTTTTAGAATTACACCAGTGTCAGGCTTTGCTCAGCCTCTTCAAACAATGACTAACCTTCCTTCCTCAGGTGAAGGGAGCCTCAGTCTATCGTTAGCTTGCCAATATAGAGCCAGTTATGTGGGGGAGTGGGGAGGAACAGAGTAGAATAACCCTACTCTCTGGTCTTAGGGCGTGGTTTTTTGACTCATCTGTCAGATATACAGGCCCTTCTTTTAGTTCTGCCAGTCTATTCTTCTTCCTGCATTCTCCATATAATTATTGCAAATCCTCAGACCAACTAGAGGTAGGGCTGTATCTCTTCTCTCTCCAAGCACCTGAGTTAGAATCTAGTTCTGCCCTCTTGTCTCTGTGGCTACCTGAGAAGTGGAAAAGGGACAGTCTTCCTGCTCTGTGGTTGTGTGAAGGTGATGCTGGTGGCCTAGCACACTGCAGAAGTTCTTATTACTGGGAATTGTTTCCATCTTTACTTCTGACATTCAAGACCAGATTCCTCAATCATCTATCTATCATCTATCTATCTATCTATCTATTTTTCTATCTATCTACCTATCTATCTATCCACCTATCTATCTATCCATCTATCTATCTATCTATCTATCTATCTATCTATCTATCTATCTATCTATCTATCTATCTATCTATCTATCTATCTATCTATCTATCTATCTATCTATCTATCTATCTATCTATTATCTATCTATCATCTATCTATCTAACATCTATCTATCTATCTATCTATCTATCTATCTATCTATCTATCTATCTATCTATCTATCTATCTATCTATCTATCTATCTATCTATTATCTATCTATCATCTATCTATCTATCATCTATCTATCATCTATCTATCTATCTATCTATCTATCTATCTATCTATCTATCTATCTATCTATCTCTGTCTGTCTATCTATTTATCTATCTAACTTTCTATCTACCTACCTACCTACCTACGTACCTAACTAGGTATCTGTTTGCCAATATATCCTATGTGTTAGGATGTAATAAATGAAATGTTATATTGTAATAATACTAAACAAATAAGGGTACTAAACGTCAAACTCACTCAAACCATGTATGTAAATAGATATCATATATGAAGATTAATTTTTCCAGTGCTAGAGCTTCAATTCAGGCCCTGGGAACTGGTCTGAATTTCTTGTCTTCAAGGATGGTGAGCCTTTCCCCTTTACCCACATTGCCACAGTATTATTCAGACCCTGAGTTCAAATCCCAGTCCTGCCAGAAAAATGGAGCAAATTCCAAGCCAGGGCCTTTTTGTTGGCCAACCATGGGGCTTGAACTCAGATCTTCGCATCTCTGACACAGCTCACCCTGGGATCCTAGGACCCAATTTCAAATCTTGGGCTTGGCAAAAAAAAAAAAAAAGTGAGAAGGATAAAATGGAGAAGTTCAAGAAGGTGGTTTTACATTTTTTTTCCTTTGCATTGCGACCATCTTGGGTCTAAATGACAAGGCCCAGAAAGTGTATATGACCTTGCATGCTGACATTTGTCTTTCTATTAGGGAAGCCATACCCCAAACCTCAACTTAGGCCTGGAGGTCAAATTCCGGGACTGCCACTAATGATTGGTGGGAGATACTAAGAAACGCATTCCAGTATACATCCATACAAATGGAATGTTAAAAAAGTAACAATTAAATTAGTAGTTAATGAGTTTACTATAAAATTATACACAACAATTATACTACATTGACTAATTTTCAATTAATACTTATTATGTATTCAATCATGATACTTAAAAATGGAAGGAATAATTTAATTGTAAATAATTGGTAGTAATATAGGATATGTAATTTCATAATATACAGACATCTTTCTCTTGTTTTATACATATACATATATACATGTTTATGTATATATATGCCAATCTACACATTTATCTGTTTATACACTTGTCACTCCTGGGTCTCAGTGGTATAGTGAAGGCTAGTACATACAAAGTCCTGGATTCGATTCCTCACTACCACATGCACATAAAATTCCAGAAGCTGTGCTGTCGCTCAAGCAGTCTAGCACTAGCTAGAGCATAAAAGGTTAAGGGCTGTGTCTAAACACTTACTCAAACCCAGGACTGGCACCACAAAAAGATTGAATGTGGTGACTGCAACTCTATAAGGATAGGACTTCAAGTACCTCATCACAGAGCAAACCAGTGCTGACAGCTGCCATCTAACCTGATTTAGCCACAGGTATACCACTGGAACCCAGCCACGTAATCAGATGTCTGCTGGTTCGCTCACCCCTGTCATCCAAGATACTCGGGGGCTGAGATCTGACATTGGTGGGTTTAAAACCCAGCCTTGGCTGGATGTCTGTGAAACTCTGATCTGTGGCTCAAAGTGGTAGAGCTCTAGCCTTAAACAAAATCTCTTAGGGCAGTACAATCTCTGTGGCTGACCCCCCCCCCCCCACAAAAAACCCACTCCTCTGAATCATTAGATGTGAACTTTGTGCAGTTTGTGATGTGTTTATGAAAGAATGGCAATACTGATGAAAGCACCCTAATACTAATGACAGCTTGTGGGATACAGCTATGTGATGAGTCCTTCCTGGGGTGCTGGGTCCTTCATGGGGTGCTGTGTGTTGACTCTTGCACAAGATGTTACATGCTGAGTCCTTCACACTGTGTAGTGTGCTGAGTCCTTCATTGGGTGCTGGGTGCTGAGTCTTTCACAGGATGCTGTGTGCTGAGTCCTCTAAAGAATGTTATGTGTTTTGTCCTCCTTCAAAGGGTGAATTCTTTCTTCCTGTCCTTGTAAGAGCTCCACAACTAAGATGATTATGCAGACAAGAATATTGAGGCTCAGATATGTCCCCATGGCAGGGACAAAATTATGTATTACTGAAAACTAATGAGTTGTCTACTGTAGACAATTGTTTGTTTTGTTTTTTTTCTCAGTCATGAACCTTGAAATCAGGGCCTAAGCACTGACTGTTACTTCTTGGGCTCATGTCTAGCAATCCACCACGTGGAACCAACGACCCCGTTGGAGCACAGTGCCACAGCTTAGGGTCCTATAGTCGAGGTCTGTCATCCTGCCGTCTCAGGAAGTTGAGATCTGAGGATCTGGGCTCCAAATTATCACAGACATAAAATATACCATGAGACTATTATCTCCCACTCACCACTAAGACACCTGAAGTGGAAGGTGGGTGTTTGTGGGTCATGCCGGTCATCCTAGCTACACGCGAGGATGAGATCTGAGGATCATGGTTCAAAGCTAGTTTGGGCAGGAAAGTCCTTGAGACACTTAGCTCCAATGAACCACTAGAAAACCTGAAGTGACTCTGTGGCTCAAGTGGTAGAGCACAAGATTTGAGCTGAATTGCTCAGGGACAGCACCCAGGCCCAGACTTCAACTCCTACAACTGAGAAAAACAAAAAAAGACAGAAATAAACTAACAAAAACGTAAGTAGAGGGCTAGGAATGTGCCTTGTGGGTAGAGTGCCTTGCATATATGAAACCTTGGGCTTGATTTCTCAGGGCCACATCACTAGGAAAAGACCTGAAGTAGCCCTGATTCATTTAAGAGAGGGCAATCCTTGCATGAGAGAAACTAAGTACAGTACTCAGGTCCTCAGTTCAAGCTCCAGGACTAGTGTATGCACATACATACAGAGAGAGAGAGAGAGAGACAGAGAGAGAGAGAGAGAAAGCAGAAGTGAAGCTGTGACACAAAATGGTAAAGGACTACACTTCTGCTCAGAGCTCATGGTCAGCACCCAGGCCCTGTGTTTAACCCCAAAACCCAGCCACCCAGGGCACAACTAGGAGAGGCCAAAGGTTTCAAAACCTGATGAGCTTCACCAGCCTTAGCTGACAGGAAGCTTTGTGATATCAGACATGTGCTTGGATTTCCCAAGCTTCTTTAAACCTAGGAGAGGCATCATAGGCCCATCATCGCCAGCAATGAAACATTTCATTAGGTTCAGTGCCCTAATTGTCTGCCAGAAGAACTCCTGAATTTTATTGAGCATGTATCTGAACACCGGAATATAGTCTCACAAAGGCAGGATAAGTGCACAGAACTTGGCCTGGCATGGGAGGTAGCACAAATGAAGGCTTCGTTTTAAGAGAGAGCACTGGGGATAGACATAGCTTGGAGTACAAAAAGGCCTTTTTCTCCTGACCTTCAGAGCCCGCCCACACTCTTCCTCACTATCTGACCCAGATGGATATGTTTGTTACCCAGCGGTACAGGACTGAGGTTTATTGTCTGCCTGTCCAGACAATGAGAGCGGCTTCTTCCAGCAATCCTGGGATACGGACAAACCCACAGGAAACAGTGAAGGAAGCCCCGGAACACGCACTGTCTGGAAAGAAGTCTCTGTGTTATGAACTCATTGTATTGAAAACAAATTTCCTAGCTTGGTGCCATTCATCATAGCTACTCAGGAGCTTCACCAATAGGAATACATCCATACATACACAAAGACATAGAAGTACAGGCTCTTTTTGAGGGGGCAGGTCCCGGGGTTGAACTATGAGCCTAGGTGTTGTCCCTGAGCTCCTTTTGCTCAAGGGTACTGCATTAAGCTTAAGTCACAGCCTCATTTCTGGGTTTTTCTGTGATCTCTTAGAAATAATAGTGTCATGGACTTTCCTAAGCTGTTTGGATTCAAATTCAGATTCTCTACATCTCAGCCTCCTGAGGAGCGGGGATTACAGTCAGCAGCCACTGGCACATTCTTTCTTTTCTTCTTCATTTTATTAATTTTTAATTTTTTATTATTGTGAAAATACCATACAGAGGAGTTACAATTACATGGGCAAGATAATGAGGACATTTCTTATCAAGTATTGTTGCCTGCTCCTTTGTTTCCCCATACCATCCCTTCACCTCTCCACCTCCCCATCCCACACCCCTCTATTACCCGTATCCCCACTCCCCAAACCCTCCACATCACCAAAGTTGTAAAATTCGTTTTTCGACATAATGTCTTCTACATCTAATTGTGTAATGGGTTCACCTCTAACCCTATTTAGGCAGTGTGTTTTTTTTTTCCCTTCGCCTCCACAAATTATATCAACATCAAATACAGTGAAAGCAGGGCTTATACCATGGTGGAGATACATACAAAGCAACAAAGAAATCTTCTTATAAATATGTTGGTAACAATCGCAAGTAAGAAAAAACATTTGAATCCTTATTGTGGGATTCATTTCAACTAACATCAAGTTATCTGACAGTTTCTGTTTGTCTCAGACATATATTAGTTATGACAAATAAGGGGAACCATGGGACCTATATTTCTTTGGGCCTAGCTTATTTCACTTAATATAAATTTTTCCAAGTCTTTTCATTTCCTAACAAATGGGGATGTGACACCCTGGCTTAATTGGTAGAACACTCACCTTGAGCTGAAGAGCAAAAGGACAATGACCAGTCCCAGTGTTCAAGCCCCATGGCAGACAAAAATTAAAAAAATACAAATTTACTTCTTCATTTTTTCACCATGACAATTTGACTTCTTAACATGGTCATTCCAATGGTTTGAATTTATAAGTAAACTACTCCAATGTTCTTTATAGCTGATTTCACTGAGAAGGATTTTCTCTCCTCATCTTACCATCTAGTCACAAATCTGAGGCCAAAAGTGAGAAATGAGTGTCAGAGGATTTGGGAGCAAATATCCACAGGACATGCCAGTTCTGTCAGTTAGCATTGAGCTGCAGTGAATTTACTGTCTCAGGATGTGAGGACTGAAAGCTGGAGCGATCCTCATACTGTCTGCATTGCTCCTTTTGCCTATAAAATGAACTAATAATTATGAGTGTTTTGTGTCTCCAACATTAAGTATCTAAAACACACTAGTAGCATTTTCATGTTTCCATTTTTCTGTAGTACCTCTCAAGATTTAGACTAAAGGTTTGTGTGGAGTGGCTCTCTGGCGAATCCCTGAGTAAAGCCACTTGAAGCCTCGTGAGAGATTGCCATTCAAAGCCAGCTGAGCAGGAAAGTCTGTGAGACTCTTGTCTCCAATAAACCACCACAGAAACAGAAGTGTAGCAGAGGCCCAGAGGGTAGAGCTCCAGCTTTGAGAATGAAAACCGAGCCAGAGATACAAGGCAGACCAGGCAGGAAAGCCTGGGAATTGCTTATGTCCAATTAATGGCCAGATGGCTGGAAGTGGAGCTGTGGTGGTGATAGAGCCTCAGCCTTGAGCGAAACAGCTCAGGAACACATAAGGCCCTGAGTTTAAGTCCTAGGATTGTCACAAAACATTCAAAAAGAGAAGGCCAAGTTTATGTATCAGTACCCTACCTACTTATGTGTGTATATATATTACCTCCCTGAGTGCAAACATACCTATGCAATGATTCTGCTTTTATTCACTGGTTTACTTTTCAGATATTGTAATTGTGCACACTGCATCATTCTCTTCATTTCAGGCCCATCGCTTTTCTCTTCCAGGTTTCCAGGCCTGTGTCCTTATATGATGCACACTTAAGCTCTCAGCAGCCTTTATTTACATTTTATTATGAGACCAATACAGGAACAGTCAAAAATCAGGCAGAGGAAGAGAAGATCAGGTTTCATAGAAGTAACTGGTGTTCAGAAAATTAAACTTGCGAACTTAAAATGGTAGCATACTTACGTAAAACTACCATTAAGAAAAAGATGAGGGGGCTGGGAATGTGGATTAGTGAGAGAGTGTTTACCTAGCATGCAAGAAGCCCTGGGTTCGATTCCTCAGCAGCACATACACAGAAAAAACCAGAATTGGTGCTGTGGCTCAAGTACCAGTGTGCTGTACACAGTGCCTAGGCCTTGAGTTCAACCCAAGGACTGGAAAAGGGATAGCTAGATAGGTATGTAGGTAGGTTGGTAGGTAGGTAGGTAGGTAGAAAGAAAAAGAAAGAAAGAAAGAAAGAGAGAGAGAGAGAAAAGAAAGAAAGAAAGGAAGAAAGAAAGAAAGAAAGATAGAAAGAGAGAAAGAGAGAAAGAGAGAAAGAGAGAAAGAAAGAAAGAAAGAAAGAAAGAAAGAAAGAAAGAAAGAAAGAAAGAAAGAAAGAAAGAAAGAAAGAGAGAGAGAAAGAAAGAAAGAGACAAAGAAAGAAAGAAAGAGAGAAAGATGATAGAAAAAGAAAAGTTAATAGATGATTCTGGTTTTGGGCGGCAGGAAAAGAAGGGAACACTTCCCAATCATGAGGTCTTCTGTAGTGTGCCAGGAAACCAGCATCACCTTCACACAACCACAGAGCAGTGAGATGGTCTCTGGTCCACTACTCAGGTAGCCAAGAGCCCCAGAGTCACGAGGGCAGAATCAGGTGCTTGGAGACAGAAGAAGAACGACCCTGCTTCTCCTTGGACTGGGGATTTGCATTAATGATGTGGAGAATGAAGGAAGGAGAATGGATTTGCAGAGATGAAGAAGGGCCTTCAAATCTGATAGATGGAGAGTCAAAAACCCACTCCCTAAGACCAGAGAACAGGGTTTTTCTACTCTGTTCCTTCCCTCTCCTCCACTAATCTGGCTCTCTCTTGCTAACTAATGATAGACTGAGTCTCCCTTCACCTGAGGGATGAAGGTTAATTAGTCCTTGTTTGAAGAAGCTGAGAAAAGCCTGACCCTGGTGTAACTGTAACAAATGTTACAGGTTGTCCCCCGTTGCTGCCTGTGCCTGGAGTGAATAAGTGTTTTTGCAGCTCAGTTGCCTGTTGTTGAGTGTGTACATTCTGCCTCCTAATCCTGCAGGTCGAGGGCTCTGCACCTAGCCTGGCCTTTGCAACTGGTTTCTGTCCTTCAAATACAGTGTTACACTGGACTTCTTCTGCTAACAGAGCTACGTATTGCATCCTGAGAACTTCATTTGAACCCAGGATGGGTCAATGATATTTCTTTCCTACTTCTGTAGCTCAAGAAATCTAAGAACATTGAGAGTGCAAGTAACTTCTTATCACCAAGGGAAACAGAGGAAACACACCTTTCAGAAGCAGAAGTCAGAGTGTCATAGACTTTCCTGCCCTGGCTGGCTTCACCCTGTGATCCTGAGACCTCAGTCTACTGAGCTAGGGTGATAGACATGAGCTATTAGTTCTCTGCTAGGTTCAGAACTGTAGTTACATTGACAATACAAGTCAACTGCTTATCAAATAGAGATGGGGAGTATATTAAGCCCTTCAACAATAGACCGTTCAGAACCCTGTAGGAACCAAGGTTATAAAGCTAGAGTCTGAGATGCTGGGAATATGGATATACTATACTTGAACCTTGAGCTCAGACTCCAATTCTGCTGTACATCAGCGTTCATTTTCCAGAAAATATTCTCATAATTAGCAAATAGGAAAAGGACTTTGATTATCCCTCACTATTTTTCCAGTTGTGTCTCTCAAATCGAAGCCTGGGCACTGTCCCTGAGCCCTTCAGCTCAAGGTGAACACTCTGCCACTAGACACACAGGGCCACATGGGGACTTTTGGGGTTCATTGTAGGTAAGAGTCTAACAGGCTTTCCATCCCGAGGCTGTCTTCAAACTGTGGTCTTCATATCTCAGCCTCCTGAGATGGAATGATTCCATGTATGAGCGATCGGCGTCTGGCCTAATGTTTTTGCCAGACCTGGGGCTTGAACTTGGACCTGGGTACTGTCTTTGAGCTCCTTTATCTCAAGCTTAGCACTCTACCACTTGAGCCATTCCACAGCTTCTGGCTTTTTCTGACTATGTGGCACTGAGGATCCAAACCCTGGCATTCATGCATGCTGAGCAAGCTCTCTACCACTAAGCCACATTCCCAGCCCCAAGCTTACAGTTTTATCCCTCAATTTGCCTATCCTCAAGAAAAGGCTTCTGAGTATAAATCATCTGAAAAAATCCCTATAGGAAGTTGTCCAAAGATAAGACAAATCTCATACTGGTGGCAGACTCTAAACACATGTTGAATGTGACAAATGGTTCAATTTAATTATGTATCATGATTCAACACTTAATAAAGTATTAATGAAAAATGAGTCAATGTCGTAAATTATTGTGTATAATTTTATAATAGATGTACAAAACAGAATAAAGATTATGTTTATAATAATACTAAATACCATAAAAAATAAAATGTATAAAATAAAAATAAATACAAAATCAATAATAATAATCATAATATGAAACAAACATACATATGTACATATATATCAAATATTACACATGTATATAAATACCATTTCCATTGCAGGCCCTGGCAACTCTAGCTTGAATTTTTTTTTCCTCAAGGACAGTGAGCTTCCCCTTCACAAATGGTGTAAAAGAGTTACCTGGACGGTGATCTCAAAACCCATCAGTAGCAGAAATATTGGCCCCAGTTCCAAGACAGTGACTTAATGTTTGTAATGGAAGCAGTTATGTTTATTCAGTTCCATACTGAACATTAACAAAAGCAGTGTAGAATTTTGTACAGTGTTCAGATACCCTTCTATTATCCCCAAAGTGCTTCTTTTTTTTTTTTTAAATTTAATTTTATTTGTGAACATACTGTACAGAGGAGTTACAGTTACATGGGCAGGATAATGCGTACATTTCTTACCAAGCATTGCAGCCTCCTCCTTTGTTTACCCTTCACATCCCTTCCCAGCCTCCCCCCTCTCCCCCTAATCCCAATCCTTCTTCTTCCCACCCCCCCCCCCCAAACCAACGTTGTAAAGCTCGTTTTGGACATGACAACTTGTACTTCTCATTGTTGCAACAGGTCCACCTGTATCCTTAAACAACTGCTTCTTGAGCACTTCGTTAGTTTTTGTACATTTTTTAATTGTAAAAATGTTGTACAGAGGGGTTACAGTTACATGAGCTAAGTAATGAGAACATTTCGTAGTGAGCATTGTTGCCTCTTTGTTTTCCCACTATCCCTTCCCTCCCATCTCCACAACTACCTTTCAATGCCGAGCTCAGTGACTTATTTATTTTTGGCTTGGCATGGGGTTTGAACTCAAGGACTGGCAACTCTGCACCTTCCCTCACATTGCTACGGATTTACCAGACGTTAAATTGAAATGTCAGGCTCAGAAAGAAAACTGGCAGAAATTTCAAACCAGGGAGCTTTATTTTTTTTAATTTAGTTAGTTAGTTAGTTAGTTAGCTAGTTAATTTTGCCAAACACGTGGCTTGAACTCAGGTCTTGGCAACTCTGCCTCAACTTTGATCTTCCTAGGCTGCGGTGCAGCCTCTGGATCCATAGCTGATCCTGGGACTCTAGGCCCAGTGGGCTTGCAGGAAGTAAAAAAAAAAAAAAGAAAAGCAGAACAGCATAAAAAGTGGTGAGCTGGGGTTTTTTACAATTTTTTCTTTGCACAGTCACCATCCTGGTTCTGAATGACACAGTTGCAAAGTGGATCTGACCTAACATTGCTGATGGCTGGCAGGCAATCAGGAAAGCCATAATCCAAAATGACAACATCGGCCCTGGGTTCTAATCCTGATTCTTACACCTACCAATGGCAGGAGATCACAAAAGACTTGTTCGTATGCAAAAGAATACCGATTGAAAGAGTAGTTCCTGCATTTGTCTAGTCTAAAATAGAGGCAATAATCCTACGATGCTAATTGATCTTAATAGTTTATTAAACATGAAAAGAATAATATTATTTCAATGGCAATATAATAAATACCTAAGAGTTGGTAGAGATGTAGTAAATGTCATTCAATCATAGATAGACGGTTCTGACACTCTTTACTAATAAATATTTATTTATTTTTAGGGGGTGGGGGTCCAGTCGTGGGGCCTGAACTCTGGGCTTGGGCTCTGTCCCTCTTCTCTTCAGCTGAAGGCTAGCAATCTACCACTTGAGCCACAGCACCACTTCCGGCTCTTTTTTCTTTTTCTTATGTGGTGCTGGGGAATCGAACCCAGGGCCTCATGCATACAAGGCAAGCGCTCTACCTCTGAGCCACGTTCTCAACCCTATATATTTATTTGTATCCCACTGTCTGCCTATCTATGTATTGCTCTTTTGGCCAAACTTGAGGCTCGATCTCAGTGCCTGGGAACCACCTGACAGCGTCATTGGCTAGAGGATTCCGTGCTCATACTCACACATTCATGAATTGGGCCTGCTAGGCCCTGAGTTCAGATCCCAGTATTGCCAAAAATTTAATTTTTGATTGAAAATCTGAGTGTGTCACATATTTTCCTTTTTTGGGAGAGTCCTGGGTGTCAGGCATGATGGAGAACACATCTACAAATCTAGATGCTATGTGATAGAATGTAAACAATGTAATAAATGGCATACGTGTCATCAGAGTCAATAAAATGAATGGTAAATAAATGAATAAAACAAGAAATAGAATGAATAACCACACCAAACACAATATGGACTGAACATCTGTATGGAAGTATAAATCTGACCACACCACACATGATATGTATTGAGCATCTGAATAGAAGTATAAATTCTATCTTTAAAATGTATGTAAGGAGTATGTTTTCCACACTTGAGGCTTGAATTCAGACGTCCTATGAGAAGGCAATGGCAGGAAATCCTGATATACTAGTTTCTGGACCAGGAAAATCATGGAATACAATGGATCTCATCCTTGAATGAGTAGTTTGTGCATGATGTCAGTAGGAAATTTTAGGCAAGACTCATGAGGTATCGCTTATTTGTGAAGAAGTGTTGATTAAGTGTGACAATAATGACAGTCATGAAATAGAGGCATCTGGAAATATCCAAGAATCAGTAGACACATTGTAGATTGGATTCCAACACAGGTCACTGTCTCTCCTACTCCATACAAATAGGTACTTATTTTCATACTACCATCCACTTATGAATGGATGACTGTTGTGTGCCCTCCCGATGCCCCCCCACACACACCTGGGGGCTCAATCTCAGGTCCTGGGAATGGCTTTGCTCCTTAGTGGCTCATAGGCTGGTGTGCTCACATGGACCCATTCGTCAATTGGGCCTGCTAGGCACAAAGTTCAGATCCCAGCAGTGCCAAAAATTCGTCCTGATGTCAGAAGCCAATTGTTGTACCTGTTTTCCTTTCCTGTGCAAGTCCTGGGTCTCAGCTAGGATGGAGAATGCATGGGCTACGTTGTGGCCAGGGAAATAGGTTGTTATCCATGTCAGTTCCGTTATACTTGTCATCATATACTCAAGAAAATGCACAACACATCCATGAATAGCATACAAAACAGAATAACTACTCTAAATGCACAATGCAGTCCACACATGGATGTGAATATACATCCCATGTTTAAATGATGCATTCAGGATTATTGTGGCCTCCCTGGGGCTCAATCTCTGTTCTTGGCAAAGACCCAGCTCCTTAGTGGCTCACAAACTGGTGTGCTCATATGGACCCATTGGGCAGTTGGTCCTCCTAGGCCCAAAGTTCGAATCACAGCACTGCCAAAAATTCACCCTGATGTGAGAAGCCAGTCGTTAGACCTGATTTCCTGTGCTGTGCAAGTCCTGGGTATCAGCTAGGATGGAGAATGCATAAGCAACTCTATACTCATGGGAATAGGTGATGTCACCTAGGTCATCACAGTTATATCTGTCATCCTGTACTCAGGAAAATACACAATACATCAATGAATGAGACACAAAATAAAGAGAATGACTACACCGAACGCAAGATGCTGCCCACCCATGTATTGAAATATAGATCCTCTGTTTAAATGATGAATTTATGACTATATTGGCCCCCACCATGGCTCCATCTCAGGTCCTTGGGATGGCCTAGCTCCTTAGTGGCTCACAGGCTGGTGGGTTCACCATGATCCATTCAGCAATTTGGCCTGATAGGCCTTGACTTCAAATCTCATCACTGCCAAAAGATTCACCTTGATGGGAGAAGCCAATCAATCCACCTGTTTTCCTGTCCTGTGAAAGTCCTGGGTCTCAACGAGGATGGAGAATTCTATATAGGCAACTCTATAGCCACGGGAATAGTTTATCATCCATGTTAGCACAGTTAAATCTATCACAATTCTTAATAAAATACAGAATACATCCATGAATAAAACACAAAATAAAAAGAATAACTACACTGAATGCAAGATCCATACCACACCTGTAGGTAAAGAGGGATCCTATGTTTAAACAAGGTGGGCCTGTTATTTTGTCCAGTTGTGGGGCTTCAAATCAGGCCCTGAACCAGGCCTAACATTCTAGTCTTCAAGGATGGTGAGCTTCTCCTACCCCCAAAGTGAAACAGAGCTACCCAGACCTCAGTTTAAATCCTAGCACTGAGCAAAGATTCATTGTCCTGTCAGAAGCCAGGTGTTGCACATGATTTCCTCTCCTGTGAAAATCCCAGGTCTCAACTAGGATGGAGAATGCATAGGCAACCCTATAACCATAATAACAGTTTGTCATCCATGTCAGCACACTTATACCTGTCACCATACTCAGTAAAACACACAAAAGCTGCATGAATTGGACAAAAAATAAGGAAAAGTGCGCTGAATGCAAGATGCTGTCCACATATGTATGTAAATATAGATCCTATGTTTAAAATATGAATTTTTGACTATCTGGCCCTCCCTGGGACTCAATGTCAGGTACTGAGAATGGTGTATCTCCTCCATTGCTCACAGGCTGGTGGCCTCACCTTGACCCTTTCCCCATTTGGGCCTGCTAGCCCCTGAGTTCAAATCCCAACACTGCCAAAAGATTAATCCTGATGTGAGAAGCCCATAGATTCACCTGTTTTCTTTTCCTGTGAAAGTCCTGGGTCTCAGCTAGGATGGAGAATGAACAGAAAATTCTGTAGCCATGGCAATAGGCTGTCATACATGTAAGCGCTTGTCAACATACTCAGTAAAATACACAATACTTCCATGAATAAGGCAGAAAATAAGGAGAAGTACACCAAATGCAAGATGCTGTCCACACGTATGTAAATATAGATCCTATGTTTAAATAATGAATTTATGAGTATCATGGCCCACCCTAGGGATCAATAGCAAATCCTGGAAATGGCCTAACTCCGTAGTTGCTCACAGACTGGTGTGTTCACCTTGAAGTATTCACCAATTGTTCCTGCTAAGCCCTGAGTTCAGATCCCAGCACTACCAACAATTGGATCATGCAGTAAGCAGAGTGTGAAACATTTTTTCTTTTTCTCTGAGAGTCCTGGGTGTCAGGCATGATGGAGAACATGTCTACAAATCTGGATGCCATGTTATAGGATGCTCTCAATGTAATAAACGGGATGGGTATCATCATAGTAAAATCAACAGTAAATAAATGAATAAATGAAAAAGTACATGGAACAACCACACCAAACGCGTATGGACTGAACACTCATAGGTAAGTACAAATCTTGGCTTTACAATGTATATAAAAAGTCTGTTTTCCATGCCTGGGTCTGAATTCAGGCCTAGAGTACAGGCCTGACTTTCTTATCTTCAAGTATGGTGAGCTTCCCCTTCTTCCATAGTACTGCAGATTTACCCAGACCCTGAGTTCAAATCCAAAGCCTGGCCAAATAAATGGGGTGAATTGCAAGCCTGGGAGCTAATTTCTTTTATTTATTTTTTTTGTTTTTTGCTCAACAAATGGCTTGAATTAAAGTCATGGAAACTCTGCCTCAGCTTATGATCACCCTATGCTGGGGTGCAGCCACTGGACCCACAACTGATCCTGGGATCCTAGACCCCCAGGCCTTGTATGGAAAAAAAATGCACAGAAAAAAATGCGAAGATGGACTTTTTATGATTTCTTCCTTTGCACGGTTAACGTCCTGGTTCTGAATGACACTGTTGCAAAGGGTACTTCACCTTTAATTGCTGAAGGTTGTTGGGCTATTCGGGAAGTCAAAGGTCCACTTGGCAATGTAGGCTCTGATTTCGAATCCCCATCCTGACACCAATCAATGGCAGGAGATAATAAGAGACTCCTTCCCATCCATAGGAATAACATTCGAATGTTATCAATGTCACTGTTGAATGAGTTGATAGTGGATGATGCTCCTATAAAATAAGACAGCATGATTTCAGGAGACTGATTTTATTTAATATTTATAAAGTATTAAAAGAATATTATTACTTACAGGAATGCAATAATTTCAGGACACTGATGGATTTACTTAGTTTGTTAAGGATGAAAACAATAACATTAATTACATGGAGGCATAATAAATACCCAAAAATTGGTAGGAATGTAGTCTATATAATTGAATAATGTATAGACATCTCTGGCACTCTATAAAGAAATATATTTATTAGTGTACTACCATCTGCTTGTCAATCTGTTCTTATTTTGTCAACCCCTAGGGCTCAATCTTAGGTCCTGGGAACTGCCTGTCAGCTAAATTTGTCCCAGAATGGCATGCTGACACTCACCCATTCATTAATTGGGCATTGTAGGCTGTGAGTTCAGATGCCAGCATTCCCAAAAAATGAATTGTGGAGTAAGAAGCTGATGGTAACACATGTTTTCCTTTTTTGTAAAAGTCCTGAGTGTCAGGTATGAAGTGGATTAAATATGCAGACTATATCCTATGTAATCAATGTAATCACTGTTCTATGTGTCATAATAGTCAATCAATTGAAGTCAATACATGAATAAAACAAAAAATAAAATAAATATACTTCAGCACATCATCCTTCCCTGTTGGAGACAGGAAAAAAGATAATTTTGTTTGAATATTATCTTATGTAAATTAGTGTGTATAGGCATGATTTGTATAATTACAGATGTTTGTAATAAATGTAAGTAGGAATCATGTCACAACTAAAAATATACATAAAATCACATAACAAGACTAGAAGTCACAGCATTTTGTGCATAAATACATACATTAGATTAGTGAAGAATTTCTATTTTGAGAAAAACTTCATATTAAAGTATTATGCACTTTACTAAGGGTTGAAACATTTTATTGAAAAATATATTTCTTAGAGATATTTTTGCTTCATAATTTTAAGAGGAAAAATGATCCCAAAGTAATTATTTTTTATTGTTTTCCTGTTTCCATGTGTTTAACCTTCAAATTAGAAATCCAGATATAAGATTTAATTTAACCAAAAATATTTATTGAGTATAAAGTCCTTCTACTCTCTTCATTTTTCACACTAAGATCACCAAATATGATGAGTCTGAAATAATTAGTGTCTTTTTTACCTATGTTAATATTATTTACAATGTGAGTGAAATGTTTAAAAAGTAGTATTTATTTTAGCTTAACTGCTCTGAAGAGACAATAAATGATATAATCAAAGGCTAAAAATGATTAGATTTAAAATTTAGAATTCAGGAAATGGTTTTGAACACTCTGGTTACTGGAGCCTTCACTACAACCTCATGAAACAATTTATATTGATGAAGCAAAAATCTGAGGTTAGCCATTTTTGAATAAAAAAATCATGTCGTTCTGAATATGTAGAGTTACATATCAAACATAGAAATTTTAGCTTTTAAATACTTGAATATTCTAGTACATTTAATTGCAGGGTAAGTACTTGTTCTGAAAGGAGATAAAATTGCATTTATTTTGAAATGTAAACCTAAGTATTCATTTGAATAAAAGACAATGTTTAAAATATCACTCATTCAAGAAAGAAGATGTCCAATTAGTTGTTTTTCATGCCAATTATGTTCTCTAAACTTACTATAAATACTAGATTAGTAAACCTAATTCATTATTTTCTGGGAAATAGAAATTCAATTTCCTAAAACTCATGACTATAACTTTTTCTCAAACAATTGCAAAGTAATTGTTTTATATTTTTTGTCATGGGATATTATTTGATATATTTTTATTCATTAAGTTAAATAATTGGCCAATAACAATATAAATTATGCATGAACAAAGTTTATCTAACAAGTATTTCTTTCACAACACATGTCATGGCTCTCTTAAGGAACACTAGAAAGCAGTGTGCTCTTTATTAATTTTTAGTTATTTTCTTAATAGTTATTAATTGTCAGAAGTGGCAATTCTATAATATATTTAAAGCATTTGATTATACTCCCTCTATTTCCTTTTCATTGCTCCTTTCTCCAAAGATCTTCTGCTTTTCACATAAAATTACATCTTCATATACGTGAATATAAACTAATTTGGAATATTTAAGCTAAACTGCAACTTAATTCAAGATGTACAGTGGATTAATAGGATGAATAAAAACTTCAATATTTTGTGTTAACTTCTGAATTGAGTTATCACTATTATTATGGTTAGTGTTAGGATCCCAGATAGAATTAGAATTAGAATTAGAGAAATAGAAAATTTAGGTTCAACAGAGAATGACCCATTGCAACAATGATACGCACAAGACACTATGTTGAAAATGAAATTTACACCCTGGGGAGGGAGGAGTAAGGTAAGTGGGGAGGGATGGGATAGTGGGAGAACAAGACAGAAGGGGGTAACAATGCTCAACAAGAAATGTACTCCTTACGTTACACGTGTATTTAATCCCTCTTTAAAGCATCTTTACAACAAAATAAATTTTTTTTAAAAAATAATGAAAAATAAAACCTGCCAGTACATAGGAAAACACTTAAAAATTTTAGGTTCAAAATGCAAGCAAAGTTTAGACCTACATGCTGAGCAAGAGTTAGAATAAATGTGAAGAGGCTTCTTATTAACATGATGATTCAGATATACGTAGGCTTAGGATTAGCAAGGTATTCCAGTTAGAGCTGGGTTAGGATGAGAAAAAAGATATAAGATATTGTGTAAAACTGCCACATATTTTAAGAAGAATGAATGGCATCAAAGTTAGAATGAATGAAAACCAGTGTTACTTTAAACATTCAGATATAATTTGGTTTAAAGGGTGAGATACTTTGTTTGTTCTAGCTAGGGTTAGGGAAGGATAAGCTTTAGGGTAAATTTTACTTTTACACTAAGAAGTAGAAGCAAAAAATGTGTGATTGAATAGAATCTAGACAATTTTCCTTACATTAACCATTTGGTGTTAAATCAGACGGTGATTAAGATTAGGTTTCTGGTTAACCAGGGTTGAGGATAGAGTAAAGAAATTGGATAAATTAGTGGCTTGCACCTATTATCCTAGCTACTCAGGAAGCTGATTTCTGAGGATCACAGTTCAAAGATAGCCCGGGCAGGAAAGTCCGTGAGACTTTTATCTCCAATTAACCACCAGAAAACCCAAAAGCGGTGCTGTGGCTCAAGTGGTAAAGCACACACCTTGAGCTAAAGAACTCAGGGATTGTGTCCCGGCCCAGAGTTCAAGCCCCACGACCGACAAAAAGAAAAAAAAAGAAATGTGTTAAATGATAAGCAAAGCTGAACTTATTTTAGGTTCTAGGAATTCAGGAAATGCTGGGATAATGGAAGTACAATTTATTTCATAATATCAGGAATTGAGATCAATGGGTATAATGATTGCTGTTATGGAACAAGATACATTCAGAATTAAGAGTGAGAAAATCTGTAGGGTTTACAGAAAACCTGAAATTTATTTCAAGAATTACAAGTGGAATTTCAGTTAGGATTGCAGAAAACGAGCGTTTTTCATAAATTTTAGAATTGGGATACTATTAGTATCAAGGTTATGGTTAGGGTTCCAGCCGTGGCTAGGGTTAAAGTGAAGGAGAAGAAAATGAGGCTCAAACTGAAGGTAAATTTTAGAATAAGCCTGGTAAGAATTAGAATGAATGTGAACTAGAGTATTGCTATTATTATTAGAATCTACTTACAATTAGGCTTATGGTTATTGTCAATGTTCCAGTTAAGATTAAGTTAGGGTTAGAAAATGACTAAGATATTTGAAAAAAATGAAACCTATTTTTGGAAGGCTTATTTGAATCAAGTTAGGATGAGTGAAAACTAGTGTACTTGTGTTAGTGTTAGTATTGTCATACAATTAGGATTAAGATTAAGGTCAGTATTTTGGTCTGATTATGACGACTGTTATGAATAAGAAAGTTTTTAGTATAAAATTCAGTTCTCACTAACAGTAGAAGCAAAAATATGAGACTGAATAGTAACTAGAGCATTATCATTATATTTATTTCTCAGTGACCATTCTTGTAATGATTAATGAGTTTTCCAGCCAGGTTTAGGTTGAGAGTTAGCATTAAGTAATGGACTAGAGGGTAAGTAAATCTGAAAATGTTTTAGGGTACAGGGTTTGTGGAAAAGTAGGATGAATGGAAACTACAAAATTTTTCCTGATAAGAGAATTTGAGGACAAGTAATATAATCGTTCATGATAGAGAACAAGATAACTTCAGAGGTAGAGTCAGAAAATTTGTGGGAATTAGGGCATACTGAAACTTATTTCCAGAGTGCAAACTGGAGTATTCATTAGTATGATTAAAAACTAGTCTTTTTCTTAAACATTAGAATTGGACTATCATTAGGGTGAAAGTTAGGTTTCAGTTCCAGCTGGGGTTAGTGTAAGCATTAGAGAAATGGAAAGTTAGGGTACAACTGGAAGTAAATTTTCGAATAACAAGTCGAGTTAGAATTAGGATGAATGTGAAATAGGAAACGGCTAATAATATTAAGATTAGGGTATGATTAGTGTGAGGGTTAACCTGAATATTCCAGTTAGAGTTAGGGTTACAAAAATGGAAAGATAATGAGCAAAACTACAAACTATTTTAAGAAAGATAAGTTGAATCAAAGTTAGGATGAATAAAAACTAATGTATTTGTGTGGCTTTTAAAATCCAAAGCACATTAGTTCCAGTGTTAGGGTTACTTTTCTAATTCAGGTTAAGCTTAAGGTTAGGGAAGGGTAAGCTTTAAAGTAAAACTGAATTTTTTGTTAACATTTTCAAGTAAAATATGTTTGAAATTTAACAAAAACTACAGAGTTTCTCTAAGTTTCCTATGCAGGGTTCAATGGGGTTAAATTTAGAGTTAGGTTTCTAGTAAGGTTTAGATATATAGTAAGGGTTAGGAACTAGAGTAGATTTTAAGTAAACCTGCGACTTCTTTTTGGAGATATAGGAGTTCTGTACAAGTTAAGATTAGTGGAAACTATGGTATTTTTGATGATATGAGGATTTGAGGTTAATGATTCATAATAGGGAACCAGATAGATTTCAGAGTCCAAGTCTAGGAATCTGTAGTATTTGGAGCAAACTGCAAATCATTTCAAAGACAATGGGTATCTGTAAGGATGTATCTAAACTCGAGTATTTTCCATTAATTTTAGGATTGGGTTACTATTATCATGAAGGTTACTCTTAGGGTTCTGACCAGGATTAGAGTTAGGATTAGGGAAATTGAAGGTTGAGAACTTGAGTGACTTATTTCCCTTGTGTATGTATATGCACTATTCTAAGGCTTGAACTCAAGGCTTGGGTTCTGTTCCTGAGCTTTTTGCTGTAGGCTACGAGCCACGAATACACTTCCAGCTTTCTTTGGCAGTAAATTGGAGATGAGAATCTCACAGACTTTCCTATCTGAGCTGACATTGAAGTGAGATCTCCAGATCCCTGCCTTCTCATTGAAGTTAGGATCAAAACCATAGGTCCCGTCCGTAGTTTCCCTTACTTGCAGTAACTAGTACATGGTATCATATGACCATATAAGATGATGTTAAGTAAAATGAACCCCAAGATATGGACACAAATGAGTTTTTATTCCATGAGATTCTTATCTCTATATAATCCCCCAAATAAAGTTGGAAGGGGAGCTGTGGTTCAAGTATGGAACACCATCCTTTAGGGAAAAAGCTTAAGTGAGAAGGTAAGGTCCTGAGTTTAAACCACAATATTAGCACTCAAAAAAGTTGATTTCTTTTCCTTGAAGTTTTTATTAAATTGCTCAGAAAATAATAAACATTGAATTTATGTTTAGCATTACTATGAAAATCATCTTATATTTATTGATGTTATTCTTTATTTTCCTAAATTTTATTTACACATTAATATCCAGTAATGGAAAGAGACGATTAGTGTTTCACAATTTTTTATGGCAGTTGAATATATGGATGAGAGATGCTTACAAGGAATTTGGACTGAAATAGATATGTGCAAGCTCTTCATATAAATAAATGATAGTTGAAGAACCTGTGGCCCTGTATGAAATAAAATAAAGAAATCAGCAAGGAAAGATAAGGTATGATTCTGGAGATCACACAATTTTGGAAGATAAAAAAACAAGGAAAATATTTAGCTTTTTGTATGTGCTTTGTAACCCACAGACACAATTTATTCCTTATTTCTAATGTAAGGCATTTCAGTTAACTTTATTTTACAAAGTTAAACATGATTGGCATTTAATACTAACTGGCTTCTGTCACAGGTGAGCAATTATTCTAGCCAGGTGCTAGGGGTTCATGCCTATAATCCTAGCTACTCTGAGGGCTGAGATGTCTAGAGCCTAGTTCAAAGCCAGGTTGGAGAGGAAAGTTGTTGAGACTTTTCTGTTCAATTAACCACAAAAAAAACCTGAAAGTGGCACTGTGGCTCAAAGTGGCAGCACTAGCCTCGAGTAATAAATTTCAGATACAGAACCCAAGTCCAGAGCTCAAGTTCTCTGAAATATTCTTAAAATACTTGTTCTCAGGATTTCTTTAACTTGTGTAGAAGAATGTTTTAAACTTAAGGATTTTTTATTTCATGTTGTCAGCATTGATTTTTAAGATGTGCAGAGAAAAATAATTTAAAGTCAGAACTGGTTTGAATTGCTTTTATTACACATTGCCTCTACACCCAGAGATCAGCTGGAAAGCAGATGGCCAAATCCTAGCTGTTAGCAATGAATATGGATATGTGTTTCTTTGAGCAGATAAACAAACTTTTGTAATGGTAGCCTTTATATATAACACCTTAATTGTAATAATAAAATTAATATTATTACTATTATTATTTTTTGTCTGCTGTGGGGCTTGAATTCTGGGTCTAGGCATTGTCCTTCAGCTCTTCAGCTCAAGGCTAGCACTCTAACACTTGAGCAACAGTGCCACTTCACATTTTCTGAACCTTCAGTTGGAGATAAGGGTCCCACAGACTTTCCTGCTTGCGCTGGCTTTGAACAGAGACCCTCGGTTATCAGCCTCCTTAGTAGCAAGGATTACAGGTGTGAGCCACTGGCAGCCAGCAGTAAAATTATTTTGAAAAAGAAAAACCCATGATTCTATCTTTAAAAAGTTACAATCTGGCAAGTGTATCTGTAACATTAGTTGTATCAAGTAACCATAGGCAGCAATCATTTTTAGATCTCACTATGTCCTGTCCAATGCCAGATAAAATATCATTAATTTACTTTTTCCTAACCAAGTTCATGATGAATTCTCAGCACCACAATTTTCTAGTGAGTAAAAAGAATTCTTCAACATATTTATTTCAACAAACAGCATTTTGCACTTGGTTTTTTTTTTTAAATTTTGCCAGCCCTGGGGCTTGAAATCAGGGCCTGGGCACTCTCCCTGAGTTTCTTTTGCTCAAGGTTAGCACATTACCAATTGAGCCACAGCACCACTTCCAATTTTTCTGCTTATGTCATACTGAGGAATCAAATTAAGTGCGTCATACATGCGAGGCCAGCACTCTACCATTAATCACATTCGCAGTCATTGGGTCTTTTGTTGTTGTTGTTTTAAAATAGCATTTTACTATGTGTCCTTCTGTTGGCCTAAAACTTAGGCTGGTCTCAAGCTAACTTCTAAATCAGCCTCCCAAGTTCAGAGATTACAAACATTGACCACCATAGTCAGCTCAAGATTCTTTGTGAGAGAATACTCTTTTCAGATATAGAAAGAGTTATTCTGTCTTCCTTGGACTGGATGCTTTTTGCATTCTGCACTGTTAATCACATTTCTTGTCCTGTTATGTTCCCCCTTCTAGATCAATTGAAATATTTCAGGTTCTGAACTTGAAGCTGATCCCTGCCATCCAACAACACCACATTCTTGTGGATAGCACTAGCTGGCCTCATGAGCATAGCAGCCAGCTGGAGCTCAGCTATCTGATGGCCTTCAACTTCAACAATGCAATCATTTCTGTGCACAGACTGAAAACTGTCATAGGTAAGTTTGATTTATTCCAGCCTATTCTCAGCTACTTGCCATTCTCAGCTTTGTATGCTTTAAATTCTGTTTAACATTCATTACTATTTCCCACCATTATCAAATGTAACATATATGAATTACTTTAAAATTTATCCAAACATGCAAAAATGTTAACGTAGTTGCTGTCCACCAGTGGCTCATGTTTGAAAACCTAGCTACTTTAGAGGTCAAAAACTGAGCATCTTGGGTTAAAACAGCCCAAAATCCAGAAGTGGAGATGTGGCTCAAGTGGTAGAGTGTCAGCCTTGAGCAAAAAGACTAACCAAGTATAATTGGTCTACTTTGGACTCACTCATGGAAAATACACACACACACACACACACACACACACACACACACACACACACACACACACACACATACACACAATGTACATTCTCCTAGACTCCCCTTCTTGAGCAGTATTCAATGCCATTAACTTAACGCACGTTTTCCAAATTATTATGGTAGGGATTAAACTATATTTGTATTTATGACAAGGCATTTTTTGTATTTTTTCTTTTTCATTTTTTTGGTACTTATGTGATAAAACAGTGTTTTGTGAAGACTAAACAGAAATCAATGTGTCAGTAAATAGATAGGTGACAGACTGAAATATGCAGATAATTTCACTTGAAATTTTATTTCTCCAAATTTAAATATATATACATATGTATGTATTTAAAATTTCTGCCAAGATTTTATTTCCATTAACAAAGATCTATTTGTTCCATTATATAAATTTAACATGTTGTATATTTCATAGTAGATTTATATTTATAGAATTTCTTAACTTTGGAGACAAGGTTCTGCAGTGTAGACCAGGCTTTCTTCAACTCCTAATTCTCCTGTGTCAGGTTCCTGAGTATTGGCTGGCATTACCATTGTGGTAGCATAGTACCATGTCCAGCTATATTATTTATATTTTGTAGAGTAGAATATTAATGTGAACAGCTTTAAGCCACATATCTTCATGAGCATGAATGAATTCCTTGCAGAAAATGTTAAAATAGAGTTACTGAGTAAAGCCAATGATGGTAGACATGCCTGTAATCCCAGCACCAAGGAGGATTGTAAGCTTTAGAGCAGCCTGAGCTACACAGTAAGTCCCATTTAAAACAAAACAACACTAGTGCACATGGAAAGCTGTGCAAACTGCCTCAGTTTAATTATGAAGAATAACTCATGAGACAAAGAGTATGGTCATTTAATATTATTTAAATAATAGTTATAATATTAAAGATGAACTATTGGTAAGTCTTCATATTTCCTGTTTGTATCCTTCTTTTTTCTTGCATATATTTTTCTTTTTCTTTTTTTTATTGTGAAAATACTGTACAGAGGGGTTACAATTACATGAGCAAGGTAATGAGTACATTTCTTTTTTTTTCTTTTTCTTTTTTATACAATGAGCAAAGAGTGGAATTTTCTAGATATTGTGAGCAAAGCATGATTGAGTAGGGATCTTTATTTATTCCTTTCTGATCCAGGAATATGTGTTTCATGTGTAAGCAATAGTTCTAACTTAATATAATAAGGAATTAAACATTTCATTCTTTTTTTTTTTTTTGGTTGGTCATGGGGCCTAAACTGTAGGCCTGGGTACTGTCGTTCAGCTCTTCAGCTCAAGGATAGTACTCTACCACTTGAGCCACAGTGCAACTTCTGGCTTTTATTTCTGCTTATGTGGTGCTGAGGAATCCAACCCAGGGCCTCATGCATACAAGGCAAGCAAACTAACACTGAGTCACCTTCCCAGCCCATATAAATTTAATTCTTTTTCTTTAATTTTAATTTGTATTTTTATTTTTTGTGAACATACTGTACAGAGGGGTTACAATTACATGGGCAAGATAATGAGTACATTTCTTATCAAGAATTGCAGCCTCCTCCTTTGTTTACCCTTCACATCTCGTACAAGCCTCCCCTGGCCCCCCACTCAATCCTCCCCTCCTCCTCCCACCAAAGTTGTAAAGTTCGTTTTCGACATGACAACATGTACTTCTCATTGTTGCAACGGGTCTACCTGTATCCTTAAACGACTTGTTTTTCCCCATCTCCTCCACAAATTATACCTACATCAAATATAGTGAAAGCAGGGGTTATACTGTGGGGGAGGAACATACAAAACAACAAAGAAATAATCTTATAAATGCATGAGAATCAAATGCATGAAAGAAAAAAAAAACATTTAAATACATAACTAAGGGCTCATTTTCCTAACATCACATTATCCGAACTTTTCTGCTTGACTCATACATATACTAGATATTGCAAATAAAGGAAACCATGTGGACCTATGTTTCCTTGGGCCTGGCTTACTTCACTTAATATAATTTTGTCCAAGCCTTCCCATTTCCTAACAAATTGGGCAATGTCACTCTTTCTGATGGAGGCATAGAATTCCATTGTGTATATATACCACATTTTCTTGATCCATTCCTCTACTGAGGGGGATCTGGGTTGGTTCCATATCTTAGCTATGGTAAATAATGCTGCAATAAACATAGTTGTGCTGGTAGCTTTAGTGTGGTCTTGTTTGTAAGCATTTGGGTAAATGCCCAAAAGTGGGATTGCTGGGTCATAGGGGAGCTCTATGTGAAGTCTTTTGAGGAACCTCCATACTGCTTTCCAAAGTGGTTGAACAAGTTTACACTCCCACCAACAATGAAGTAAGGTTCCCTTCTGTCCACATTCCCTCCAGCATCTGTTGTTAGAATTCTTGATTTTTGCCATTCTAATTGTGGTGAGGTGGTACCTTAATATTGTTTTGATTTGCAATTATTTTATGGCTAGGGAGGTTGAACATTTCTTCATGTGTCTATTGGCCATCCTTCTTTCTTCTTCAGAGAAGTTTCTCTTCAAGTCTTTAGCCCACTTATTTATTCGGCAGTTGTTTCTTTGAGGATTTGTTGTTGGGAGATTTAATTTTTGAGTTCCAAGTATATTTTAGATATGAGACCCTTGTCCGTTGTATGGCTAGTGAAGACCTTCTCCCAATCCGTGGGTTTTCTATTGATCTTGTTAGCTATGCTCTTTGCCATGCAGAAGCTCTGGAACTTCATGCCATCCCATTTGTCCAACTCTTCTTTGATTTGTTGTATTTCCGAGTCTCTATTAAGAAAAATTTGGCTTGAGCCAAGGAGACCTAGGGCTTCTCCTATTCCATCCTGTAATGTTTTCAGAGTGTCTGCTTTGTCTCTGACGTCTTTGATCCATTCGGAGTTGGTTGTGGTGCAGGGTGATATATAAGGATCTAGCTTTAGTTTTCTACAAGTAGTTAACCAATTTTGCCAGCAACATTTACTGAAGAGGCTGTCTGTCTTCCATTCTATTATTTTAACTCCCTTATCAAAGATGAGTTGACTATAGGTCTGTAGGTTCATTTCTGGGTTTTCAATTCTGTTCCATTGGTCTTGAGGTCTGTTCCTATGCCAGTACCAAGCTCTTTTGATTCCTATGGCTTTACAGTAGAGTTTGACATATGGTATTGATATTCCTCCAGCAGTGTTCTTTCCGTTGAGGAGCGTTTTTGCTATTCGGGGTCTTTTATTGTTCCATATGAATTTTTGGATTGCCTCTTGTATTTCCTTGAAGAATGAGGTTGGAATTTTGATAGGTATCACATTCAATTTGTAGATAGCCTTGGGAAGTATTACCATTTTCACGATGTTGATCTTTCCATTCCAGGAGCATAGGAGGGTTTGCCATTTTCTATTTTCTGTTTTGATTTCCTTTTTCAAGATTTTAAACTTTTCATCATAGAGGTCCTTCACTTCTTGGGTTAAGTTAATTCCTAGGTATTTTATTTTTTGAGGTGCTATTACAAATGGAGTTGTTTTCCTAATTTCAGCCACACTTTTCTCAGTGTTGGCATACAGAAAAGCCACTGATTTTGGAGGGTTAATTTTATACCCTGCTAATTTACCAAAGTTTTGAATCAGCTTGAATAATTTGGGAGTGGAGTCTATGGGATTCTTTAAATAAAAGATCATGTCATCTGTAAAGAGGGAGAGTTTTATTTCTTCTTTCCCTATTTGGATCACCTTTCTGTCTGCATCTTGTCTTATTGCTGTAGCTAGGTATTCTAATACTAAATTGAAGAGAAATGGAGAGAGTGGACATCTTTGACTTGTTCCTGAGTTAAGACGAAATGGCTTTAGTTTTCCACCATTAAGTATAATGCTGGCTGTAGGTTTGTCATATGCAGCCTTTATTGATTGAGGAATGTTCCATGGATTCCTAATTTTTCCAAAATCTTCATCATGAAGGGGTGTTGCATTTGTCGAATGCTTTTTCTGCATCTATTGAGATAACCATGTGGTTCTTATCCTTACTGCTGTTGATGTGATGAATAATATTAATTGATTTACATATATTGAACCAGCTTTGCATCCCTGAAATGAATCCTGTTTGCTCGTGGAGTATGATTTTTTGGATGAATTATTGAAGTCGATTGGCCAAAATTTTGTTGAGAAATTTTGTATCAATGTTCATCAAAGAAATGGGTCTATAGTTCTCTTTCTTTGATGGGTCCCTGCCTGGTTTGGGGATGAGGGTTATGATGGCTTCATAGAATGAGAACAGTTGTGAACTTTTGAAATCTCTTTCACTTTCATTGAAGACTTGGAGGAGTATTGCTGTGAGTTCTGCTTTGAAGGCCTTGTAGAATTCCGCTATAAAACCATTTGGTCCTGGACTTTTCTTAGCTGGGAGGTCTCTTATTGCTGTTTCCATTTCAATGCTTCATATGGGCCTGTTAAAATGTTTTAACTCATCTTGGTTTAGTTTTAGCATGTCAATATTTGCTAGGAAAAGGTCCGTTTCTGTCAAGTTCTCAAACTTATTAGCATAAAGTTTTGAGAAGTATTCCCTTATAATGTTCTGAATCTTGGATGTTTCCGTGGTGATGTTTCCATTCTCATCTCTGAGTTTATTTATTTGGGTGTGTTCTCTTCTTTTTCTGATAAGATTTGCTAAGGGTCTGTCAATTTTGTTAATTTTATTGAAGAACCAACTCTTTGTTTTGTTGATTCTTTGTATAGATTTTTGGATTCCAATTCATTTAACTCTGATTTAATTTTAATTATTTCTTTCCATCTACTGGATTGGAGTTTACCTTGCTGCTCTTTTTGAAGGAGGTTTAGATGTGTCTTTAAATTGTTGGTTTCAGATCTTTCCAATTTGTTGATGTTGGTGCTCAGATCAATAAACTTGCCTCTGAGTACTGCCTTTGCTGTGTCCCAGAGGAGCTGGTAATTTGTGTGCTCATTTTTGTTGAATAGCATGAAGATTTGAATTTCCTTTCTAATCTCCTCCATGACCCACTCGTGATTCAGTAGTGTGTTTTTCAGCCTCCATGTGTTACCAGACTTTCTTTGGTGGCTTTTGGTATTGAGTTCTAATTTTATTCCCTTGTGGTCAGAGAGAATGCAAGGTATAACTTCAATGTTTCTGAATTTAGACAAGTTTGCTTTGTGGCCTAAAATGTCGTCTATTTTAGAAAATGTGCCATGTGCTGCTGAGAAAAACGTGTATTCTGATGCTGCTGGGTGAAATATTCGGTAGATGTCTGTTAAATCTAGTTGATCTATGCAGCTGTTTAGATCTGTGGTTTGCCTGTTGAGTTTTTGCCGAGTTGATCTATCTAGTGGGGAGAGTGGTGTGTTAAAATCCCCAACAATTAATATCTTTGGATCTATATGGGATTTGAGGGAAAGTAGTGTTTCTTGGATAAATTTGGGTGCTCTGTAGTTTGGCGAATAGATATTTAGAATTGTAATATCCTCCTGAAGGAGTGATCCCATAATTAGTATGTAGCGACCTTCTTTATCTCTTCTCATGAGTTTTAATTTGAAGTCTATTTTATCTGATATTAGGATTGCAACTCCCGCCTGTTTATGGGGGCCGTTTGCTTGGTAGATTTTGCTCCAGCCTTTAACATTGAAAATGAGTTCGTTTTTACGGGCAAGATGTGACTCCTAAAGGCAGTAGATAGAAGGATCTTGTTTTTTAATCCAACTAGACAGTCTATGTCGCTTATTGGAGAGTTAAGTCCGTTAATGATGATAGAAAGGACTGAGTGGTTTTTGGGAGTTCCTGCCATGTTATTCACCTTCTTGGGTGCTGCGAAACCTGGGTTCTTCCTATAGTTCTTGGATTCTCAGTTTGGGTGCAGTTTCTTGGCCTTTATTGTGGTTTGTTGGTTTTCAATGTGTAGGACATCTTTAAGAATCTTTTGTACGGCTGGTTTGGTGGAGATGTATTGTTTCAATTTTTCTTTGCTATGGAAAATTTTTATTTGGCCTTCAGTTATGAAGGAGAGTTTAGCTTGGTACAGTATTCTTGGTTGATAGTTGTTTGTTTTTAGGGCATGGCATACATGATTCCAGGCTCTTCTTGCTTTGATTGTCTCTGCAGAAATTTCTGAGGTGATTCTAATTGGTCTCCCTTTATAGATGATTAATGTTTTATCCTTGACAGCTTTATGAATTTTTTCCTTGGTCTGAGTTGATCCTGTGTGGATTATAATGTGATGGTGGGATGTCCTATTCTGGTCTGGTGGAGTTCTAAAGGTTCTTATATCTGAATAGGCCTATCTTTTTGCATGTTTAGGAAGTTCTCTGCTAGGATCCTGTTAAACAAATTTCCTAGTCCATTAACTTCTGTTTCTAGGTTCTCCTCTACACCCATTATCCTTAGATTAGGCCTTCTGATGGTGTCTTCCAGGTGTTGGATAGACCTGTCATATTTGTTGGACTTGTCTTAGATGGTTGTATGTTCTTTCTCTATAATATCTAGGCTGTCTTCAATCCCCGAGGTTCGATCTTCTGCATGGTCTAACCTGCTTTCAAGACTTTCTCCTTTTTTTTTATTTCTTTTCCTTCTAGTTGGTCAGCTTTGATGACATCAAATTCTTTGTTGAAGCTTTGTTTTAGATCTTGTATGAACTTCTTTACTTCCTTAATTTGGTGTTCAGTGTTTATTCTCAAATCACTTAGTTGTTTGGTTATGGTTTCCTTGGACTCCCATTGCTTCTGTTGGACTCCATTCAGCCTTGCCTTTGTGGTCTCCCTGACTTCCTTCAGCTGTTTGTTAATGGAACACATGAATGCCTTTAGTAATCTTTGTGTATTCTCATCCTGCTCTCTCAATTTCTGTATTACTCTTTCCTTATCTTCCTCCTGTTCATGTCATTCCTGTAGTTCTCTTTGAGTGTTCTCAGCCTGCTCATGCCATTCCTGACTTTCTCTTTGAGTATTCTCACGCTGCTCACGCAAATCCTGTATCAGTTTTTGAGTAGCTTCCTCACGCTTATGATATTCCTGTATAAACCTTTGTATTGCCTCCTCTCTCTCTCTCTCATGCTCATACAGAGTCTTTTGTAGGTTTTCAATGTTTTCCTACATTGACATTTTGTTTGCCTCCTCTCTCTCCCTATCACGCTCATACAGAGTAGTTTGTATGTTTTCAATCCTTTTATTTGTATGTTTGTCAGCAGGGAATATAATGAGAGAAAGGGAGAGATATAAAGAAGATGTTAAAGACTTAAAAATAAAAATATTAAAATATTATAGGTATAAAGAGGTAGTACTGTTATTAAGAAATTTAAGTCTCAGAGGTTTTGAATTGAGTAATAAATTTGTGGATTAAGTGTGTACATAAAGGGGGATAGGGTCTAATAGTCAACTACGGGTTTATCTGAGGATGTGCAGAATAACAATTAAGTCACATGAAGAAGAATGAAAGAGAAGAAAAGGTGAAAAGGATAAGGAAGAAAGAAAAAAAGATCAGAAGTTCAGTAGAGCTAAACAAAAAACAAAAAGAAATTTTTTAATAAAAAGAAAGAAAAAAAAAGAAAGAAAAAGGCGCACACACGTGTCCCTAAAATAAAGTTTATAAGAGGAAAAAAGTTACTAGAAAACAATTTTTTTCAAAAAAGGTAGAAATTAAAAAAAGTTTTAGAAAAGAAAAAAAATTTATAAAAGGTATAAAAATAAAAAAAGATGAAGAAAAAAAGGTCTTTGATTTTTTTGGGAGGGTTGGGAAAAATCCTGTATCTCCCTTGTGTCCGTAATCAGTCTCTTGTTGGAGTCTCTGGTCTGCTTGCGGTCCTGTGGCTTGGTTGGTTTCTTAAGTCAGTTTGTTTGGACAGGCAGAAAAATGCTCTCCTTTACCCAGGATTTTGCGATCCTCCTCCCAGTTTAGTTCAATGGGAGAGAGATCAGCTTTGAGTATCTCAAAATGATGGAGATGGCTTTTTCCTCATGTTTGGAGATGCTGTGATGAGGCTAGGTTCTGGGTAGAGTTGAGGCCTTTCAGCAAACAGTAGATTTTCCCGGGGGCTGGTTTGTGAGAAACTCACAGAGCCCAGCCTGGAGCCACTCTCAGGGTTTATGTTTACTGAATTTCAACTGATTGTCAAGGCTGCTAAAGGGAGGGGCAGCCTCTGGCTCTGATTACCCCGTGAAGAAAGCCACTCCTAGGACTGGTACCCGAGCTGTGTGACTTTTCCCTGGGTAGAACTGAGTCTGGCAGATCAGGTTAGGCTCTTGTGACCTGCTAAATGACTCTAGATTTCTTCCAATTCCTGAGTTGGAGCTAGCAGCTCCACTGAGCTTTGTCAGTATCCAAGATGGAGATCTCCGGTACTGGGGGGGTGGCCTTCCCTCCTCTGCTCCCTGAGAAGGAGTGAGGACGTCAGGCTTCTACTCACGCCCGAGTCTTGGTTCCTGGGTCATCTCTGGTCTGCGAAGTGCAGGATGAAAATGTCTGCTCCTTCTCGGTTCTTGCTGGTGTTGAGTAGAATCCGCTCACCTGCTGTGTCTGGCTCCTTCGTCCAGGACTCTGTGATTCAGGTATGGCGGCAGTAGTTGCCGCTACCACCGCTGCCGCTGCAGCAGTGGCGGCGGCTGGCAAAAACTCAGATCTGTCTCCTTGCCTGGATTTTCCCTCTCTGGCCTAACTCTATGTCCTGTGAAGGCACACTTGATGTGATTCTCTGGCTTAAGACTGTTCACTGGAACTCTAAAACTGCTTTCTATGCGAGAGCTTGTTTAGCCTCCAGCTTCTCCTCCACCATCTTCCTGGAACTCCCCTCTAAACATTTCAATCTTAAGAAATGATTTGTTGACAAAGAAAGATCTTTCCCTTTGTTCTGAAATACACACTTCTCCAAAGTTTCCTTGTTTGATTCAGTGAAAGAACTAACTTTTCCATGGAGTTTTCCAAGTTAACAGGGTTCACTAATTTCCTCAATATTCTTTCATCATGTGATGAATGCTTTTTACTTAACAACTGTATCCATCAGTGGCAAAGAACATGTAGGCAAGTCAAAAACTGGAACTGGACTTCAGGCTTGTCCATCAAACTAGTGCCAGGCATACAGTGGTCAAGTAATTGCCTCTCTTCCAAATTTAGTGTCACTGTTCAAAAGAGAGAATAAGTCATTCCTTTTTATAGGCTGAGTATTGTATTTGTGATGGCTGTACAGTAAACAGTTGTAATAGCTGGTAATGAGAATTTTTCTTGACATCATAGCGGGGGGAGGATGGGATGGGAAGGGGAAACAAAAGAGGAGGCTACAATGCTTGATAAGAAATGTACTCATTATCTTGCCCATGTAATTGTAACCCCTCTGTACAGTATGTTCACAATAAAAATTAAAAATTAAAAAAAATAAAACAAAACAACAACAACTGTTGAGCTTGGAAGAGGGAAAGTATTGTTAAGTGGGATGATAGGAACATACAAAATTTAGTGTGTTTGTGTGTGTGTGTGTTTGGTTGTGCTGGTCCTTGGGCTTGAACTCAGGACTTGGGCACTGTTCGAGTTTTATGATCAAGTCTAGCACTCTACCACTTGGACCAAACTCCACCTCAAGCTTCTTTAGAAGTCATTGGAGATGAGTCTGATCCAGTTTCCTGTTCAGGCTTAGAACCTTGATCTCTTTCTCAGCCTCTTTTGTGAATAAGATTACAGGTGTGAGTCTGTAGTAGTTATATTACTGTTAAGTAATATAGTAAACATCATGCCAGTTTATACTCCTTCCAGCAGTGTTTGTGTGTTGCACACACACCTAAGATAAAACCCACTCCATATTTGATGACATCCAGATTGCATAATGCCGTGAGATACATATTGTTATGCTCACTTTACCTATGAAGAATTTGAGCTCCAGAGAGTTTAGTTAATTTTGAGTCCCCATCTAGTATACAGTGGAGCCTGTATCCAAGCTCAACTAGGTCTGTTCATTTCAGAATACATGGAGTCATCATCTGTTCTAGTCAACATGTTTTCTAGCAAGTACTTCTGGTTGCAAGTACAGTTCTTTTTTTATTGTGAGAATACCGTACAGAGGAGTTACAATTACATGGGCAAGATAATGAGTACATTTTTTATCAAGCATTGTTGCCTCCTCATTGTTTCCCCTTTGCAAGTACAGTTCTGTGCCTGACAGATTACCTTTCTCTCTCTTTAACTGTTTGTACCCACTTTCATAAGCTAGGGAAGCACAAGTGATGAGAATAGCTATTTTTGAAGGGGAAATTGATAATGGGGTTTGAACTTGGTATCACATGCATATTAGTCAGATCTTCCATTTGAGTTATGCCTCCAGCACAATATTTCTGTTTTTTTCTTTTGTATTATTATTATACAGGTGAGTTACACAGAGGTTACAGTCATATAATTCAGGTCTGGATATATTTCTTTTTAAAAATGTCACTCCTTCTCTTGCTCTCTCAATTTTTCTCTCACTGGTTTGGTTTTATTAATTTCTTCCTCTTCCTCCCTCCCCTCCTCCCCCTCCTCCCCCTCCTCCTCCCCTCCTCCCCCTCCTTCCCTTCCTCCCTCTCCTCCCCCTCCTCCCCCTCCTCTCCCTCATCCCCTTCCTCCCCCTCCTCCTCCTCCACCTCCTCCTCCTCCTCCTCCCCCTCCTCCTCCTCTCCCTCCTCCCCCTCTTCCCCCTCCTCCTCCTCCACCTCCTCCTCCTCCTCCTCCTCCTCCTCCTCGTCTTCCTTCTTCTTCTTCTTCTTCTTCTTCTTCTTCTTCTTCTTCTTCTTCTTCTTCTTCTTCTTCTTCTTCTTCTTCTTCTTCTTCTTCTTCTTCTTCTTCTTCTTCTTCTTCTTCTTCTTCTTCTTCTTCTTCTTCCTCCTGCTACTCTTCCTCTTCCTCTTTTTCTTCTTATTATTGAGATTTAGAAGGAATAGTTACATACGTGTGGCAATGATTACATTTCTTTTGTCTTTGTTTTTGTTTCAGTCAGTAATAAGGCTTGAACCCAGGGCCTAAACACTGTCTCTGAGCTCTTTTGCTGAAGAATGGCACTCATATTGAGCCACAGCTCTCCTTCCCTTAGTGCATTTCTTTTTGGACAATGTTAACCTTTCCGTTCATCTCTTCCAGCTTTCCCATCCTTCCCCACAAACAAGTTGCATAGGTCATTTTCAGCATAGTACAAATTGAATATCACTGTTGCACATGTTCATCGTTTGTCTCTCCTTTGGAAAGACCCCTTTAACTTCGCAAAGAGAGATTAATGAAGAAAACTGACAAAAATGAAAGAAAATAAAGAAAAATATCTTGTTTCTGTTTCCTGGCCACTGGTTATTTTTGAGATAATGTGTGTGTGTGGTGTGTGTGTGTGTGTGTGTGTGTGTGTGTGTGTGTGTGTGTGTGTGTAAATACTTGAGCTTGAACTCAGGGAGCTGACCTTTAGCTTTTTAACTCAAGGGTAACAGTCTATGACTTGAACCAAACTTCCACTTCTTGATTTTGAATGGTTAATTGGAGATCAAAATTTCACAGATTTTTTCCTACTTGTTCTAGCTATAATCCAATTTCCTCAGATCTGAGCTTTATAAATAGCTAGTTACAGGTGTGAACCACTGGTGATGCTTGACCTACCTTCCTTTTGTTAAGTAGTTGAAATGTAAAAGTCAGTTGCAACCATAGTAAAAAAGAAATCCATTTAACTTTCCCAGCTTCATTAACTTTTAAAACTTTGTCACATTTGATATGGACAGAAAAACATTTTTTGTAAATGCTCCTGCAATTTGGTTTGCGTCTGGGTTTTTCCCTCATGATGATCTTGATATTTTTTTTAGCTTTTTACCTACTAAATATTGATGACAATATGTCCAGAGGGCATTAATGACCTTTTTCTGACTTTCATAAGGAAATGGTGCAAGCTAACACTTGTAATATATTTGTGTGCAGGACCCCATTGATATATCCACATTCTTAGCCAGAAGACAGTAGTGCCTGTTACAAATCATGTAGCTCTGGCAAAACACTGACTCAGGCCTTGTTACCACCTTCCTGTAGGTCCTCTTAGAGTGCAATCCTGACTCTTCAGTGACCATGACAGAGCCCTGATGGACATTCTCAGGACACAACCAAGGTCACCACTCAGGCTTGGCACCTACTACTTCCTATAATGGAACGACACAGCAATTTTTAGGTCATTAAGCTCTCATCAGTCCTGAGAGTTCCTCCTTGAACATTTGATCCTAAGAATTAAGGAGACATCAAACTCTCTTCCTTGTGCCAGTTGTGGAACTGTATTTCTTCAGCTGCTTACAAACTTAACATTTTTTCTAGTCTATTTATTACCCCAATATGTTTTCAAATCCTACCAAAAATTCTTATTAGTAAGAGGCACTTAATTAGTAGTCACGTTCTCAAACTCCTAAGTTCCTCAGTGAGCTGTGCGAGAGAAACCACAGCAAGTGTCAGGGGTCCTCCAGACTAGCTTCTTGCCCAGGGAAGAGTGCCTCCAAATTAAACAAAGAATAATTCTTATATCTCAGATTACATGTCCAAGCTATACATACCAAAGAAAGCTAAGGACAAGAGATTAGTCTGACTTAGGAACCATGCAGATCACAAACACGAATTCTATGTTGACAGAAATGAAAAGAAATTTTCCTTTATTCATATGATACAATAAAAAGCGTAACTTTTCTCATTATCACTTAATTGTGGTTGTATGTACTCAGTACTATCTTCTTGAAAGTCCTAAAAAACCCTTTGACACAAACTCAGAAATTCCGTTGGTATCAGCTTGAGATTTTATGAAAAAAAATAATTTTTATATTTTTAAAAATATATTTTATTATAAAGATGCTGTACAGAGGGGTTACATTTACATGAGTAAATTACATTTCTCATTGAACATTGTTACCCACTCCAGTGTTTTTCTCCCTCTGTCCTTTCCCTCCACTGCTCCCCACCCACATTACATTGTAAAGTTAATTTCCGCCATGTTGTCCTGTGAGTATCATTGTTGCAATGGGTCACCATTTGTACTTCTTTCAGCATTTTGTTATTTCCCTTCCCTTCCCTCAATCAGATAAATGAATATACAAGATGCAGGGTACCAGAATCAAAGACTGGAATTGTGATAGATAAAACCAATAGGAAAAGAAAAATCACATAAAGTAAGAAGAAAGATCTAGCTGTGGTACATTGGCTACATCAAGCTTGACAACTAAACAAAAGACCTGGCATTCATTTCAGTTAGCATCATTTTCTCTGATCATATATATATATATATATATATATATATATATATATATATATATATATATATATATATATATATTCATAACTCCTGAGCTATTATAATCCACTTTCAGGAGTAACAGGTTAATGCTAATCATTGCAAATGAGGGAAATCATAGAGCTCTTGTTTCTTTGGGCCTGGCTTGATTAACAGTATGATTTTTTCCAAGTCTTTTCATTTTCTTACAAAAGGGACGACGTCATTCTTTCTGATAGAAGCATAAAATTCCATTGTGTAAATATACCACATTTTCTTGATCCATTTATCTATTGCAGGGCAAATGGGTTGTCTCTATATCTTAGCTATGTGTAACAATGCTGCAATGAACATAGCTGTGCTGGTAGCTTATTATGCCCTAGTTTGAAATCATTTGGATAAATGCGGAGGAGTGGGGTTGTCGGATTTTAGGGGATTTCTATGTTTCGATTTTTGAGGAACCTCCATTCTGCCTTCCAGAGTGGTTGAGCCAGCTTACATTCCTACCATCAGTGTAGTAGTGTTCCCATTTAGCCATATCCACCCCAGCAACTGTTATTATTTGTTCTCTTGTTAATGGCCATTCTAACTGGGGTGAGTGGAATCTAAATATGGTTTTGGTTTTGTTTTGCATTTCTTTTATGACCAGTAATAGTGAGCATTCCCCTTGGTTGTTTGTTTGTTATGTCATTTTAACACATGTTGAACTTAGGGTTTCCCCACCAAATCTTCAACAAACTAGCAACTATGCTGCCTCTTTGGATTTTGCTTCAAAAGTTACAAAATATTCTGACATATTTTTGGTTTGGTGTTTGGGGGTTGGCTTTTGGAGTGCTAGTGGGTCTGTACTCAGGCTTGAACTGAGGGTCTGGAGCTCTAGTTTAGATTGTTTAACTCAATGCTGTCACTGTGCCACTCGAAAAACATATCCACTTCTGGCTTTTTTTACTTAATTGAAGATAAGAATCTTGAGGATTTATTAGTTTAGGTTGGCATCAAACTGTGATCCTCAGACCTCACCCTCGTGAGCAGCTAAGATTACAAGAATGAGCCAGACGCTGGATATATTCTGCTCCCTATAAAACCTAAACAAGGGCACATAATACTGAAGCATGTGTGTAAGGTTATGTATTTCAAACTTAGAAAAATATAGCCTTTCTGTGTGTGTGCATGTGTGTGTGTGTTTGGTACATAATATAAATGTGCAGAGGGAAATGAGGTTGTATCTGCTGATTTTGAGGAAAGATTTCACCTGGGGCTTTTCACAGACTGAACTACACTGTACAGAATGCTTGATACTAAAGATGAGCTAAATGATGTCATCTTCTCATTCATCTACATCCCTTGCTAACATTTGCATATACTGTGGTGTTGTCATGATTATTTTGTGTATGAGAGCCAGTACTAGGGCTTGAGTTCAGGACCTAGGTACTGTCACTTAGCTTTTGTATGTGATGCTAGGACTCTACCATTTGAAGCACAGCTCAGCTTTCTGCATTTACTGTTTAATTGAAGGTAAGAATCGTTTTTGTTCAGTTGGTTTGAACTGAGTTCCTCATATCTCAAGGTTCTGAGTAGCTGGTTTTACAGGCCTGAGCTTCCAATGCCTAGCTTTTCATTATTAATTTTACAAGCTACATGCTCCTACAGATTCCTTGCATTCAAAAATCTCACTGTTCAGGCTGACTGAAAAGATGTGAGGAAAGATGGTTGAGTGGGTAAGATACCAAATGGGCCTCTAGCCCCATTAGCATCATTCTAGCATTAACTTACATTTCAGTGAGAGTACATATTTCCACTTTCACTTGGCCTTTATTAAGTGCCTTTTTGAACTATTTCTGATACAGTTTTTAAATATTATCTCACAAACAGGAGATATTATGTGAATGTATTTATAATATTTCAAATGAGGGTGGTCTTGTGTGTCTGGATGCCTGTTGACTGAGGTCTTCCACCTGGGCTTCAGGTACAGAGCTAATGCTTCGTGTCTGCTGGTTGCAAAGAGGAAGGTTTTCTTCCTGGCCAGGTTTTTTTTTAATTTACTTTTATTTTTATTGTGAACATATTGTACAGAGAGGTTACAATTACATGGGCAAGATAATGAGTACATTTCCAATCAAGCATTGTAGCCTCCTCCTTTGTTTACACTTCACATTCCTTCCCAGCCTCCACAAGCACCCCCACTAAATCCTCCCCCCTCCCACCAAAGTTGTAAAGTTCGTTTTCGACATGACAACTTGTATTTTTCATTGCTGCAAAGAGTCCACCTGTATCCTTATTTAAACGACTTGTTTTTCCCCTTCCCCTCGACAAATTATACCGACATCAAATATAGTGAAAGCAGGGGTTATACTGTGGGGGAGGGACATACAAAGCAACAAAGAAATAATCTTATAAATGGGTTAGAAACAAATGCATGAAAGAAAAAAACACTTTAATACATATCGTAGGGTTCATTTTCCTAACATCACCTTATCTGACCTTTTCTGCTTGACTCATACATATACTAGATATTGCAAATAAGGGAAACCATGGGACCTGTTTCTTTGGGCTTGGCTTACTTCACTTAATATAACTTTTTCCACTTCTTTCCATTTCCTATTTCCATTTCCTATTTCCAAGTCTTTCCATTTCCATTTTCATTTCGTGAAAATGGCAATACTTCCCAAGGCTATCAACAAATTCAACGTGATACCTATCAAAATTCCAACCTCATTCTCCAAAGAAGTAGAAGAGGCAATACAAAAATTCATATGGAACAATAAAACACCCCAAATAACAAAAACACTCTTCAATGGAAAGAACGCTGCTGGAGGAATATCAATACCAAATTTCAAACTCTACTATAAAGCCATAGTAATCAATACAGCTTGGTACTGGCACATGAACAGACCTCAGGACCAATGGATTCGAATTCAAAACCCAGACATGAACCTACAGACCTATAGCCATATAATCTTCGATAAGGGAGCTAAAAAACAGAATGGAAGAAAGACAGCCTCTTCAGTAAATTGTGCAGGCAAAATTAGTTAACTACTTGTAGAAAACTAAAGCTAGATCCTTATATAACACCCTGCACTAGAATCAACTCCAAATGGATCAAAGACCTCAGAGTCAAAGCAGACACTCTGAAAACATTACAGGATGGAATAGGAGAAACCCTAGGTCTCCTTGGATCAGACCGAAATTTTCTTAATACAGACCTGGAAACACAACAAATCAAAGAAATGTTGGACAAATGGGATATTGGGATTGCATGAAGTTGCAGAGCTTCTGCATGGCAAAGGACATAGCTAGCAAGATCAATAGAAAGCCCACGGATTCGGAGAAGATCTTCACTAGCCATACAACGGACAAGGGTCTCATATATAAATGTACTTGGAACTCAAAAAATTAAATCCACCACTAACAAATCCTCAAAGAAACCACTGCCCAATAAATAAGTGGGCTAAAGACTTAAAGAGAAACTTCTCTGAAGAAGAAAGAAGGATGGCCAATAGACACATGAAGAAATGCTCAACATCCCTAGGTATGAAAGAAATGCAAATCAAAACAACATTGAGATACCACTTCACCCCAGTTAGAATGGCAAAAATGAAGAACTCTAATAACAACAGATGCTGGAGGGGATGTTGACAGAAGGGAACCTTACTGCATTGTTGGTGAAAGTGTAAACTTGTTCAACCACTTTGGAAAGTAGTATGGAAGTTCCTCAAAAGACTCCACATAGAGCTCCCGTATGACCCAGCAATCCCACTTTTGGGCATTTACCCAAATGTTTACAAACAAGATCACACTAAAGCTACCACCAAAACTATGTTTATTGCAGCATTATTTACCATAGCTAAGATATGGAACCAACCCTGGCCAGGTTTTGATTTGAGACCCTTTCATCTTAGAATTCAAAGTAGTTAGTATAACAAGCATGAACCACTACCAACTCGATTGTTTTAGAAGCATTAATTGCTTTTCATTCATTGCTTTTTTTCCTGGAATGTTGATCTAGACAGGCTGCCTGTACCTCATGATAAGGTGATTTGAATAATACCCTTTGCCTCTGTCATTTCTGAAACTCATTTACTAAGTTCTAGGCAAATGAAGTTTTTCTAAAGCCAATAGCATTTTTTTTCTGAGTTGTTTGGTAGCTTAATTAATCTCTTATCTTTTGCTTTGGCAAAGCAATCCGAATGTTTCTGTAAAACCCTACTTCTTGAGAGTATTATAGTTAGAAGGTATCATGTGCACACTTTTATATAGTCTCTCCTTTTATAAAAAATATGTTACAAGATTGGGTGGAAGAATGATGACTATTGAATTAATTCGATAACCACTCTAGAATTTCTAAGCCTTAATGCTTATTAACTCAAAGGAGGATTAAAAACATTCAGAATAGTGGAATGTGTCTACTATTCATTTGATGTATGTGGAAAGATGATCAGAATTCTTATGATTAATAAAATATACCTTCAAATTTCCAGTGGTTGAATGCTATGCTAACTGGAAGGAGACACTGGTGATGCCAGGGCTTTGACAGCTGGTAATGAAGCAAAATATCGGGGAGAGCATTTGGTAAGGATATAATTTCGAAGGCTCATAACAAATAAATTGAAGTTGAATGCTAAGTGATGAATAACTGAGCACCAAATTTTATTTGTTGGCTTCTTTGCGATGTCCTGGAATTTGGACCTAAGCCCTAGGTGCTGTCCCTTTGTTTTATCTTCAAGGCTAGTGCTCTACCAGTTGAGCCACAGCTTCATATCCATATTTTTGGTGATTAATTGGAGATCAGCCTTACCAAATTTCCTCTTTGGGCTTCCTTAAAACTGATCCTCAGATATCAGCCACCTGAGTACGTAGGATTCATGTTGTAAGCCATCAGAGCCCAGCTAGAATCACATTTTAGAAGTATTCTTTTGGTGAATCAGATGTGTCTGACTATTATTTTAGCACTTTGGTTCCAGTGGGTCATGTCAGATTTATACTAAAATCAGAAATTTTCTTCTTGTAATCTGCAGCATCCAATATCTATCTAATTTATTCCTACTTTCATTTTTGACCTCTTTTTTCTTCATTGTACCTCTCCATTCTTACTTCACAAGCAAGTATGTCAGTCAGTGCTGTTTTCCTTTTCTGAAACAAGTCAGGTCCATTCCCATCAATGGGGGATGCACTTGCTGTTCTTACTGCCTGGAGTACCTGCTCCTAGATAATTGCCTAGATGATGGCTCTCATATCCACTATCTCTTGTTCAGGGATGTCTCCTCTCATCCCCACTGTGAAGTTGATGCTACAAAATCACCAATGTCATGTCTCTGATATATAGAAATTATCATTATGATTTCTGGTTTTCTTTTCACCATGAAATTAGTGAGGAAAGAGCCACATTCACTTCTGTTTCTCCAACACCTGTAATAGTGCCTAGTCCGTACTGCTCAGGAGCCTTACATGGAAATCAGCCTTCTCCAGCTCAATTTATCCTAGCTTCTTTTAGGACAGCTCTTCAAGATGAAGTCTGGTGGCTGGTAGTCATTCCCTCTCATTCTTTGTGCCTTTTGTTGTTGTCGAGTCCACTTCAGGGCAAAACCAGTGCCTGACACCTATTTTTTGCTATGGCAAAAGTGGTTGTGACATCATAGAAGTTATGGCCATTGTTTTGGGTATCTGTGTGAGGACACCCACCCCCACACAATTTCCCCAATATATATTTCTCCTTTGTCCAGAAGTGCATTCACAAATTCAGCAACCAAACAGTCACCCAGTTCCTGATACACTCAGAGTATGTTTCCATTTCCTTTTAAAAAAAAGAAAAATACAAGACATGCTTTTATGATTTGTCATTGAATTACTGAAACAGAATATATAATTTTATGTATTTGTAAGTCTTTGTCCATCTCTCTTGATCCCTTGTCATATTTCTATGTGTTTGCAGCTTGGGAAGGGAAATAAAGTTTAATTCAGTATAGTCAGAGACTATAATTCAGAAGGCTGTTTTTAGACCCTTTTGGAGGGAATGCCAAATTTCCATCTGATGTTCTACAGATGGCCGTTTTGATACAGGAACTGAGTAGACTGTCATAAGATAAGAAGTGTGTCCTGATTTCTACTAACTTTCTTCTGGGTTCGAGGAATGTGAACCCACTTTGATCTCTTCTGAAAATCTAAGGCAATTGGGGTAAGAGAGACTAAACTCAGAACCCAGCTTCCCACATCACTAGAATTACAGGATTGAGTCTCATGGACTCAACTCATAGACCCTTTTTTTACATAGTGTAGTCAGTTTCATTATATTCACTCCTAGACAGATATATACAAATATATGTATGTTTATTCATCTATTTTCATCAGTGTTAGATCTAGAAACACACAAATGTATATTCATATAATTATAATCAAATTATATCACTAATTTCCCCAATAATATTTTACACTGTTTTGTGAAATAAATACTCAAGACTAAAAATTTAAATGCCGTAAGCCAAGCCCAAAGAAACTTAGGTCCCATGGTTTCCCGTATTTGCAATATCTACTATCTGTATGAGTCAACCAGAAAAGGTCAGATAAGGTGATGTTAGGAAAATGAACCCTAAGATATGTATTTAAATGTTTTTTTTCTTTCATGCATTTGTTTCTAACGCATTTATAACATTATTTCTTTGTTGCTTTGTATGTCCCTTCCCCACAGTATAACCCCTGTTTTCACTGTATTTGATGTCGGTATAATTTGTGGAGGGGAAAGGGAAAAACAAATCGTTTAAATAAGGATACAGGTGGACCCGTTGCAGCAATGAGAAGTACAAGTTGTCATGTCGAAAATGAACTTTAAAACTTTGATGGGGGGGAGGATTAGGGGGGTGGGGGATGGCTGGGAAGGGTAAAAAAAAAGGAGGAGGCTGCAATGCTTGATAAGAAATGTACTCACTATATTGTCCATGTAATTGTAACCCCTCTGTACAGTATGTTGACAATAAAAAAATTTAAAAAATAAATAAATATAAAAAAGTAAAATAAAAAAATAAAAATTTAAATGCCTTTGTAGTTTGAAAAATCACATTCAATCTTATATATTATATGATATACTATATATAACATCAAGAATAAAACATGTATTTACATATAACTGATTTGTGTTATTTTTCTTCCTGATTTTGTGTTTGTTGATCTATGTAAGCCTTCTTTCTTTTATTGATGATGGCTTTTACTTTCCAGTATACATATTTTCTATATATTTTGTCAAATATTTTCAGCCCAAAGTAGATTTTTTATATTACTGGAGTCAAATTTTTCTTCCATATTTACCCAAAGCACAATGAAGATGTAAAAAGATTTGAATTCACTGTTGGAAGAGCGTCCCACATACCTCTATAAGTACTGTGACATTTGTCCCAATTGACAGAATAGATTTCTAGGACATCTGATCTGCTGTCCTAGACCTTTTGTTGCCACCTTATCACCCCATGC